>NC_140484.1:134567994-134612994 GCF_964271855.1 Acomys minous
GCAGGGACAATTGGTATCTCTGGCTCACCCCTATTAGATAATGACTGCATAGAAGCTAAAAAAAACCAGAATGGTCAGAGGAAACACATCATCCAGGAGCAGGCTACTGTGGCTTATTCTTCTAGGGACAGGACCCTGATGACAGAAGGTGGGAAGTAACCAGAGTCCTCCTCCAGCACCTCCACTCTGCGAGCCCTCTCATCTGACATCCGCTGTCCTCACTAGAGTCCAAGTCAGGGGAGGCAGAGTCCTGTTTCCACTTAACTTATGAAGAGGATGAGCCCCACAAGGAAGCAGTTATTTATTCTAGGTGGCAACAGTGTCAGGAGAGGCTTTGGCTTCCATCCTTTCTACTAGGTCACAGAACAGGAAATCTAAGACGTGGTCCAAAGGTGATGCTGAGGGAAAGCTGAGCTCTGTGTGTCTCTGACGATTGTCTTCTCATTTGCTGTCACTTCCTCCCACACCTCTCCTCTCCCACCACATACACATCTGGAATCCTTTCTACTTAGGTTTACCCATGTTCCTTTCCTTCCTATCTCCAGAGGTCAGTTATTCATTGAATTAATCAGACACAAAGCCTTGGCTGCTATTGTAAGCCATCTCCTCAGGGAAACATTCTCCTCTGTGAGTTTATCCACAGCATACAAATCTTTAAACCAATTAAGGAGAGGAATTCTGAGAAAGGAAAGGCTAGGGTTACACCCTTTAAGGAGTGAATATTTTATATTATCTTAAGTTGGTACAGAAGACAGAATTTGGCTGAGGTCTTTGGTTCAACTCCATTGGGATCTTAAGATCCTAACAAGAAAGAAATGATGGGGGGTGGGGGGTATGGGGTACCCATCATTAACCCATCTGTGATTTCATTTGTTCATTCCTCATTATTGATATCTAGTCAGCATACCACCTATGTTATAGTAAGCTCTAGAGCCACACAGTTTTATTAAACTCTACCTGTAGAAAGCTTATCTTGCATCTTTGCACTCCACTGTTGATAAAATCATCCTTTGATGAGTTTGTTTGGTATGAGCCTTGTGTAGGGCAGCCTTTTTTTAAGTCAGGTCTTAGGGTATGAGTGTGTAAGTTGTATGGAGAAGAGGAGTGGATGGAAAGTTGTGCTTGGTATTTTTTCCATTTATTCTATTTTTAAAGTTTTTAAATTGGAAATAGATCTTCTTCATGTTATAAATTCTGATCATGGTTTCCCCATCCCCAACTCTTCTCAGATACTTTCACCTACCCACCCATCCAACTCCATGACTTCTTTTTCTCTTTTTAGAAAACAACCAGGCAGATACAACATCCCAGAACTAAAGAAAACAAAGAAAAACCCATAACCCCCCATACCCTAAAAATGCAAAATTGGAAACCATAATATATACACAAAGGACCTGTCAGGTAAAATATGCCTAAAGCAATATGAAACAAAAAACCCTTCAAAACTACCATTGAGTTCATTTTGTGTTGGCCTTCTCCTGCTGGGTGTGGAGCCCGCCCTTAAGTATACCCAGTAAGCCTCCAGTGAAGAAAACTTAACTTTTCCTTTGCACATGGTTGTCAGTTGGAGATAGCTTTTTGCCTCCTCTCTACATTGAGATCTCATATTTCTTAGTCCTGTTCAATAGTAAATAGTTTTAAGGTAAAGTAGAGTGAGTGTGCCAAGAAAAAAATAATTGGGGCTGAAGGGATGGTTCAACAGTTAAGAGCACTGGATGCTCTTGAAGAGGACCCAGGTTTAGCACCAGCACCCATGTGGTGGTTCACCACCATTTGTAACTCAAGTGTCAAGGGCTTTGGCTTCCTCTTCAGGTCTCTGTGGGCACCAGGTATTCATGTGGTGCACATACATACATACATATAGACAAACATTCATACACATAAAGTAAGAAAAAAATCTTTAAGAAATTTGCTGTTCTTCTGTCTCAGCCTCCTATCTTTAAAAATATGTATCTATTTGCAGTGTTGGGGAGCTAACCCAGGGCCTGTGTCTTTTTATCATGTAAATACATTCTCATCTTTCTTTACTTTTTAAGAGACAGTGTGAGTCTTAAGAGGAGAGCCTAGGGAGCTGGGTGTGGTGGCGCACGTCTTTGATCCCACTGCTTGGGAAACAGAGGCAGGTGGATTGCTATGAGTTCGAGGCCAGCCTGGTGTACAAATCGAGTCCAGGATAGGCTACACAGAGAAACCCTGTCTCAGGGGAAAAAAGAAAAGAAAAGAAAAAGGAGAACCTAGGGACCTGGAGAGATGGCTCAGAGGGTAAGAGCACTGCCTTCCCTTCCAGAGGTCCTGAGTTCAATTCCCAGCAACCAATGGTGGCTCACAACCATCTGTGATCTGATGCCTTCTGGTATGCAGGTGTACATGCAGATAGAGCACTCATATACATAAAATGAATGAATGAATAAATAAATAAATAAATATTTTTTAAAAAGAGGAGAACTAAGGGGTTGTTAACCTTAGTGGTTGACGCAGTTTCTGTTTCTCTAGAGGACTGATTTGTTTCTCAGTATCCACCTGACAACTCAAAACCACATGTAGCTCTGGTTCCAGTGTTCTGACACTCTCTGACTTCCACAAACACCCGACATACACATGGTAGACATATATGTTCAGGCAAAATATTTCTAAAGTAAAAATAAATAATTATTGAAAAAAAAAAAACCCAAGCTAATTGGCAGGCAGATCTCTGAGCCTGAGGCTAGCCTCATCTACATAAGGAGTTCCAGGCTAGTGAGAGCTACATAGTGAGACTTGTCTGAAAAAACAAACAGAAAACAAACTAGTTTTACTTTTACCCATGGACTATGTGGTTTGCTTGCATAATCTTAAATAGAAAATAATTTTACATTTTATAGCTACAAAAAAATAGTTCCTCCAAAAGGTTAAGCAACTATTTGGGCTAGTATGGCAAATTGAAGAGACTTATACAATGATTAATTATGGCTTGAGCTAGTTTAGCCCAGATTGGCCTGAAACTCACTTTGTAGTGCAGGCCAGCCTCAAACTCACAGCACCCCTCTTCCTTTGACTTCCCAGCTGGTGGGATTTTAAGCGTGAGCTTCCGCGCCTGGTTTGGCATGAGTCACTTTAGACAATATAAATTAGTATTCTCAATTTCTCTTATGTATCCAAATTCTCAATCTGTAATAGGGTTTATTTATTTATTTTTGGTGCTTATTTTCCAGAAATGTTTGTCTTATTTTTAGCTTCAATCTATACTAGTTCCTGTTCTTAGCAATAGTTCTCTGTTCTCCCATTTCTACCTTTGATTTAGATCCCATCTACTTATTCCAGTCTTAGCTCCTTTAATTCTTTTCCAAAACATTTGCCATTTACTATGTCCTTAAGTAGAGATGGATTAAAATCCAGTTCTTGCTTTAAATTAGTCTTGATTACATTTATATTGCTGTGAAGAGACACCATGACCAAGGCAGCTTATAAAAGAAAGTATTTAACTGGGTGGTTGCTTACAGTTTCAGAGCACCAGTGAGTCCCTGATCACTGTGGTGGGGAGAACGGTGACAGACAAGCGTGGTGCTATAGTAATAGTTGAGGCCTTACATCTGATTTATTAAGTGGGAGGGAGAAGGAGGGGGACGGGGACACACACACACACACACACACACAGAGAGAGAGAGAGAGAGAGAGAGAGAGAGAGAGAGAGAGAGAGAGAGAGAGAGAGAGAACTTTGCAGGTGCTTTGTAACACCGAAGCCCACCTCCAGGGACTCATCTCCAATAAGGCTACAGCTCCTAATCCTTTTAGAACAGCTCTACAAACTAGATACCAAGCACTGAAACATATGAGCCTATGGGGGCCATTCTCCTTCCACTGCCTCAGACCTTTTAGTGGTTAGATGGACAATTAAAACAAAGAACACAGTAATAAGTAAATACTCACTATATGCTGTACTCTAGTTGACGTACTTGATATGTATCAAATTGTTGAATTCTTCCAACCCTATAAAATAGATAATATTTTCTCCTTATTTTACAGATAGAAACAGACACAGAGAGTTCAAATAAATGTTCTAGATTATAGTAAAGAGAGGGTATAAGGCCTTCAAGAGCATGAACATAGAATAGAGATTCCTAACCAAATCTTTATGCTCAGTGTAGAGGGCTTTAGGAATTTGAAAAAGCCCGAGTTGCTATTTGAGTAGATATTTGTCAGACATGGAATGAGGCAGTGATCTTGTGGGCAGAAGAAACCTGTTCAAAGCCAAAAAGTGAGCCTTGCTCATTTATGAAACGGAAAGTAATGTGGAGTGGTGGGAATGAAGGATGCATGGAAGTGGCAGGAGAGAAGTGCAACAGTGTAACCCTTGTTATATAGGCCAAGGGGTCCCAGTCTTAGCCCTGAGCATTTGAAGCCTTGGAAAATGTCCATGAGGCAATTAGTGGATGTTAAAGTGACAGTTTTGTCTTGAGATGGGAACTAGCTTTTTGTCCTAAGCTGACCTCAAACTTGTGGCAGACCTACCTCAACTTTTGAAGATTTTTCAATTAGAAGCATGCACTACCATATTTGAGATACAGTACCTATTATTATATCAAACTCTTTGAGTAACTATTATAGGACTTGAGAATTTCATCAATGAAGATATGTTTTACAAATAAAATTTTCCAGGCTGGGGAGATGATAGCTCATGGGTAAGAGCTCTTGGGGAGATAGCTCATGGGTAAGAGCTCTTGGGGAGATAGCTCATGGGTAAGAGCTCTTGGGGAGATAGCTCATGGGTAAGAGCTCTTGGGGAGATAGCTCATGGGTAAGAGCTCTTGGGGAGATAGCACATGGGTAAGAGCTCTTGCTCTTCCAGAGGACACTGTAACTCTACTTCTAGGGATTCTGACAGTCACGTCTGGCCTCCTTGGGAACCTGCATGTACATGGTCTGCACTAACATAGACACAGAAATCAAACCAAATCTTTAGGAAAAAAAGATTCTCACTGAAATGATTATACATTTACATGCCGTTTTAAGCAGTATGGAGACATTGGGATATGTTGCAATTTCTCTCTCCATAGTGTCAATTTGGAAAAAACTATAATACAATCATCACCAAGATATTGACATTGATAAAATTGTACTGATCTTGTTCCAGTTTTCTGTGGTGTGTGTGTGTGTGTGTGTGTGTGTGTGTGTGTGTGTGTGTGTGTGTGTCTGTCTGTCTGTCTGTCTGTCTGTCTGTCTGTCTACAAAGGTTTTTTTCTGCAGAACAAAATCTAGTAGATTTAAATTTCAGAAAAAATTATGGTTATTACTTAATAAGAGAAGAGTCTGAAAGAAACTAGAACAGAAAGATCATTTAGGAAGTTGTTGTGGTTATCTCTGGCATTGAGGCCTCCATCAAGCTCTCTTGGTCAGGATGCGCTTTGCTGGAGAGGACTGACCTTCAAAATCAGGTCTGACTTGTGGGGCTCTGGAGCAGGTCTATAAGGAGGCTCGGGCAGACTTCATTCTGAGTCGTCCTCACTTGTTAGGTGTTCTACAGCATGCTGAGAAAGCCATGGCAAGGAAGCCACTTTTAAGCTGCAGCTGCTTCTTAGAATTTGCATCTTGAGTGCAAGGCTTTTCAACAGATGTTCTTGACTATCTTCTCCTAGGAGACTGAGATTGAGGGTCCATTTACCTTTTAGTGTTCGAGTAGAAGTTTGTGTGGGATAGAAAAGTAATATTAATTAATCTCTCCCTAGTCTGGTCTCTTGGGGAGTCTAGAAATATGTTCTCTGCTCAGCTAGTGAGCAGCACATCTAGGAGATTTAAGTCCATCTTCGTGTTATTATGGAAAATGGAATCCACAGTGGTTTTTTACCCCATGCTATTGGTGTGCTTGATTCCTCAGTATTCATGTCTTCAAGGCATTTCTCATTGTGCTTTTGGTGCTGTATAATTGAGACTTGATCGTTGTTGGAACTAGCCTGATTTCTGAACCTGGAAGGGGTATAATATTAGCTGGAACTCCTCCTCCTCCTCCTCCTCCTCCTCCTCCTCCTCCTCCTCCTCCTTCTTTTTCTTCTTTTTTGGAGGCACTGGGGGGGGGGCACTGTTCAAAGTCCTTTTCTGGGCCAGTCCTTAGGTTCCTAACACTTTGATAAAACTTTTCCCAGTAGAAATCTGTCTTGAGTTGTCTCTAATTATGTTTTTGGCTATCCTAGGCTCTGACGAGTGCTGGCTAGGGCACAAGAATGTTGGGTCAGCCTCCAAGTCAGAGAACTTGGGGTGGTTTTTGAATAAGTGTGTTGATTTAATTCCTCCGGGACTGGCTTGTTTCTTAGCATAGACAGCTTTAGCATATAAAGACCTTTGGGATGTTATAGCCCAAAGCTGGGAAAAGCAAATCTTCAAAGAATGTATACAGCTTTAGGTCATCCCCACATCAGCAATTGTGCTGCCTAGGGCTTGGCTAGATACAAGGGAACACTAGTTAAAAAAAAAAAAAAAATCAAAGGCTACTCTTATAAAGCAGAACACAGAGAACTGACATATGAACAACTAACACTGATGTAGTTTTACTGCTTTTTAAAGGACTTCACTGGGTTTTCAGATAAAATTAATCCTGTCTGATAGTAGCTGATGCTTGTAATTCCAATACTTAGGGGCCCGAGAGAGAATTGGCATGAGATACATAGTGAGTTCAAGCCTGGGATACAAAGTGAGTTTAAGGATACCTAAGACCCTGTCTCCAGCAAACAAACACATAAATGAAACAAATAGGGTGAGGAGGAAGTGAGAAAAATTAATACTTAGGAGTAGTAGTCAATGTGTATGAAAGTTGGAACTCAAAAATGCACATTTATCACTTCTGTAATTCACAATGTATTTCAGGAATTTGGAAAGTAAGAACAGAGGAGATCCTAGAAGCCAGAAATGGTTTCTTAGTGCATTTGACTAATCTGTTTTCAGCAAATTGTTGCTTAAAAGTGTTAAGTGAAATGCTGAAATGGATATTTCAGTGTGTAAACACTGAACTGGGGGCAGGCACTTTAAATTCAGTCAGGAAGGATACAGAAACAAGAAGCCAGGAAAACGGGCTGGCTACCTCTAAGTAGTTAGAGTCCTGTGAGAGACTGAGGAGTAGGCAGAGGCAGTTAGAATGCGCACGGCCCCGTGGTGCTGAGATCATGGCCGGCTTCTTAGGCACCACCTGTAGGGCTAGCCATACTCTTTTTAAAGAAGGCTTCTTATGAGAGCAGAGTTTGAAGAAAACACCAAGGAGAGGAAGAATGTAAATGTGGAGGCCAAGGAATAGCCTTACGGAGAGATGGTTCTCTGTCAGCAAAGGATTAGGTTTCTTGTTCTTTCCTAGAAGCATCTCTCTCTCTCTCTCTCTTGTTCCTCTTTCCTCTTTCTTATACAGTATACCAGGGACTAAGTATTCTTATGTAGTGACTTTTATCAGAAAGTAAATTGGGGATCAGTGTTTGGATTAGGTCTTCCCAAGTACTTGGTGCTTTTTCTAAAGCATTGTAGTACAGACATACACGGATTATAAAGTACCCAGAGGAAATTGGATTAAAAAACAAGGCAGTTAAAAACAAAACAAAACAAAACAAACAAACAATAACAACAACAACAACAACAACAAAAACCCCGAAGAAGTTATACAGATCAGAATACACTGCAAGCAAGCAGTAGGTCACCTGAGGCAGAAAGTATTCAAGGGCTGAAGTTTTGTTTGGGGCTTCCATTTATCGTCTAGGAGAGGGAGTTTGGTGGTTAGGTGGCATAACCATGGTGGTTCGCTGTTGGGACTGACATGCTGCACACTGACCACTCTCACCCCAACCATGTACAACCCCTGGCCGCATCCCACCCCCCAGTCCTCATGAGTCTCTTTCACTTGTCTGTTTAGTTTTGTGACTTACCAACATTAATCGTTGTAGCTGTGAGCCTGGAGCTATCTGTTAGCAGCTGGTACTCTCAGTGGTGTCTATACAGCTGAAGACAGTGGTTCTCCTTTTCTTAGAACCAATCAATAACCAATAGTTCAGAGGTAAGGGTAGTGTCTCGTGAGCCCCCTCCCTTCCTTGACTTGCTGGGTCTTATGTGGGCCCGGTTGTTATGAGTTAGTGATGACAAGAATCAGCCAAAAATAAGACATCAATATTCCTGCTGCCATGGAGAAGTAAAGTAATTATAATTGGAAAAAGTAAATGAAAAGTTATGTTACCCTTGAAAACATACTATGTGAACCTACTGCAATTTGGGAGGGAGGGTGTGATAGGGAAGATTTTTGAAGAAAAAAGCGTTTAACCAGAGGAAGGCAGCATAAATTAGGGTTTGCAAATTAAGTAAGAATGAGGAGTCTTTTCCAGATGGAGAATTCTTTGTAGTTCTCAACCTGAATCGAGTATTTCCATCACTAAGTACAAAAAGTACATGGAGCAACTGAGTAGTCCATGTGTTCCTGGGAGAAGTAGAAAGTGATTCACAGCCTCTTCCTCCCTCCCTTGCTCCTTCCTTTTCCTCTCTCCCTCCCTCCCTCCCTCCCTCCCTCCCTCTCCTCCATCTCCACTTTAGTTTCCCTGTAACTTTATCTCTGAAACTTCTGGTTCTTGGCTAGATTTCCCCCCTCTGTCTGTCTCGGTCTCTCTCAGTGTGTGTGTACACATATATGTATGTATTTGAGACAGGGTCTCACTATATAGCTCTGATGTCTCTATGTAGACAAGGCTGGCCTTGAACTAACAAAGTTCCACCTGCCTCTACCTCTCAAGTGCTGGAATTAAAGGCATGGCGCACCATACTCTCTCCTTGATACATCTACCTTAGAAAAAATTTGACAGTTTCTTAAAAAGTCAAACATATTACAAAAATAAAATAATTTTTTAAAAAAGAAAAAAAGTCAAACAAACTTCTTTCATGTAACCTAGCACTTCTACGTCTAGATACTTACTCAAGGGAAATGCAAGTATACTGTTATTTAAATGCATATATACAAGAGTTCACAGTAGCCTTGTAGCTGGAAAAAACCTTGTGAGTGGATAGGCAAGTTGTGGTGTATCCATTCAATAGAATGTCATTTGAAAATTAGGACAAGCTACTTACTGGTATGGGAATGTGATTTAATCTTAAGCATGCTAAGTGAAAGAATCTAGACACAGGGCTGGGTACGTAGCTGTATAATAGAGCTCTTGGTTAACATGCAATACCCTGGGTTAATTCTCTAGCACCAGAAAAAACAAACAAACAACAAACAAACAAGAGTTTTGAAGTTTATCTTAAGATAAGCAAGGTTGAGGAGGTGGTTTGGAAATATGAACGCTTACTGTTTTTGCAGAGGGCCCCAGTTGGGTTCTTAGCACTCATGTCAGGTGGCTCACAACAGAGCATCATTCTGAAATCTTTGCCAGCCTGGAACTTGCTGTGCGGACTAGGTTGGCCTGGAACTTGTGGTGCTTCCCCTACTTTTGTGTCCTGGATGCTGGGATTACAGGCACACACCACTGCTCTGTTTTTGATGAATGACCCCTGGGAGATAAGTAAGCTTCATCAGAAGTCAGGGTTTTGAATCTGAGGTCATTACTGTCCATGCTGCTTGGAAAACTGAAGCCAGTACCAGTTTTGTTCAGAAGAAGGGCTCTCCAGCTCTTCTGCCTCCTGCTGAGAAGAACTGGGTCTCTTCTTGGACATGGGGACATGGTGCTCTAACAAGTGCAGGGGCATCTCTCAAATTGGCTGAGTTGTACACATCCCAGTGACCATGTCTTTCTCCTTGGTGACTAGACTTATATGTGTTTCACTGGGGACCTTTCCCCTGTCAACACTAAATCTGTTCCCATCTTTGGTCTTCATATTTATATTCAGTCCATTCATCTGCTCTTTCCTGCCCCATCTCCACTCTAGTGTCCATGTAACTTTATCTCGGGAACTTCTGGTTCTTGGCCAGCTTTGAGAGTCTTCCCAGGGCTAGCACTTTTAGTCTTAAACTTTTGATCTCTTTCTGAGGGCAAAGGTTTATCCATTCACTCAGATAGCCAGCCAGCATTTGCTAAGTTCATGTTTGCCATAGAGAATGTTAGCAGTGGTGACAGGCTGGACTCTAGGGAATAAAGTGAGTTAAACTTGGTTCTTGCCCTTTTCTGGATGTGGCATGTGAACAACGCGGAACGTGAAAGTTCACGCACTACAACTATGTACAGAGTGCTTTGAAGCACGGAACAGTGAGCAGTAAATGACTAACTCTGCCTGGGGGAGAGAAAGAGACTTAGACATTTGGGAAAGAAATTTGAGATCCCCTTTGCCATAATAGTGATGATAGTAAGAGACTGCTCGTGCCTTTTAGGAGTCCGCTCTCTCATTCCATCTCCATGAGCCTCAGGTATCAAACGCTGACTTCCTACCTGAAGGTTGAAGAGTGACACTGAAAGGCTTTTCACCTTGCCTTGGCCATTCTTATGACTAGACCCCATCCCGAAGCTGCTTAGAGGTTGCATTAGTGTATGCCATTAGCTTGCGTTTAGCCTTGTGATTTTGCAGATTACAAGGATTTTAGGAGATGTATGCCTGAAAATGGCAAAGAAGATCGATCGATCTATCTATCTATAGATGATGATGATGATGATTATTGCAGAGGAAATCTCTCTCTTTCTCTCCACACTCATTCCATTATAACAAGTGAAAATCACTTTTTAAAAATTAAATTGTGTGCTGGGCGGTGGTGGTGCATGCTTTTAATCCCAGCACTCAGGAGGCAGAGGCAAGTGGATTGCTGTGAGTTTGAGGCTAGCCTGGTCTACAAATTGAGTCCAGGACAGCCAAGGCTACACAGAGAAACCCTGTCTCGAAAAACCAAATAAATAAATAAATAAATAAATAAATAAATTGTGTCTCTTGAGTACATGCTACTTAGTATTCTGTGTCATGAAATAGGAAATGGACTTGAAGCTCTGCTTCACGGAGAAGGTTGATGGTTATTTAAGGGAAAAGCACCAGAAAAGGGCTTTGGATTCCCTGGACTTGGAGTTACAGACCGTTGTTAGCTTCCATGTAGGTGCTGGGAATCAAATCCCAGTCCTCTGAAAGAACAGCCAGTGCTCTTAACTTCTGAGCCTTCTCCCACCCTCTCCTACTTCTTTAAGACAGGGTCTCTCACTGTATTTCAGGCTGACTTGAAACTGGAGGTGAGCCTCCTGGAGTTCTGTAATTACAAACTTGAACCATTGGTACCCAACTTGACATTTGTTTGAAAGGAAATAAAATGAATGTTTAACTTGAAGGAAAGAAACTGATATTTGAAAAATGGTAAAAATCTCAATTTTAAAGTGAAAATTAAGTTTCTGAAAATATGTATCAGTCGCTGTGAGTTTGACAGTTTCCACATACCAAAAGCTTTTCTCATGAAATCAGTGGTGACATTAATGATTATGGTTATTTTCATATTGACTAAATAGAATGAGTCAACATTTGGATGTTCTGCATAACTTAGTACCAAGTGTTTCCAAATGAGCTGTGCATCATATGACAAAGCCATGCATTTGTGAAAGATTCATTCAAAGTACAAGATAGACCATGAATATGAATGTTACAGAGTAAAAGGTTCATCCCTATAGTTTCAGATTTTATATTGCACCTAGTCTTAACCTAAACGTGACCACATGTCAAGTTTGCATGTAAAACCAGAGAATAGCCATATATATATATATATATATATATTTTTTTTTTTTAATCTGGAAAAGCTATTAAAATAATTCCCTCCCTTTTCAACTAACTGTGTTTTGATCCTCAGTGAAAACTATATTACAACAGCTTAAATTTGAAAGTAGATATAAAATTACAACTGTGTTCTACTAAGCCAAATGTTAAAAAAGCTTTTCAAAACTGTGAAATGATCGTCCCCTTCTCACGAACATGTCTTCAGAAAACTTTTTTTTTTTAAATAGTCTCACTTATCCAGGCAGGCCTCAGAGACAGTGTGTAGCTAAGGATGACCTTGAACTCGTGGCCTTCCTTCTTCTACCTCCGAAGTCCTGAGATTGCAGGCTTTGTGCACTCTACCAACTGAGCTGCATTATCCAGTCCAGAAAACAAAAGTAGTTTTCATAAAGCATGCTATTTTCCTTAACTTTTTAGGGGCATATTATCCTCTAATTGTTATCTAAATATAAAGATTTGTTTTAAATTGTCTCCCCCCCCCCATTTTTTCCATTTACCTTTATTTCTTTTCTTTCAGATTTAAGACATAATTTTGTGAAGCTCAAATTGGCCTTGAGCTCACTAGATAGCTGAGATTGCTTTTAAACTGCTAGCCTCCTGCCTCCACCTCCTAAATGTTAGGATTGCCACAACACCTGGCTTCTTAAAAAAATATTAGTGCACACATACACATGTAAACATATGTCCTGGCTTATACATGTCATGACTCGTGTAGAGACTAGAAACTTTCAGAAGTTAGTTTTCTCTGTTCACTGTGAGATCTGGGAATTAAACTCACGTCATCAGGATTACACAGCAAACAGTTTTACCTAATGGTCTTCCGTTACAGTTTCTAATGTGGCAAATATCAAATAGTTCTTTGTGATTAAAAAGTTTGACTCTACCTGGGTGTGGTGGTGCACACTTTTAATCCTATCACTTGGAATGCAGAGGTAGGCAGCTCTCTGTGAGTTCAAGGCCAGCCTGGTCTACAAAGTGAGTTCCATAATAGCTAGGGTTGTTTTACAGAGAAACTCTGTCTTGAAAAACAAAACAAAACAAAACAAAAAACCCAAACAACAACAACAACAAAGTTTGACTATATACAGAGATCATGAAGTCCAAAGTTCAAGAACTTGAGCCTTGCTCTTCTTTTTGCTTCTAGTTATTTTATTTTGTCTCCCCTAGACTTATTTTAAGGTATTCTTTATTTTTATTTTTATTTTATTTACTTTTGATAAGAGAGTCTCTTTATCAAGAAACTAGAGTTTGGTTGCTGCTAGGGGCATGCTGACCTTAATTTGTGGCGATCACAGTTCAGTGGCATAACATGTTAAGCAGGCACCACAGTATGATAAACATTACTAGTTGATGCAAATAAATGTGGTGGGAGTTCAGGCCACTGTTAGAGTCTTACAATGAACCGTTGTGTATTCACTTAGAACAGGGCTTCTTTTTCACGTGTGACGTCTTTTTTGCTTGAGATATTTTTATGTAACCCTAGGTATATAAGTGTACAAAGCTGAAGTTCCTCTTCACACCGGTATTTCAGCTTTGGGGAGGCAGAAACAATCGGCTGCCTGTGGCTGGATGGCCATCTGCCGAGCCCAGCATAATTGGTGAGCTCCAGGTTCAGGGACAGACTCTGTCCTCAAAGAATAAGGCTCACACCTGTGATTCCAGCACTCAGGAGGCAGAGGCAGGCAGATCTCTTTAAGTTTGAGGCCAGCCTGGTCTACATAACGAGTTCCAGGTTAGTCAGGCAAGACACTGTCCCCCTCCATATTCTGCCACCGAAGTCTGAAATCTGAGGTGACTTATTTTCAGGCAAGTATTCCTTGATGTTTTGTGGTGTGGTGGGCTGCACTATGCAAAGTCAGCATGCAGTGTGTTTGGAGCCACAGCTGCCGTGAAGTTGCAGAGTACAACACGGTCACACCTGGATTCATTATGCAGTTTATTTTGAATTAATATTTGGTATTGTATATTCAAAAGCCTTTGCGCCTCACCACCTTTTGCTTTTCAGCTCCCACATTTAGTTATGTAACCAACAATTTAAGAAGCTGTGACTTACGTGATAGGTCTGATTACTCACATTCAGATCAAACTGAGTTGTCTTTGATTCTTCTTATTCTGCCAGGAAAAAAAATCAGTTATCTGAAGATGGAAATTATTCATTTGCTGATCAGGAAGGAGGAAAGGACACTGGGAATATATTGAATATCAGCCTTATTGTTTTTATTTATTTTATTATTTTTTTAAAAAAGATTTATTTATTTATTATTATTATGGATTCAGTGCTCTGCTTGCATGTACTTCTGCAAGCCAGAAGACGGCGCCATATTACATTACAGATGGTTATGATCCACCATGTGGTTGCTGGGAATTGAACTCAGGACCTTTGGAAGAGCAGGTGGTGCTCTTAGCCACTGAGCCATCTTTCCAGCCCCAGCCTTATTATTTTTAAATTAAAAATGTTTTATGAGATGACAGGATCTCATGTCATCCAACTGGTTTTGGGTTCCTGTGTAGTCAAGACCCCCAGTCCTCGTGGATCTGTCTCCCCCTGGCCCCCCGCCCCCCGAGTTCTGGTACTGTGCTTACGCACCACCATGCCTGGGCTGAGACCTGGGGGTTTTCTGTTTGGTTTGTTTTTTGTTTTTCTTCAAAACAGAGTCTCTTTGTGTAGCTTTGCCTGTCCTGTTCTCGCTTTGTAGATCCAGGCTGGCTTTGAAGTCATAGAGATAGGACTGCCTCTTCCTCCCTGAGTGCTACGAATAAAGTTGTGTGCCTCTGTGCCCAGCGGAGAGGTGTTTCATACATACAGTCTAATGTAATTCTCACAAAAATTGCATGTAGTAGGTTATTACTTCATTTGGCAGATAAGAGGAGGCTCGAAGGAGTTCACCCATTTGTCCAGTGTCACATAGTGTATAACTGGCCAAAGATAGGATTTTGGTATATGTTTCTGACTCTAACTTCAGGGTGCTTTCATTGTAGTAAAAAAATGTATTGATAAATGAATGGATCTCTTATGGTATTCCAGATGGCTGTGGGGTGGTTGCCTGTGTGGAAGATATAAAAAAGGTCACAGGAAGGACAAGGAGACAGCTTAGGAAATGTTCGGATGAAGGAGTTATTTGTAAATTTTGGCTGACATGGCTTTCTGGATACAATTCTAACACTCTGTGGGACATCAAACTTTTGTCCTCTCTTAGCCTCATCCCTTTAATCCTCTATGCCAGATGATGCCAGCAGAAAAGGTCACCTGTCTGTCTGATCAGGTTACACATCAGAGCCTGCTATTAGGATACGAACTTCTTGGGTTTGCCATAGGCCTTCGGGTAAGGTGCTGGCTGACCTCAGGGAACCAGTGATGTCCAACCGGAAGGCCTTTGGCCACTAGAATCTGGTAAACTATTTCCATTACTTTTAAAAGCCTACTGAAGCTGTATAACACTTACATAAGCATCATCTGTACCTGTAGTGACAAAGTAAAAGGCTGAGTCCCTAGAGGATGAAGGTGATGGGCTGGGAAGAGGGGCTTGTACGGGTAAATCTGGAGAGACTGGAAGGGAGGACATGAAGGGCAGGGAAGGTCGCTCGCCCTTACTCATGTGAGAAGCCTCCCTAGTTAGCCTGTGGTTCGTATTATATGTGTTCCTAGTGACAGTGCTAACAAAAAGAAAAACTGTACCATTTATTTAGGCATTAGAATTGTTGCTGTGGTTCTAGAAAAATTATGTGAATTTACATTTGTTTATTTGACTGATTAAATTATATAAAATAATGCACTTCCTTGATTATTGGTGAGTACAATCTTTTTCATGTGCATTGTCCTTCTCATTTGTGAGTTAGGTCTTTGTGTTGTCAGTATCTAGACCTGTTTCTAATCTACGACAGACTTGGCTGTTGGAGAGCTATTAGAATGATGAAGCATTGTTTCTATATGGGCAAGCTCAACACATTTTCCAAGAGAGACTAAAGTCTAGATGATACCTTCCATCATTGTATATGTAGTGGATTAAAATACTTGTGTGAGGGGCTGGATGCTAAGATTTCTGGTACAAGAGGATGGTGGGGGCTGAGTGGCAGCTGTGAGTAATGTTGTCCCTTGGTTTTTCCATACAGAGTTTTGCAGGATTGACAAGCCCCTGTGCCACAATGAGGATGAGAAGCTCAGCTTTGAGGCCATCCGCAATATCCATAAGCTTATGGATGATGATGCCAATGGTGATGTGGATGTGGAAGAAAGCGATGAGGTAAGTTTTCTTACCTCCCATGGCTCTTCTTTCTGTATGAAACTATCCCTGAAAGCTGCCTAGACTAATCTGTGTGGAGAGATGGTCTCTGTTTGCTGCCTTCAGGTGGGATGACACCCAGGAGAGCAGAGCTGACTGGTGAATAGCACAACACTGACTTAAGTGTTTGGGAGGGAAGGGATTGCTCAGATGCTCTCTATAGTCCCTGCATCTTAATGTGAGCTTGCTGTGGAAAGAGAATACAGATTCAGCCTTCTGTTGGCGTGTAAGAGAAGGAAAAAATAGTCAGATTCCACTTTCTGGGGCTTTATATTCTTATTTGTGAGGAAGAAGCAAATCTTACCATGGTCAGGCTACTTTTAAAGATGCAGTTTATAAGAAAAAGAAAGCTCTTTAAAAAAAAAAAAGAGCCATCTTATTGTTGTACTTTTTGGCATTACTATATAGTTCCAGGTCATCAGAGCCCAGAGTGAAAGATCATCACGTGGGAAAGATTTAAAGGCTTCTTGTTTCGGGTTCAACATAAACCAGCAGTTTGTTGTGGCTGCCAGGCTAAATATTCAGTAGTGACATAGATTATATTATGAAGGAGAAACCTAGTCTCTTTTTCTTGTAAATACTCTACCTTTGAGTTTTGTGTCCAATTTTGGATGCCACCTCATCAGAAGAGTTTAGAACAGCAAGAGCCTGTATAGAGAGGAACGGTATGAATGACGAAGCCCGTAAACTTCAGCCAGTAGCATCTACCACAGTCCCTTAATAGTAAATGTCTGTTTTTGCCCTGCACGGTGCTAGGTTTGTAGATAAGGTGGTAAATAAGACAGATTAAGAGACACATTTTTTTTTCTCATATAATTTACAGGCTAGTGAAGAAAATGGAGAGACTTTGGCTTCTGGTTGTTGTGGCATAATATCTGAGAAAACTAACTTAAGGAAGGCAGGATTTGTTGTAGCTTATTGTTTCAGAACTTACAGTGCATGGTCAGTTCCGTTGTTTCTGGACTTATAGGTAGGCAGACTAATCATTTCAGGGAGCACGTGACAGAGTAGAGCTCCTCACATCATGGCAGCTAGAAAGCAGAGAGAACAGAAGGGTCTTAAAACAATTAGCAGCTTCCTAGAGAATTTATCCCCTCCCCACACCAATCTATTTTTTGCACCTGGGCCCCACCTCTCAATAATACTGTCATATTATTAGTCTATTCGGGGATTAATCCATTGATAGGTCAGAGGCCTTGCGATTTAATCTCTTCTCAATGATGAGATTGGCCAATTGAGACCAAGCCTCTTTTAGGTTGTGTATTACATCAAAAGTCTGACATTGAAGTAATGTTTTTTTTTTACTTCAAATACAGAAAGAGTTGAGAAATTAGATTTTGAAAATGACAAATGGGCTGAGTGCTGTGGCACATTCCTAGGAACCCAGCGCTCTGGATGTGGAGGCAAGAGGGTCAGGACTTCAAGTCTGGCTTAGGCCACATTAGACTTTCTCTAAAGCAAATGATAATGAAAACTATGCAGCTAGTTGTCATTGCTTGAGCTCTTATTCTGTGTCAGACAGCATTAAGAGCTTTGCATAGTTACTCATTTAATTTTTTTAACAGCCTTCGGAAGTTGGTTTATTATTAGGGACCAAGATGCTAGAAAGTTTAAACATTTTGCTTAGACACATACTAGATTTGAGCCCATATCTGATTTCAAAGCCCATGCTCTTACATATTGTGTTGTTCTCTTTATCTTGAGTGCAGAACTGGGCCTATGTAGGGAAATTAAAATCTAGGTATATTCTTTTGGAATAAAGAATTGCCTAATAGCTAGATATTTTGTTATAGAGGAAACTGCCTTGTTAAATATTGAGCCCCCTGTCACTGAAGACAGGGCAAGTAGAAAGCAACATTCTACTAATTGATTGGTAGAGAAGATTCTTCTGTAAAGATCAATAATGTCTAAGGAATTCAAGGAAGAAGTTGGAAATTGAATTGAATATAAATGGAAGGGTGACCTGAGTTGTGGAGAGCCACAGTGAGAAAGGACTAGATTGGTTTGGTTAAACAAAGGAATTGTGGTAGAAAACCACTGAACTACAAATAGGTAAGAAAAATGGGGCCCAGATAACCAGGCTAAAATACTGTATTTATTGAGCCTGTCAATTATAAGCTAAGCAGGCCCAATAACTATAGTCAAGGAATCTAAATTTTTAGTCTTATCTAGAAGTATTACTGGACTTCAGGGAGCCAAAAAAAAAAAAAAAAGCCATATTCCTGTTAGGGATGAGACCCAGAGATATCCTGATCATTGTCCTAGCATTGCTCAAAGACTGGAGAATGGGCAGCTCATTACCTGAGAATGTGATATAGTAGGGGGACAGAGAGGTGGCTTAAAGGTTAAGAGCACTTGTTGCTCTTAGAGAGGACTGGGGTTTGGTTCTAAGTACCCACATAGGGTACTTAGGGGTTTGCAGCTGTTTGTAACTCTAATTCCAGGGTATCCAACACCCTCCTAATTGACACAAGCACAGTGCAGGGAAAAGAAATATTCATACATATAAAATAAATCTCATTTTTAAAAAAAGTGTTATACCAGCACTTAGGAGGCAGAAGCAGGAGAGTTTCTGTGAGTTTGAGGCCATCCTGGTCTAAAGAGTGAGATCCTGTCTTAAAAAAAAAAAAAAAGGCGCTATAATCCAAGGTCTGCAAATATCTGGATATCTTTGTCAACACTCCTTTTCCCCCCCACATTCTATTGAATTGCTTTGTCAAAGAGGGAAGGAAGAAAATGTTCTCTTTAGAGGAATGTTACCACAACAGAAATCTCATCAGCACAAACTGTTCTAAAATAACACAAAAGCTGTTACCCTACTTTCTCTCCACCAGTGGTGAGATGTTCTTTTTCAGCATAGCTTCTGCTTTGCCTGGGCTACCCTAGTCCCACTGTATCCTCAGACCCGTGTGGTTAGAGAGGTCCACTACTGCGCATTTTCACTTCACCCATCACAGGAGTTCTAGAGTGAGAGGCTAGTAAATGTGTGTACTTCAGTTGGTCCAAACATGAGTGACACAGAACTGGAGTTCAGGACCTAGCTAGAAAGTTAGGTAGATGCAGCAAGGCTTAGGTAAGGTTGGTAAGGTACTGTGGACAATTTTTTGGTTGTACTGGTTGTCAAAGACCTCAGATTTTTGCAACCCATTGAAAGATATTGCTAATTACCCGGGAACCTCAGTAGAAATCTGAAGGGATAGACTATTAAAACCTCATTTAAGGAAGGCAGAGGCAGGTGGATCGCTGTGAGTTTGAGGCCAGCTTAGTCTACAAAGTGAGTCCAGGACAGCCAAGGCTACACAGAGAAACCCTGTCTCAAAAAACAACAGAACAAGACAAAACAAAACAAAACCAAAAGAAACCAACCTCCTTTAAGCCAGGTGTGGTGCTCAAGGCCTGCCTGGGCTTAAAGAATTTAGGGCTAGTCTAGGTAACTAAGTGAGTGAAAAATAAGTGAGTAAAAGAGCTTGGGATATATATCACAATGGAAGTTTGCTTAGCATGTGTGAAATCCTGGGTTTAATCCCTAGTATACTTTCCCCCAAAAAGCCTAATTTATTCTGCTTCATATTGATAAGTTTTTCAAATAACAGAAGTGAACTGAAAGATCTGTCTCAAGGTTAATTTTTTAAAATTTAATTTAAAAAATATTTAGCTGTTTTGGCCTTGTGAGTGCAAGGTAAGTGTTCTGCCCTTGAGTCACACTCCCCAGCTCACTGTGCTATGTGTTTTGTTGAGACATGGTTCCGCTCTGAAGCTTGGGCATGCCGCTGTTTACTCTGTAGCCTAGGCTGACCTCAAACTCGCAGCAGCCCTCCTGTATCTGCTTCCACAGACCTAGAATTACAGGTGTGAACCGCCCTGTCTGTGTCTGGCAGTGACGGGTTCTTAGCAAATCGGAGGTTTTACTAACCTAGCAATTTGGGAACTCCAGAGCTGTGACCATGAAGCTGTCTATGGGCAGTGTTGGGTTATTCTGATAGTCTGAGGTAGACAGATGGAACTGTAAGAATACTGTCTTACTTAAGTTAGACTAGACTCTTAAACTGTTCTTGTGTGTGTGTGTGTGTGTGTGTGTGTGTGTGTGTGTGTGTGTGTATGTGTGTGTTTGTGTGTGTGTGTGTCTTACAATGATACGTATGTGGAAATCAGAGGACAGTTTGCAGGAGTTGGTTCTCTCCTTCCGCCTTGTGAGTCTAAGCTGTTGAACTCTGGCCGTCAGGTATGACCTCCGAGCTGTTACTGGGTCCTTTGTTGTTTTTTTCCAGACAGGGTTTTATGGATCCCAAGCTGGCCTCTAACCTCAAAGTCACACCGTGCAACAAACCTCATACAGGAGATTTATTAGGAAAGAGATAAGAGGGTGGCTTGACTCTGCTTAGAAGAGAAGCAGCAAAGAACTGAGTAAGAGGCAACACTTTTTAAAAAACGATTTAATGTAAATTAGTGTTCTGCCTGCTTTTATGTGTGTGTGAGGATGTCAGATCCCCTGGAACTGGACTTAGAGACAGTTGTGAGCTGCCATGTGGGTGCAGGAAATTGAACCCAGGTCTATTGGAAGACTAGCCAGTGCTCTTAACAACTAAGCCATCTCTCCAACCTCCTTTATATAAGGTTTATGGGTTGGGGGCTTCCTAGGGTGGCCAGGGATTGGTAGGATTTTGTGGACCAATCTTGGGGCAAGGTCAGGGATTGGTGGGATTTTTTTGGCCTGATCTTGGACTTTCTTTTTCTTCTGTAGGGAGGATCTTGGCCATCTGCATCTCACGGGGCTAGAAACAGCCTTACAGGGGTTAGAGTAGTGGGCAGTGCTGGCCACTCCTGCCTTTAGATGCTTACAGAGGCTTTGCATTTGACTCAAACTCACTGATAAACATGAAAATCACCAGCCCAGGCAGGCCTCAAACTTGTGATCCTCCTGCCTCAGCTTCCTGAGTGCTGAGATTACAGATGTCTCTCACCATAAAAAACGAAGTATGTTGTACATAACAGATAAAATCTTTTTTGGGTTTTTTTCTGACAAGGTTTCTCAGTGTAGCCCTGGCTGTCCTGAAATTCCCTCTGTAGACCAGGCTGGCCTTGAACTCATAGAGATCCACCTACCTCTGCCTCCCAAGTGCTGGGATTACAGGTACCACCACTGCCCAGCTAACACATAAATCTTAAAGACATTATGCTGAGTGGAAGAAACCAGTCTAGAAAATTATATGTGAGAACTTTAACATGATGATGCATGCCTATGATCCCAGTACCTCTTGGGAGGCAGGGGCAGGGGCAGGGTCAGGGTCAGGGATGTAGAGGAGCAGAGAGGGGGTGGGGGAGGCAGGTGCAGAGGCAGAGGAATTGCTACAAGTTCGAGACCACTCTCATCTACATAGTGAGTTTGTAGTAAGTCAGGACTATATAGTAAGATCCTGTTTTCAAAACAATATTACAGTGAATCCGTTTATATAACATTCTGAGAAAGGCAAAACTCAAAAGCTGTAAAGCAGATCAGTGGTAGCTAGGGGTTGTGAGTATAGGGAGTTTGATAGCAAAGGTCAGTATTTGGAATTTAAGGATATAATAGAATTGTTCTGTGTCCACCCAGCTTGTAAAAGTCATTATACAAGTCTAGATATATATTACAATTCATAGGGCTATATACAAACTCAAAAACCTTAATCTAGTCATGTTAAATTAAAAAAAAATGGCTTCCCTGCATCCTCTCAGTCTTAACTAGAGATGTTTCTCTTTGCAGTGGTGAATGTAGAAATATCTACCTGGGTGCTCAAGTACTGAGAATAAGTGATGGTTGAATGCTCAGTGTAGGATTTCTGTCACTGTGGTAGCAGCAGTAAGTAAAAGCAAGTACAGCTGCCCCAAGCCACCTCACTGCCCTGTTGTCTTTGCTGTGGTGGAGATAGATCAAGTAGCCTGCTGTTCTCCTCTGTTGCTACCCACCCACAAGGTGGAGATAGCAGCAGTGGCCTTGGCCTGCCTCTCCCCATCCCTACCACCCCAAGCTGAGGCAGCCCTCCAGGATGCAAGCTCCCCCCCACCCAAGAGCTATGTCTAGCCCTGGAACAGCAGGCCACTAAAACTTTTAGTGGCAGGCTGCTGGTCCTTCCTTCTTGCCTCAGCACTACCAGACCCTCCTTCCAGCCCTGGGGCTGTGTAGACAGGACACAAAATTGGGGGGGTCCTGTCAGCCCCTCAGTGGGAGCTGTCCATGGTGAAATTTCCTGCCTCAGCTTACTGCTGTGATGGAAGCTGACACCTTTCCTGCTCAGATTGCCTGCTGTTGCCATGAGAGCTGTCTATGACAATGACAACCATTCCTGCTTCAGCCTAGTGCCTTCATAGGAGCTGCCCACGATGGCAGTTCCTCTTCTTCAGTCTCTGTTGGCTATTCATGCTGACATAGACTCTGTAAATTTTGTAAGTTTTATGATCCCTCAAGGAAAAGAGTGGCCAGACCCCTATCTGAGAGAGCTCCAGCAGCCCAGCTCCTCCCCCAGACCTCTGTAACTGTCATCTCCAGTCCCTCAGTAGGACTCACCCCCAGATGATGCTAATTTGAGGTAAAAAGTCTAGACAAAAAAACCCACCAATCCCTGAGCTTCCCACTAAAACCCACCAATCCCTGAGCAGGAGAATGGATTAATCCCTGAACAAGAAAACCCACCAATTGCTGAGCTCCCCAGACTCAGGATTTGTAATCCCACCAATCCTCACTCTGGAAATCTCTGCCCTAGAAAGATCTGCCACCTTAGAAATCCTATATAAAGGCTGTGTCTGCCCAGTTCCCTTCTCTCATCTTCTGGGATGAGAGACAGCCGTTCCTGGATTCATCGCTCCAGTAAACTCTCTCTGTTATTAAGAGAGTTATTGCCTGGTATGCCTCTCGTTGGAAGAAGAGAAAAAGAAAAGAGAAAGTGCTGGGGGATGGAGCAGAGCTCAGCCTCTTAGCCTCCTCAAGTCATCAGGGGTTGGAGTAGCGTTTCCCTGGGAGCCACAATGGCTGAAGAAGGAGCAGGGCTCAGGCTCCTAAGCTTCTCAGTTCCTCAGGGGTTGGGGTCACCCTCCCCGGGAGCTGCAACATCTCTACAGAGAAGGCCTCCTCTCAGAGCTGTGTGGCTCCTGGGCTTCTGAGTCCCTGGATACCCTTCTATCCAAGTACCAGAAGGGCAAACCAAACAGCAACATTTGGTGCCATGACTCAGATACCCTTCCCCTGGAACACTGCCCCACCTCAGAGCTGGGATACCTTCTCAGGCCTCGGAGTTATGGTTTTCCTGGACACTTTCCCACCCGATCAGGAAGTCAGGCCAACCAAACAACAACACCCATCCCTAAACAAGGCATTTATGACATTCCCTCTAAGACTTGAGGATCGTTGTTCAGTCAGGGGAGGGGGCAATGTACAAAACGGTCTGTCAAATGCTGTCTTCTGGACAGTGCAGCACCATTGCAGCTGTGATCTCACAGTAGCTATGATTACTTGTAGGGGCACCTAAGAGATGTCTTCATGGGTAAAGCTACTTGTAAAGACTGTGTAACCTGGCAACCTGAATTTTATTCCTGGAACCCACATAATGGTGGAAAGAGAAACTGGCTTTATAAAGTTGTCCTCTGACCTCCAAACATAAGCTGTGTGTATTTACAGTGTGGCACCTCACCCCCAACATGGGTGCATGCGCACACGCGTACACACGCACACACGCGCACACACACACACTAATAAAGAGGCGGCAGCGGAGGAGAATGAGCATATTAATAGTCATTCATAGATCAGAGAAGGCCTCATGAGCGTTTGATAAACCACTGGCTATGGGTGAATTCTGGGAGACGGGCAGTCATTGTTTAAATGTGTACTCACTGAGGAGTCCACTAGGCACCAATGGATAGTTCCAAACCTATGCTGATACAGATGATCTTGGCTAAACTCAGTGGGTCTTAAAACAAAACAAAATAAAAGACTTGAATGTGGGAAAGGAACTTGGTGGGAGGAGGTGTGACAGAGATTAAATAATGCTTGTCAGTAATCAAAATTTACTTCATGAATGTGTGAAACTGTCTTTGCCAGAGTAGCTGATGGTAAGGAAGCAGGCATAACAGAGCTAGGTATACATTTCTGGAGGTTACTACTTCTCTAGAAGCCCCATATCCATGCCTATATTTTTTTTAAAGACCTGGCTTCAATAAAAGATCTGAATGAGACCTAAATGTTTCTGTATGCATCCAGATGACTAGAGGAGCTCAGATCACAAAGACATATGATACCACAGCTAGAGACATACTTGGACTTTGGCAGAATAGAAACAAACCTCTTGGGACTGGAGAGATGGCTCACTGGCTAAGAGCACTGGTTGCCCTCCCAGAGGACCTGGGTTTGATTTCCAGAACCCACATAGCAGCTCCAATCCTCTGGATCGTCAGCTATGGTAGCGTGTGAGTCTTGAAGAGTGCTGGAAGCTGCCTCCAGGTGTTTGGGCTGGGGAACTGAAGCCCGAAGGGAACTATCTGCAAGAGCATTTGCAGTCTTCCAAACAGCAGGCAGACATTTGGACTTGGAAGTAGCGCGTAGGAAGAGAAGAGGAGGCTCGGTGCAGCTAGTATGGGCTAATTTGGGTGAAAGAAAGCAGCAGAGTTATACATAAAAATTATATTCCTAATAATATTCCTTTTCTGGTTTCCTATGTCATTTCCTTATAGCCAGATAATGGTAACAACCTTGCCCTGCCACTAGTCTCTTCTTTACTAACTCCTACTGTGTCTCCTGCCAGTAATCTTCCAAAGCTAGCTTTTGCTTGTGTCTTCTGTGTGATCTCTTCCTATTTCTTCTGACTTCTTGTGTCTAACATTTCATCCCTTCAGATCTGGCCTTAGCTGCTATTAGATTCTGTAAACATACCTCCTGCCACTTTGGTCTGTCTCTGCTCATATTTGTGTCATAAATATTTCAGACTACTTCCAGGTCCTTTCTTTCCTCAGTGAGCGTTCATCTCACGCCTTTGTTTGTGTTGTATTAGCTCTCCTTTGCAGTGAGCCAAGCACTCAAGCAGAGAGAGACAGCTTCCCTCAGTGTGCCAGCCTCATCGAGGCCGCCACACTGAATGGTGGGCTGTCGTGATATAATGAGTTGGCTAACTGAAGGCTGTTTTGTTGATGGTGGTGATTTTTTTTTTCTATTGTTGTTTTGGTGCTGGGAAATCATTACATCCGTGGCCTTGCTATGCCATGTAATTGCTGTACCACTAACTCAAGTCCCTAATTTGGAATTCTTGTTGTGCAGGCCAGCTCTCACTAAATGTACCATCATATTAGGAAAAGGGAGAAAACCAAAGAAAGATTTAGCGCTTATTGTGTGCCAGATACCGTGTTGTGGCTTTGTATACATTAAGTTCTGAAACTAGTTATTCTCTTCAAATAGCTGGCAAAATGCCTTCTAAGTTTAATTTTTTCTTAAAGTCACATAGCCAGTAAGTGGCAAAGCTAAATTTGAAAACAGGCCTGTTTGTATTGCTTTTCCTTCTTTGTCTGTCTGTCTGTGTTTCTTTCTTTCTTTCTTTCTTTCTTTCTTTCTTTCTTTCTTTCTTTCTTTCTTTCTTTCTTTCAACAACAACTTATATTGAGCTCATTCTATGTGCCTGGTATTATACTAGGTGCTTTTTATGCATTGGTCATTTAATCCTTGCACAAACTTCGTAAGTTACCTACCAGTTGCTAATGAAGAGAGGAGCTGATAAGGGCTGTAGTTTTCAAAGTTCCTAACAGGGTCAGGTCCACTTTGGCTCCAGGTGTGGAGTCTTAACTCAGAAAAGTATAACAACTCCCACCACCACTGCTACTTTCTCTTCCTCCTTCTCATCACCACCACCACCATTATCATCGTCTCTTTCCTTCAGCTCTTGGTTGTGCTGGGTAGTTTTATGTTAACTTGACAAAACTAAAGTCATCTGAGAGGAAGAAACCTCAAGTAAGGAAATGCCTCCATGAGATCCAGCTGTAAGGCATTTTCTCAATTAGTGGTCAGTGGGGGAGGGCCCAGCCCATTGTGGGTGGTGCCATCCCTGGGCTTGTGGTCCTGGATTCTACAGGAAAGTAGTCTGAGCAAGCCATGGGGAACAAACTCCTCCATGGCTTCTGCGTTGCCTTCTACTTCCAGGTTCCTGCTCTGAGTCCTTGTCCTGACCTGTTTCAGTGATGGACTACAATATGGAAGCATAAGCCAAATACACCCTTTCCTCTCCAACTTGCTTTTGCTCATGGTGTTTCATCACAGCAGTGGAGACCCTGACTTGGACACTGACCAAAGCCTTAGCACTTCAGGCCTGCTCACTGTCTTTCTCAAGTTACTCCTGTTTTGCCATGTGGCTGCTTGTGATATCCATTGCTGCGCATGCTGGCCTGACTCAAAAGGCACAGCTTTCTCTTGTTCTCTTCCACATTCTTCCTCCCTGAGATTTACATCTTGCCTACCCTGTTTTCTCTCAAGCTCTAATGATACTGTTCTTGAACTTAAAAAAGAGACAAGCTTACAAAACAACAAAATAAAAATGCCTAAACAACATGCAAGACAATTTCCTTCCTTCCTTCCTTCCTTTCTTCATCCCTTCCTCCCTCCCTCCTTCTTTTTGTCTTAGAAGTTTTATTTTTAGAAGTTAGAGTTTTTATCTAAACATAATAAAGGCTATTTACAGCAAACCAACAGCCAACATTAAATTAAATGGAGAGATACTCAAGGAAATCCCTCTAAAATCGGGAACCAGACAAGGCTGCCCTCTGTCCCCATATCTCTTCAATATAGTTCTTGAAGTTCTAGCCAGAGCAATAAGACATCAAAAGGAGATCATGGGGATCCAAATGGGAAAGGAAGAAGTCAAATTATCCCTATTTGCAGATGATATGATAGTGTACATAAGCGATCCCCAAAATTCCACCAGAGAACTCCTGCAGCTGATAAACACCTTCAGCAAATTGGCAGGATACAAAATAAACTCAAAAAAGTCAGTAGCCTTTCTGTATACAAATGACAAACAGGCAGAGGAAGAAATTAGGAAAACTACTCCCTTCACGATAGCCACAAACAATATAAAATATCTAGGAATAACTTTAACCAAGCAAGTGAAGGACTTATTTGAAAAAAACTTCAAACCTTTGAAGAAAGAGATTGAAAATGACATCAGAAGATGGAGGGATTTACCTTGTTCATGGATCGGGAGAATTAACATAGTAAAAATGGCCATCTTACCAAAAGCAATTTACAAATTCAATGCAATCCTTATCAAAATACCTACAAAATATTTTGAAGATATTGAAAGATTAATTCTCAAATTCATATGGAGAAATAAAAAACCCAGAATAGCAAAAACAATCCTATACAATAAAAGATCCTCCGGAGGAATCTCCATACCTGATCTCAAGCTGTACTACAGAGCAACAGTAATTAAAACAGCATGGTACTGGCAAAGTAATAGGCTGGTGGATCAATGGAATCGAATTGAAGACCCGGAGATGAACCCACACACATTTGCTCACTTGATTTTTGACAAAGAAGCCAAATCTATTCAATGGAAAAATGATAGCATCTTCAACAAATGGTGCTGGTCTAACTGGATGTCTACATGTAGAAAAATGCAATTAGACCCTTATTTGTCACCATGCACAAAACTCAAGTCCAAGTGGATTAAAGACCTCAACTTAAAACCAGAGACATTAACTCAGTTAGAGGAAAAAGTGGGGAAGAGCCTGGGACACATAGGCGCAGGAAACAACTTCCTGAACAGTACACCCACAGCCCAGGCCTTAATGTCAACAATTAATAAATGGGACCTTATGAGGCTGAGAAGCTTCTGTAAGGCAGCAGACACTGTCAAGAGAACAAAGCGACAGCCTACTGACTGGGAAAAGATCTTCACCAACCCTTCATCTGACAAAGGTTTAATATCCAAAATATATAAAGAACTCAAGAAATTAAACACCACAAAACCAAACAACCCAATTGCAAAATGGGGCTTAGAACTAAACAGAGAATTCTCAACAGAGGAATATCAAATGGCTGAGAAACACTTAAAGAAATGCTCATCCTCGTTAGGCATCAGAGAAATGCAAATCAAAACGACACTGAGATTCCATCTTACACCCATCAGAATGGCTAAGATCAAAAACTCAAATGACACCACATGTTGGCGAGGATGTGGAGAGAGAGGAACACTCCTTCACTGCTGGTGGGAATGCAAACTAGTACAACCACTTTGGAAAGCTATCTGGCGTTTTCTCAGAAAAATGGGAATAGGGCTTCCTCAAGACCCAGCTATCCCACTCCTTGGAATATACCCAGAAAATGCTCGAACACACAACAAGGACATATGCTCAACCATGTTCATAGCTGCTTTATACACAATAGCCAGAACATGGAAACAGCCTAAGTGTCCCTCAGTAGAAGAATGGACTAAGAAACTATGGTACATTTACACTATGGAGTATTACTCAGCTATTAAAAACGAGGAATTCCCGAAATTTGTGGACAAATGGATTGACCTAGAAATTATCATAATGAGTGAGTTCACCCAGAAGCAAAAAGAGACAAACGGTATATACTCACTTATATCAAAACACTAGTCCAAGGGATACGTCCCATGAAAAACCTTACTTACCAAGAAAGTGGGTCAGAGGAGAGGACATCCTATTGAGACTTTAGGCGAGAGTAGCATGGAAGAATGGGGAAATAACAGGACCCACAGGGTCCTGGAAACCTACAAGAAGAACTTTATGACAGGCAGATCTGGGTCCTGGGGTCCTCCTCAAACTAAGGCACCAGCCAAGGAGAAATAGGCAGTAAACTTCGAACCCCTACCAAGACCTAGCCGACGAACACGATATTCTCCACTGTTGAGTGGAGAGTGAGATCTGATTCTCACGTGAACTCTGGTGCCCCTTTGCTGACCATGTCCCCTGGATGGGGAGGCCTGGTGGCACTCAGAAGAAGGATAGCAAGTTACCAAGAAGAGACTCAATAATCTTAGAGCATACATAGGGGGAAGAAGTCTCCCTCAATCACAGACATAGGGGAGGGGAGAAGGGGGGAAGTGGGAGGGAGGGAGGAATGGGAGGAAACAGGGGAAGGGCTAACAATCAAGATGTAATATGAATAAATTAATTAAAAAAAATAAATAAATAAAAAAAAAAAAAGAAGCTATTTAAAAAAAAAAAAAAAAAAAAAAAAAAAAAAAGAAGTTAGAGTTTTATTGCTGTGAGGAGATACCATGACCATGGCAACTCTTATAAAGGAAAACATTTCATTGGGACTGGCTTACAGCTTAGAGGTTTAGTCCGTTATCGTCACGGTGGGAAGTATGGTGGTGTGCAGGCAGACATGGTGCTGGAGAAGGAGCGGAGAGCTCTACATCTGGGTCCACAGGCAGCAGGAAGAGAGAGTGACACTGAGCCTGGCTTGAACATTTGAAACCTCAAAGTCCACCCTCAGTGACACACTTCCTCCAACAAGGCCACACCTTCTAATAGTGCCACTCCCTATGAGCCTGTGGGGGATATTTTCATTCAAATCACACCATATCTTCCTTCATTTCTTTTTTCTTTCTTTCCTTCCCCTTCCTTCCTTTATTTCTTCCTTTATTTTTTAAGATCTTTTGATTCTTGTGAATTTCACATCATTCACCTCAATCCCACTCATCTCGTCCCTTCATATTTATCCTCTGCCCTTGAAACTTTTTCCTCAAAAGAAAACAAAAAATAAAACACAACAACACCCCGCCCCATCTCATTGTGGAAGCTGTAATGTGTCCACAGTGTACCCTTTTGTCCACAAATCTTTCTTTGCAAATGTTCATTACAGTGACTCACAGGTCTGGTTTGAGACCTCTGCCTTCTGCTGCATTAACAGTACCGGGTCCTCACTGGGAGTCCTCGCAGATCTTGTTGCTCTGTGTCACAGAGGTCCTGCAGCTTTGGAGCTTCAGGACTGCCCCGTTCACATGCTGCAGCAGTTCATAGATGGGTAGGTGTTGGGGTGGGCCAACAAAGCCCTGGGCCTCGGCCTGCGTGGTAGCTGTGTTGGTCAGCCTGACAGCTCTCCTGCACCCACACCACCAGGGTGAGCTCTTCAGCACTGCCCCAGCCTGCTCACCCAGTGCTGCAGTCAGCAAGGGGCAGGAACAGCTTCCCAGCTCTTCCACCTACTGCAGGGCATATTTTCTTCTCTTCATTATATGTTCCTTATTGATCAGTTTGTGGGACACAGGGTGCTTTGACTGGTGAGCCCTCCTCAGGCTGGAATAAACTACTAAATACTTACAGTGCAACAGTGGTAATTGTGGGAGTAATAATACTACAGCTGTGAACTTTATGTATATGATTTAATTTCATCTTTGAAATACCCTTTAAGGTAGAAATTTTCTTTGTCCTTTACAGTGACACAATGAGAGCTGAAAGCTTCAGATGTCCTCTCTGGCCGCAGAGACTGGGTGCTCATGCTGCACACGTACACATACAAGGAAAACCACTTAGACACAAGCATCTTTAAAGACATTTTATAATCATTAGCGGTTTCTTACATGTCTAGAATGATTTAGTAATTTTTACTGCCCATTATCCTCTTCCCTCTTCCCTCTCCCAGTAAAACTCTTCTTCCTGAGTCCTTCTACTCTCACGCCTTACGGGGTGTGTGTGTGTGTGTGTGTGTGTGTGTGTGTGTGTGTGTGTGTGTGTGTGTGTGTGTGTGTTTGCTATTTTGTGGTGTGGTATGTATGTCCCACTCAGTTTAAGGTTTGGTTTTGTTTTTCCTGATAGCTGGGAGGGAAGCTATTTGTTGAAGCATGGGCAGTGTATTAGTGACTACACCACTGACTGAGGCAACATTAGATGCCAGTGGTACCTCAGGGAGGATGGGGATTTATGGACCCTCCTTCATCCCTGATGAAATGGAGACCAGCACAGGCTTCTAATAGATACATATCTGTTGGTGACGTAAGTTTTTAAACTTAGTTGGGAGATACTTTTTTGTTGTTGTTTTTGCTTTAGTTTTGTTTTTGTATTTTTGATATACGGCCTTATGTAACCCAGGCTGGCCTTGAATTCCTGACTAATTCTTGAGTGCTGGAGGCATATTTCTCCTTTTCTACTTTCCTGATGTCTTGCTCCTACCCATATCCTATTGCAGTCACTATTTCCTATCTCATGGAACATTCTGGTGCCTAGCTATTTATTCAGGCAAATTGCTGATTTTACTATGATTAGGCCTTTGGGATAAAACAAGAGATGATCATAATAATAATATTTTTCAGGTAAAACCTGATTCTTAGGTAAAGGAAATGTCCCATACTCATCTTTCCTCCACCCGCTGGGACCGGTTAGGGCCTTACTATGTAGCTCAGTCTGTTCTGGAACTCACTAGATAGCTCAAGTTAGCTTTAAGCTCTAGACAACCTCTAGCCTCCCAAGAGCAAGGATACAAACATGAGTTAAATCCTGTGTGCCCCCCCCCCACATATTTTTTTAGTTAGTATTTATGAGTTTCATTGCAACATTTTCACACGCACATTGTTCTTATTTGCCTTTTAGGGCTATTCCTTATCAACCCTGCTATGAAACAAGTTCTTGGTATATAGTTCTGGGTGGCCTGAAATGTACTATGTAGGCCAGGCGGCCTTGAACTTATAGCAGTTCTGCCCTCAGCCTCAAAAGTGCTTGGATCATTCATATGTGTTAACCAACACACCTGTTTCAATAAACTGACTAGTTTATTGTTTGAAACTTTTATATTAGTTCTATTAGTCTTTGACAAGGCTTCACATGGCCCTCCATAAGCTAAAGATCAAGAAATGGATTCAGGTCTCTGTGGGTGAAAGTGAATTACCATTTGGTCTCTCATAGTTTTGACATTGTGATAAAACACTCAACCTTCATTTTTTGTGAGTTTCTTAAACTGTAAGGACATTGAAGTTTTAGAGCTTTTATTTATTTTTGTAGTTTTAGTTTTTTAAGTTAAGGACTCACATTTTATAGCTCAGGCTGTCCTGGAAATCACAACGTAGCCCAAATTACCCTCAGACTTACAGCAGTCTCTTTGCCTTAGCCTATCAGGTGCTGGAATTACAGGCACGAATTACCAAATTATTTAAGTTTTGCAAAGAGGGTCTTATTGTGTACCACAGGCTGCCCTATACCTTGTCATATAGGCTAGAGTATTCTCATTCCGCTGGCTTCTAAGTGCTGGGATTATAGGTGTGCACTATTATATCTGGCTTTATTTTTTAGGCAGTGGAGGGTCACTGTTGCTTTGGCTGCCCCAAGTTATTAGGCTCAAACCATCTTCATTTAATCAGTTCCTTGAGAAGCTGGGATTTATGGGCATATTCTACCAAGCCTTAGATGCTGTCTTTTAATTTTGTTTTTATCACCAGGGGTGTGTGAGTGAGTGTGTGCACTTGTGGAGGTCAGAGGACAACTTGCAGAAATAGTTCTCTCCCTCTCTCATATGGGTCCTGGGTATCAAACTCAGGTTTCATGGCAAGTTCCTTTACCCATTGAGCCATCTCCCTGACCTAGATCCTGACCTTTTAAAAGTCTAAGCATGAGTGCTAGGCGCGGTGGTGCACACCTCTAATCCCAGCACTTGCAAGGCAGAGGCAGGTGGATCTCAGTGAGTTCAAAGCCAGCCTGGTCTACTAGGTGAGTCCAGGACAGCAAAGGCTACACAAGGAAACCCCGTCTTAGGAAAAAAAATGTCTAATATGAACCAGGCATAGTAGTTGTGCTGGCTAGTTTTATGTCAACTTGATATAATTAAAGTCATTCTGGAAGAGGGAACTTCAGTTAAGAAAATGTTGCCACCAAAATGGCCTGTGGTGCATTTTCTTGGTTGGTGATTGATGTGGGAGTGCTCATCAAAACAAAACAAAAATCAAGTCTGTGTATGACCCTTAGAGTTGGGCCTGATGCATTGTTTCATCTGTAAAGTCGCGTATTTTGGAGCTTCACTTTTCTCTTATAAAATTGAGATGAAGATGAGATACTTTTTGACATTAGCAAGGGCTAGTCAGAGAGGTAGAGATAGAAATGGTTTACATCAGAAACACTAGTTTATTTGTTTTGAGACTAGATGTAGCCCTGGATGGCCTGGAATTGACTAGGTAGACCAAGCTGGCCTTGAACCTGTGTTGGTTCCCTCAAGTCAGCCTCCTGAGTTGAGTCCCTGTTGAGAGGAAAAGAATTTAAGGGCGGGAGTGCTGCTTTTCCAGAGAGCCGTGGGAGTTTTAAGAAGAATCAGTTGTGATGTAGAGAGAAGATACATTGTCATCTGGCACAGAAGCAAGGCCCCAGTTGGCAGACACATGGAGCTACACATTTCAGAGAGTAGGCATACTTTGCAGTCTGTCTCAGTGACTTGGCAGATACAGGACGAGGTGGCAGCTCCCCCAGATGGCATTCCTCATGTTTCCAGGAAAACCAGAAGGTGGCTTGCTCTGACAGACAGGGAAATTTTTTTCTCACTAAGCAGGCTGTTGTTTTCCTTCCTCCTTTCTTTGTTGTGGAGTTTGCTTTGTCTCTTCTGCATGGTAATCCTGCTGATGACAGGTTCTCGGTCTATGTGCATTAGCGTCCTTCTTATGGATACATGTATCATTTTGTGCTTGCGTGGGTATGTGTCTTTCTGCATTTAGCTATGTCAGTGTCTGTAACAAAAAGCAGAGGAAGAAGAGCAAATACTGAGCTAGGGAAACCAAGTCAGTGTCAAAAAGGTTAAGGTCAAAGGGTTAGACCTACATACAGTATGTGCAGCCTGGAGGTAAAATTGAAACCCCAAGGTTGTTGATAATGTAAGCAAAATCTGGGCTTTGCCAAGTTGTAGGCAGATTGCAAGGATTACCTGGCGTCCGGGACTGGTGAATGCAACACACACACACACACACACACACACACACACACACACACACACACACACACACACACACAAGACATTAACCCTGTCAGGAGAACTTGCCAGTTAGCTCCCAAGGCCCTGCTTCCCTTTAGATCTAACTGGATTTTGTCTGTGTATTGATGCAGGTTTCTTTGCACATGTCTCTGTCTATATGTATGTCATGTTCAGTGTGAGTCAAAAATATTAGGAAGAATTGACCTCCGATGTAATGTCTGCGTTACTTGAGGATTAATGGTTTTGTTTTGTTCTCTCTTTACCTTCTCATCCTCTTGTCTTCCTTCTCCAAATATTTAGTGTTTGTTCTGTGCTGGATACTGGGTTCACAAAGACCAGCTAAGCAGACACATTTTTTTCTTCCTGTGAAGATTTTATATATCATTGTGTGTGTGTGTTATGTGTATAATATAATACAGTATATTATATGTGATGGGCATGATGCACAGTCCTGTAATTCCAGCATCTGGAAGGTTGAAGTTGGAGTAGCAGGAATTCAAGGCTACGTTCAGCTACGTAGTGAGTTCCAGGCAAGGTTTTGTGATTTGTATAACAGATGAACTCAGCATGTTTTGGGAATAGAGAAGAAGGAAAGTAACCATCTGAGAATGACAGAGGAAGACTACTCAAAAGAGATGGTGCTTCAGGAGAGGAGCAGTTATCCTGGGGAAGAGGGCTGAGAAGTACATACACCTAGGTAGAGGACCAAGTGTAGTGTCACTGAAGATCAGTGACCTAGGCTGACTGTGCCATACTTAGGAACTTGGATTTTTGTCCTCAAAATAACGAACCTGCAATAGAACTGGCTTTCCTTTGACTGAGGTGTGTTGGGAGCAAGCTTTGGAGAGGAGGTGAAAGTAGAACTTAGTTTTTAAACAAGAGCTGGAGTTCACCATGTAAAAGAAGAACATTTGACAAACAGCACATTTGATGAGTCTTAAAGGTAGGAAGCCAAAACATGTCATAGACACATGAGCAGGGAGGTGTCTGGGCAAGTATCTTCACCACTCAGTTAGGACATCAGGAGTTGATACCTTCAGCAAGTGGTATGAGGGATAATAATTGAGAAGTAATATGAATGAATTAATAAAAAAGTATGAAGCAAAAAATATCTCTTCTCCCTTAGATTGTTTTCTCAAGTAGTTGTCAGAATGATGGGAGGGTGATTAACATACATGCTTTCCTCCAGATTTGAACATATGTACAATGGCTATTATTGTTGTTGTTGTTATTGTTACTGTTGTTGTTATTTTATTATCATTGTTTTTTTTTTTTTTTTTGAGCCAGGGCTTCTCTGTGTAGCCTTGGCTGTCCTGGACTCGTTTTGTAGACCAGACTGGCCTCAAATTCACAGCAATCCGCCTGCCTTTGCCTCCCAAGTTGCTGACATTAAAGGTGTGCACCACCACACCTGGCTTATGGTATTATTATTAAATCTGACATTTAGTAATTTCTTTTTTGAGACAGGGGTTCTCTGTGTAACATCCCTTGCTGCCTTAGACTTACTTACTTTGTAGACCAGACTGGCATGAGCTCACAAAGATCTGCCTGCCTCTGCCTCTCAGGTGTTGGGATTAAAGGTGTGTGCCACCATGCCCAGCTTATTTTCTCTATTTTCAACTATTTGAGTTCAACTGTGGTATAAAAATATTAATGAAAAAATTCCATAAATAAGAAGTTTATAAGCTTTTAATATGTATATATTGGTGTTGGGGATTGAACCCATGGCTTTGTGCATGAAGGCAGGTGTTCTACCACTGAGCTATGTCCCTGGCCCTTTTTATTGAAAATAGATTTTTTTTCACAGATAATATATCCAGATTATTGTTTCCCCTCTTCTACTGCCCATCTCCCCTCCCTTCCAGATTCATACTCTTTCTGTTTCTCATTAGAAAACAAACGGGCTTCTATGGGATGATAATATAATGTGATATAATATAATGATATAAAACAAAAACTAATATGTTGGAATTGGACAAAACAAACAGAAGGAAAAGAGCCCAAGAGAGGGTACAAGAAACAGAGACCCACTCATTTGCACATTTAGTAATCCTATAAGAACTGAGAGCCATAATATATATACAAAGGAAAAAGAGAGAAGAAAAGAAATATAAATAAAACAGAAAATAAAAAGTAATTAGATTAAAAAAAAAAAAAAAAAAAAAGAAAGAAGCGCCCTGACACAACATTATGAAACAAGGAGCCTCCAAAGATGCTGTTGAGGTTTGTTTGTTTGTTTGTTTGTTTGTCTGTTGGCCATCTATGGCTGGGTATTCAGCCTATTCTTTTTTGTTTGTTTGTTTGTTTACTTTTATTGAATGTCTGTAATTTACATGTCATGTACCAAAGTCCCTCTCCAACTCCCAGTTAAATAAAATAGGCAAACACAAAATCTTGTCACAGAAGCTGTAATGTATCATGTAGTATAGCCTTTTGTCCACATATGTTTACTTTCAAATGTTCATTGCTATGATTCATGTGTCTGGTGTGAGGCCTACACTATCGTTACCAGATCCTCACTGGGACGGCTGTCAGATATCCCATTGTTTCTGTGTGTCAAGGAGATTCTTAATCTTTGAATCTGCAGGTCCCGCCCTTTGATGTATCCAGCAGGTCATACATAGGGTAGATGTTGGGGTGAGGTCCACTTAGAGCCCTGGATCATGGCCCACTCCCTTGTCCTCAGGGCAGGGCCTGCTCTCCTGCTCCATTTGTTTGTTTGAGACAGGGTTTCTCTGTGTAGCTTTGGCTGTCCTGGACTTGCTTTGTAAACCAGGCTGGCCTTGAACTCACTGTGAGTCGCCTGCATTTGCCTCTATGTACTGGGAGGCAAATTCAGCCTATTCTTTTTTTAAAGTTATTTATTTATTTATTTACTTATTATGTATACAATGTTATGCCTGCTTGTATACCAGAGGAGGGCACCAGATCTCATTATAGATGGCTGTGAGCCACCATGTGGATGCTGGGAATTGAACTCAGCTGGGAATTGAACTTTGGAAGAGTAGCTGGCCTATTCTTAAGAATAGTTTTGTTGTTGTCTTTTCTTCCAGTGAGACTTCCTTGAAGGAAACTAAATTTTCATTTGCAAGTAGCTCTCTATTGGAGATTGTTTCTAGGTGAGGGATGAAGGTGTGCATCTACTTCTCCTTTCAGCTTTAGGATCCCAACCGATGCAGACCCATGCAGACCCATGCAGGCCCTGTGTATTCCACTTCAGCCCCTGTGAGTTTATATGTGCATGGATAATGTTGATTTAGAGGGCCTTGTTTTCTTGGTGTCCTCAATCCCTTCTGGCTCTCACACACTCTATGCCTGCTTATCCATGGTGTTCCCTGAGCCCTGAGGGGAAGGATTTGATGGAGACACCCAATCTAGGCTGAATATTCCAAGGTCTCTAACTCTGAGAAAGAAAAGTCTGGTTGTGGGTCTCTGTATTTGTTCCCATCTGCTGCAGGAGGAAGCTTCTCTAATGATGGCTGAGTACAGCAGCGTGTCATTAAGAGTCATTTTATTGCTACTTTTTTTTTTTTTTACAGAATAGCAGTATATATTTTTATACTTTTATAGGTCTCTAGGCTATCTAGTCTCAGGTTCTGAGTCACTCAAGCAGAGCTTGGGCATCAGAGGCTCACTCCGCCCCTTCCCCCACAGAGAATCAGCAGTTCATTGGCTACATATGAAAATGGATCTCTCAAGTAGTATATTTAATAGGTATTGTGTGGACAACCTTGTTCCTGACTTTAGTGGTATTGCTTTGAGTTTCTCTTCATTTCAGTTGATGTTGACTATGAGCTTGTTGTAAACTGCCTTTATTATGTTGAAGTATGTCCCTTGTATCCCTAATCTCTCCAGGACTTTTATCATAAAGGGGTGTTGGGTTTTGTTTCTGCAGCTAATGAATGAGATAATCTGCCTTTCAGTTTGTTTATGTGATAGATGACATTTATTGATTTATGTTGAGCCATCCCTGCATCTCTAGGACAAACCTTATTTGATCATGGTGGATGGTCTTTCTATGTGTTCTTGGATTCAACTTACAAGTATTTTATTGAGAATTTTTGTTCCTATGTTCATAAGGGAAAATGGTCTGATACTCTGTTAGTTCTCCATGTGATTTGGGTATCAGGGTAATTGTGGCCTCATAAAATGAGTTGGGCAGTGCCCCTTCTGTTTCTCTTTTGTGGAGTAATTTGAGAAGTATTGGTATTAGCTCTTCTTTGAAAGTATGATAGAGTTCTGTAGTAAAACTATCTGGCTCTGGTCTTTTTTTTTTTTTTGAGACTTTTAATGATACTTCTATCTCATTAGAGGTTATATCTCTGTTTTAATTGCTTATCTGATCTTGATTTAACTTTGGAAGATGTTTACATCAAGGAAACTATCCATTTCTTTTAGATTCCCCGATTTTGTGAAGTGCAGGTTTTTAAAGTATGTCTTTCATGACTCTCTGTGCTTCCTCCATACTGTTGTTGTCAAATCCTCCCTTTCATTTCTAAGTTTGTTAATCTTTTAACCACTCAGCCATATCTCCAGCACTCACTGTCAACTATTTATTTATTTGTTTATTGGTTTTTCAAGACAGGGTTTCTCTGTGTATCTTTGGCTGGCCTAGACTCACTTTGTAGACCAGACTGGCCTTGAACTCACAGAGATCTGCCTGCCTCTGCTTCCCCAAGTGCTGGTATTTCAGGTGTTCACCATTATATTTGTTAATTTTAATATTCTTTCTCTGCCTTTTAGTTAATTTGAATAAGGATTTGTCAGCCTCACTGATTTTCTCAAAGAGTCAACTCATTATTTCATTAATTTTTTATATTTTTTGTTTGTTTCTACTTTATTGATCTCAGCTCTGAGTTTGATTCTTTCCTGCTGTCTACTCCTTTAGGGTGGGACTTTTTCTTTTTGTTGTAGAGGTTTTAGGTGTGCGCTTAGGTTACTAGTATGAGATCTCTACACTCTTCATTTTTTTAAATGTTGGTACTTAGTGCTATGAACGTGTATCTCTGGGCTAGTGAAAATCTGTAATTAGTCTAATTGCTTTCTTAGCTTGAGTGGTGTGTGGCTTCCCAGAGAATCTCTTCCTCAGTTTTATGGGAGATTTGGTCCATAGCTTCTCATGGTATCAAGTTATAAGTGCCTTCTACCCTGGCAGTTTCTGTAAATATCCATTCTTCTATCTGGGCATTAGCCAAACTAACACAGTTTAGCTTCTAAGATAAAAGGAGATTGGGTCTGTTCATGGTGGAATGGGCATAGCTTGCAGATACCCTTTCTGCTGCATTCTGTCCAGTGCTGTGCATTCTTCCTATGTAGATATGGCACTATTGACCCCAATTAAGATGTTCTTTTCTCTCTGAGGAAATTCTTTCTAATTAGTGATCTATTTCTGTCCTGTCATAAAACAAAGGTCACCAGCTGGTAGTCCTTGACTGTTTTGGATACTTTGGTCCTAATAGTTTGCAAGACTGGGAATGTTAGAGTAACTCAGTCTTTGCCATTCTGTTCTGATGCCTGGAAGGCTTCAACCTTAGACGTTGCCTTTAGGATTTGACCTGTGTCATGTACCTAATGTTATGATGATTCGATGACAAGACTGCCCTTTCTCATCAACTGCATATGTATCCTCTACTTTTATATGTGCTGGTGCTGGAAATAAAGGGAAAAGGAAGGTGTTGCTGCTTTGGAAGTTATTTTCTTGTGGCAGATAGCTGGGAAACAGTTGAGGATTCTGTATTATTTTAAGTGAACAGTGTAAGTCACAGCAGAGGAAGACCCAACTTAGCGTTATCCATGTTCAGGACCACTGATGAGTAATCTGCATCTAAACAGGTGACTACATATAGTCTAAAGAAGAGGAGTGTTTTAGATGAGGGAGTAGTATGTCCAGATCCTCGCATTGTTGGAAAGGCTCGTGCTTTCAGAAACTAGGACTTTGTTACCATCAGGCATAGGAGAAAGAAGGGCTGATGCTCCAGTAAAGTCAGGTAGGGCTCAGACCGTAAAAGGTTTTGGAAAAGGCTGTCTAGTTTCAATTAAGGTAGAGTTAGGGGTTACAAGGACTCCTAGTGTAGAACAGAGAGAACCTAGGAAGTTCATAGACTATCGTTCCTTGTCTTGTTTGTTTGTTTGTTTGTTTGTTTATTTATTTATTTATTCCATTTCAAGCCATCTAGCACATTGGCTTTTGGTAGCAGACACTGAGGAAATCTCTCTTCTGCATCCACTATAGGACTCTCTTATAGTGGTTCCCAGGATGGTACATATTTAGTCATGTTATCCTTAAAAGAATTCCCTCCCTCTTCTCCCTCCCTCCCTCCCCCCCTTACTTCCAGTTACTATTTTAAGCTGTCATACAAATTAGCTCATTTATAAGTAAGTGGTAGTGTGTGAGGGTATTATTGTCACCTGCGTTTTATGGATGATGTACATGATGCATTAAAAGTAAATGGTAGACCCACAATTCAAAATGAGCAGCTAGCTTTAGAAGCAAAGTCTAACTTGAATTTCAGCCAGTTTATCCCTCTTAACAGCTAAGACATCTGCCCAGCATTCTGTGTGTTGGAGGATAAACTCAAATAAGAGACAACCTTTTAGCTGTCTAATAACTAGATACCCTGCTCTGTGCCAGGACCTTACTTGTAGATGGGTTTAGGAAGCTAAATTCATTGTTCATTTAGGTAGTCTAAGGAGTTTACATGATAAGGGACTAAAGATATGAATGATAAATATAGTCTCTATTTTTTAGTTGCTTAGGGGAACAAGAAGGAGCCTAATTAAGTGGTAATGATGGTGTGGTGGGAGTCCTGCTGTAAATGTGTGCAGTGCTGGTGTGGTGGGAGTCCTGCTGTAGATGTGTGCAGTGATGGTGTGGTGGGAGTCCTGCTGTAAATGTGTGCCTTGAGGACTAAGGGGCATTCATGAACTTACCTGCAAGTGTGGGAAACTATAGAGAAGCAATGGTTTTCACAGGCATCAAGTTTTAATGGGCATAAAACACTTCATGTGGAGCATGTTGTGGAAAGGCTTGGAGCTATAAAAGTGCATGATTTGCTTAAGAACTGGAAATGGCTTGATATTTCTAGAGTGATATTTCTCTGGCTTTTTTTTTTTTAAATAGCCAGAGAGTAAATATTTTAGAGTTTACTAGCCATAAAGTTTCTGTAGCAACTACTCAGCTTTTTGTTTGTTTGTTTGTTTTTGTTTATGAGATAGTGTCTCACTATGTAGTCCTGGCTATTCTGAAACAGGCTGGCCTTGAGCTCATAGAGATCTTCCTGCCTCTGCCTTCTGAGTTCTGAGATTAAAGGCGTGATCCCTACATCTGGTTTCAGTTCTACGTTTGTAATATGAAATTAGCCATAGAGAATGTGTCGATGAATAAGCAGTGCTGTATTCTGGCAAAGTTTTACATCCCGGGTCTCAGATATGGCTCAGCTGTTTGAGGCATGCTTGCCTAACATGAAAAAGCCCTGAGCTATATGTACCAGGCGGGCATGGTGGTAGGATGCTTATAATCCTAGCACTCTGGAGGTGGAATTGGGAGAATCAGAAATGCAAGATCACCCTTGGCTACATAACATATTTGAGGCCAACCTAGGACTAGGATGCATATTAAAACAAATAAACAAACCCCAAATGAAAAAAATTATATGTAAATAAAAGACTGTAAACTGGATTTGGCTTATTATAGCTATAGTGTCCTGACCCCTGGTCTGGCAGGGAGGGAAAGTATGAAGGAATGTCACTTGAAAGTAACCCTGTAGGCCAATTTTCAAAAGCCCAAATGCCAGGCTATGAAACTAGGGCTTTACCTTGTAGGTAATGAGGAGCCATGGGATTTTAAGTAGGGGAATTGGTCTAGTTAGGTTTGTATTTCATAAAGATGGTTTTTGTTTTGTTTTGAGTTACGGTCTTGTGTAGCCCAGGATGACCTCGAACTCCTGATCCTGATATACCAAGTGCTGAGGTTATATTTGTGCACCACTGTGCACCGCTTCATTCTAGTGTTTAAATGGGCAGACAAGCTGGTTGTATAAAAATGTGAGGAATGGCTGTCCTCTAACCTTTAAGCAGGAGTTGGTGAATGTCACTGAGCACAGTTACTTCGCCTTTGAAACATCCCTGCCTTGGTATAAATGGCACCTGGAGCTGTGGCAGCCAAAGGGAGAGTCCTTAAGTTGGATGTGGTGGCTCACTTTTGTAATTCTACTACTGAGGATGCTGGAACATCAGGGCTACATGTTTGTGACTAGCCTGTACTACATAGCAAATCCTTGCACTGGAAAACAAGCAAATAAACAACAGACTAGGCGTGGTGGTGCATGCCCGTAATCTCTACGCTTGGGAGGTGGAGGCAAGAGGATCAGGCTTGCCTCAAAATACAAATAACAAAAACAGAATCAAGCTAGATGTTTAAGACACAAAGAAGGGCTGAGGAACATGGCTTTTAATATTTGCAGGGAGGGGGCTTTAGAAGTGCTATTTGGTTTGGGAGACATAGAAGACATGTGGTGAGGATGAGGGTTGGATAGTGGAGGGAGGAGGCAGTGGCACTGAGGAGTAGGTAGCCCTGAGCGCTGCTCTGGTCCCCGCACCTGCAGGTGCACTACTCTTCTGGCTTTAGGCTAATGAGTTCTGTCCCCTGAGGACACTAGCTGGGCCTGTGCTGAGTCTAGAGCTGTGTTTTCCTTCTTCCCAGCTACCACTCACAGGACTTCACTATTGCTTGGGATTGGCTTTGTGCTACCTCATGGAAGATCACTTTCCTGTGCTCATGGAGCTAAATATACCTAGTGACAGCTGGTGCTTTGGCACTTAGGCGAGCTGCTGAGCTGCCGTTCTAGCCAGTGCTACATTCCCCATGGTAAGACAAAACTTTTAGGGCACCTCCTTGGAACTTCTTGAGAGAGCAGCTCCTTGTTCTGAGCTTGAAACAGTAAATCCTTGTTTTGAGAGTCGAAGCACAATCTGATTTTTGTTGTTACTTTTTATTGCTTTTAAACATTGTTCTAGTTAAGACTTTAGCTATTTGCTGGCTATAGGACAATATTTAGAGTAAAATCAGGTCAATGCTTATCTAAAATATAGTAGAAATTGAAGTTCTAGTTTAATGTAATATTCCTTTTAAATTGTATTTATTTTTATCATATATATTGGTGTTTTGTCTGCATATATGTCTGTGTGAGCACATCAGATCTCCTGAGCCTGGAGTTATAAACAGTTGTGAGCCACCAGATGGATGCTGGGAATTGAACCTGGGTCCTCTAGAAGAGCAGTCAGTGCTCTTAGCTGCCAAGCCATCTCTCCAGCTCATATAACATTCTTGTCTCAGTATTGAAATGTATGCATCTAATCCTAGCATGCAAGAGGCAGAGACAGAGCTGGGCATGCTGGTGCATACCTTTAATCCCAGCATTTGGGGAGGCAGAGGCAGGTGGATCTCTGTGAGTTCGAAGCCAGCCTGTTCTACAAAGTGAGTCCAGGACAGCCAAGGCCCCACAGAGAAACCCTGTCTGGGAAAACCAGCCAAACAAACAAACAAACAAACAAATGAAAACAAAACAAAAAAGAGACAGAGGCAGGAGGTTTGCTGCACATTTGAGACCAGCCTAGTTTACATAATGAGTTCCAGTTCTGGGCTAGCCAGGGATATAATGAAATTCTGTTTCAAAACAAAACAGTAGAAAGAAAAGAAAAAAAAATCTCCCCCCCCCTCTCTCTTAAAGGCATGCTGTCATGTAGCCCAGGGTGGTTTCAGACTTACTGTGCAGCCAAGGATAACCTTGATGATCAGATCTTCCCGCTCCTACTTCCTAAGTACTGGGATCACAGGTGTGCACTGCCATGCCTGGTTAAAGAAAACACTCCTACGTGACTGGGAGCGTCTGGCATGGGGCAGATGGGTTTGAAGGGCGGAGAGATACAGAACAGCCCTGATAGGAATACCCACTGGAGCTGTGGGAGCGTAAAGGTCGTCTTTGGTCAAGATGTTTCTGTTTTATGTCCTTATCACTGCTGAGTTAAAGCTTAGGAGCGCTTTTGTGAATACCAGGACCGATGAGTCCTCATGCCTGAGCACTGTGAGCCTCTGGGAAAGGTGGGGGCAGGGCAGACTGGACCGCCCCTCAGCAGGGGCAGCTGCTGTTTGTCCCTGCTCTCTTGTTGCACATGCATGTGCACACACGAGTAGATAGAGTCAAGAGGACAGGGCTGGAGCCCTTCATTGGCTCCTTAAGCTCGAACTCTCTGGCCTCCAGCTTCCCTTTCCACTCTCCGATACGGGCAGTTGATATTTTCCTCAGTTTGAAGTAAACATGAAGAAAGTCTTAATTACCGGCTATCTTGCAGGCCTGCCAGCTGGTAGGTGTAGGCATACACTGCTCATCTACAGGCCCTCTGAGGTGCTGAGTCCAGCTCCCGGAGATCTAAGGCCTCTGGCCTCTCATGTACACAAATGCACACAGAGATAGAATTTTTAAAATTATATTTGAAATGCAATAGTTTACATAAAACTTCATTAGTTTACCTTCTCCCTTTTCTTTCTTTCCTTTTTTTTTTTTTTTTTTTTTTTTTTTGTGGGGGTGGTTTTCAAGACAGGGTTTCTCTGTGTAACCCTGGCTGTTCTGGAATTTGCTCTATAGACCAGACTGGCCTCCATCTCAAATCTGAGATCTGCCGTTCTCAGGCTTCTGTGCATGATTAAAGGCATGTGCCACCATGCTGGACCAAGTCTTTTTTTGTTTGTTTGTTTTGTTTTTGTTTTTGTTTTGTTTTGTTTTTCTTTTTTTAAGCTGTAGTCTTCCTTTCCTCTTCCTTTCTTCCCTTCTCTCCTCTCTTCCTTTATTTTTTACAAAATAGTTCATAGATACATGGCAAGTTTCAGGCTAGCCTTTGACAACATTTATGAGACTTGGTCCAAAACAATGTTACTTTGACTCAAACAAACAAAGCCAACCAGACAAACTTAATAATTGGAGTCACTAGGAACATAGCTCACTTGAAAAGTGCCTGCCACACAAGTGTTAGGATCTAAGTTTTGATCCCCAGCATCCATATAAAAAGTTAAATGTTAGGCTGGAGAGATGGCTCAGCAGTTAAGAGTACTGTCTGTTCTTCCAGAGGACCCAAGTTCAA
>NC_140484.1:138520494-138902994 GCF_964271855.1 Acomys minous
TTTATCATTTGACAAAAACATTTGTATACTCAAGATAAAACTATTTTAGCTATAGGTTGAGTATCTATTATGTTTTTTCATAGGGATTGCATAGATATTTCAAATTATTTAGTAGAGCAACATTGTCAATTTCAAATACATAAAACCATCTAACAAATTTGAGATAAATAATTCTATTGATATTTTCAAATCCCTGTCTAGTTGGTGTGTGAATAATAAATGTATTTATGTAGGAAAATCTTACTCAATATGAGTTAAAATAAACTTTACAAAAAATCCATTCCTATCATTTTTGGTATTTAAGCATCTAAGACTATTATTATTTAACTTTATTATTGCACAGATATTCAGTAGTGGAGTTCAGACAGTTTGGAGTTATAATTCTGATTTTATTGGCTGTTATATAAGCCATATACAAGTTAAGTAATCTCTTTCCAAGACATTAAAATACTGATAAAATCATATTTATGATGATGTAATATTTTATGCAAAAATACAATATACTTATGAAAATATTGCAATTTTATAAATTAACTATTTGTGTCTATACACAATTCTAAGATTCATACTTGTTTTTTAAGAAGCATGTAAATATTAGGTGCAATCCAAGTATTTTCTATAAACCTATGCATTCATGTTTCCAAAAATACTCAGAATTTATTTTATATATTCTATTTTCATATTTTCCTTTAAGATGTAATTGGTAAGACAATATAACATGTAAATAAAAAGGCATATTATATAAATCAAATGTTTTACATGTATTGCACAACTTGAAATTGTAGATTCATCCTTGCAGGCAAATAAATATGGAGGCTTAAACATTTTACATATATTGGCATTATTTGTATATTAATGAAAGTAGAAACTACACATTTATAAATTCCTCCCTGTAATGTCTCCATCACAGCCTTGATATAGCAAAAGCTACACTGTCCCATGGCTTTCCTGGAGAATGGGAACCACACTGCAGTGACAGAGTTTGTTTTATTGGGCTTAACAGATGACCCCGTCCTTAGAGTCGTCCTCTTTACCATCATCCTGTGCATCTACCTGGTGACTGTCTCTGGGAACCTCAGCACCATCATTCTCATCAGAGTCTCTTCCCAGCTCCATCACCCCATGTACTTTTTTCTCAGTCACTTGGCTTTTGCTGACATAGGCTACTCATCTTCTGTCACACCCAATATGCTTGTCAACTTCCTGGTGGAGAGAAACACCATCTCCTACTTTGGATGTGGCATCCAGCTTGGCTCAGCTGTTTTCTTTGGGACAGTTGAATGTTTCCTTCTGGCTGCCATGGCTTATGATCGTTTTATAGCAATCTGTAGCCCATTGCTTTATTCAAACAAAATGTCCACACAAGTCTGTGTCCAGTTACTTATAGGATCTTATATTGGTGGTTTTCTTAATGCTTCCTCCTTCACGTGTTCCTTCTTTTCACTTCTTTTTTGTGAACCAAATAGAGTCAATCATTTTTTCTGTGATTTTGCCCCATTAGTAAAGCTCGCTTGTTCTGATGTCAGCGTCCCTGCAGTTGTTCCTTCATTCACAGCTGGATCCATCATTATGGTGACAGTGTTTGTAATAGCCGTCTCCTACATCTACATCCTCATCACCATCCTGAAGATGCGCTCCACCGAGGGCCGCCACAAGGCCTTCTCCACCTGCACCTCCCACCTCACTGCAGTCACTCTGTTCTATGGAACCATCACATTCATCTATGTGTTGCCCAAGTCCACCTACTCCACTGACCAGAACAAGGTGGTATCTGTGTTCTACATGGTGGTGATCCCCATGTTGAACCCCCTCATCTACAGCCTCAGGAATAATGAGATTAAGGGTGCTCTGAAGAGACAGCTTGGTAGAAAAATATATTTTAGAGGTATTTGATATTTTGAAAAACATGATATAGCAATGATGTTTCTTTCATATAATATTAAAGTGAATGTTCTGATTGAAAACAGATTGATGACAGTGAGAAGATTTTCAATAAATATGGGAGTTCTAATTTCATGTTATATACAAAATTAGAAATTTCAATCATAAACTAAAACAAATTTTTAAATTAAGGGAATAAATCTAATCATACAGATATAAATTGCTAAACACAATTTATAAGTTATATTAATATATTTCAAAGTTGTTCATTACGTATGTTACAGACTGGATCTTTGTTGTTAGGTTTTTTGAGACAGGATTTCTCTAAGTAATAATCCTAGATGTCTTTATAGAATAGGCTGACCCTGAACTCAGAGATTCAACTGCCTCTGCATCCAAAGTGCTGGTATTTAAAGCAAGTATCAACACCACGGGGCACAGATTGCAACTTAATTGTCCCCAAAGTCTGTCACTGCCAAAAAGCCTGCCGCCTATTATGATGTTCTTAGGCAGTGCTAGAAACGTTTATAAATTGAGCCCAGTTGCAATATTTATTTTATTGAGGCATTCCATGAAAGAGATGTGTCACTCAGAACTTTATCTTCCTTATTGGCAATGATATGAGTGGCTTTGTTTATCTACACATCCCTACCATATCGATGGCCTCATTCCACCAAAAACTGAGACATGGAAAACTCTGTACCAAGAGTAACTCTTTTTTTATAAGTTGATTATCTTAACTATTTGTTATAACAGAAAGCTGGTTAATACGGACTTGAATCTATCAGGCTGTGTTTGTTTTTACACTAAGCTATTCTGAGATATATCTGACAAATATATCTATTCTATTGTATGATAAGAAGCAACAAGATACTAAAATTCCTAAGAATATTGTTAGAAAGATTGTCAGTAAGGATGGAACTTGTAGATTCATAAAACTTCTGATCTGTGATCCTGGCTTCTGGTCATGGCCTAATTGTAAGGTCTGTAAAGAATAATAGTGAATCCATCTTTGATTAATCTATAAATTTATCTTTTTAATAATATTTTTATATTTTGAAAGGTCCATATAGTGTAGTATGTATATTGATCATATAGACCTACAACTTGCTCCATCTAATTTCATATTGGGACCCCAATCCAACTCCTCACACCCAATTTCATCTTTTTATTCATTTTCAATTATTTCCTTTATTTTGAAGATAATATTGCTCCCATATACCCCTGTCCTTCATTTTTCAAATTTATACCCTCTTTCTTCCATTGTGATTAATAACTCCTGAGTCCAATTAATGTTTACATATACACATGGGTGTGTGGACATCCACATGGTAACATACCAACAGCCTTATTCCCAAAAGAAAGTCTCTCTCTCTCTCTCTCTCTCTCTCTCTCTCTCTCTCTCTCTCTCTCTCTCTGTCTCTCTTTCCCCTCAAGAATCATCAGCTGCCAGTACCTCCTCTGACAGGGGTGGGACCCCAGAGACTCTTCTTCCATTCCTGATGAAATTTGGATCGACTTGATGATGCAGATAAACATAATAATTGTGCAGCAGCCAGGCTACATGTAGAAGTCAGCCTTTGACGGTGCTTCTCTCCATGGGCCAGCTCTTACATTCTTTACAACTCCTCATCTGTGAAGTTCTCTGTGAAGTGCAGAGTGGAGATTGGTATAGATGACCCGTGCTCAGGTGAGCATGCGCAGAGAGTACTTTGATCAGCTATAGGCCTCTGCATTTACCACTGTTCTCTGAAAAAAGAATCTTGTCTATCCAAGGCTGAGAGAAACACAAACTTCTTCTCTAGGTTTATGATTCTTGTCTCACTGAACTCCTGGTCTGCATGCCAGGGTCTGGCTTCCTGCCTGGGATAATGTGACATTCTATACCAGGTACAAAACATGAGCTCTTCTGCTGGAATGAGTAGGTTCCTGAGCTTCCAAGTACCAAGAGAAACAAACTATAACAGTTTCTCTGAAGAATAAAGCTTGTAAGTTCAACAAGAAGATTTGAAGAGGAAAGATTTAGAAAGACTTCATGGTCAGAACCACCCCCTGCTCTACCCTCTGGGGATGAGCTGGCTGCCTTTCTCTTAAAATTGTGATTATCTTCAGTAAGGGTATATTTGGATGATAGCTATCACACTCATTCACTTTTCCTATCTCTGCTTTGGTGCTTCAGGGAAAAAAAATCATCTTTGAATCTATTTAGAATTATATTTTGCAATTCTGAAAGGTAAGACATTATTCTATGCCACAGGGATTGAGACTCAGAAACACTCAAAATGGAATTTATCTTCTATAATAGGATTCCAAGAATAAAAATTAAAAATAAGTGATGTGAACTATCAGTTTGGGTTGAGTTGTATGAGGGGGGAAAAGGCAAAACAAAATCAAACAAAAATTAAAAGAAAGCCAAGTGAGCACAGGAGACTGATGCACTGGGGCAGGGAGTGTTCAACAGAGTCCTCACTGGGATCCCAATACCATGGCAAGGACTGGAGAATGTCCTCACATTCATCTTGGATACGCTATTTCTGTACCGCGGTTTGAATGAATGTAATAATGACTCATATGCATGGCATTTACTTTTGCAGTTTTCAGTTGCAACAATGGCAGCACTGGTCATTTTAATCAATACCATGGAGGTCACAACTAGAAAAACTAATAAATGTTAGGTTTGTTGAAAAATAGGGTTTACAGAATATCAACTCAGTGAACATATCCAGAAAGAATGAGAACAGGTGTGAGGGAGACATAACATACAAATAGTCTCTCAACATGAGGAGAGGAAGAAAGTGCTGCCTACATGGACTTGGGTTTAATGTTCTTTGAGGATGGGTGGGAAAAAAGTCAAAACTATGGATTGTCCCTGGGATACATGTCATTGATAGACATCACACATGTGTTCTCAAGAAAAGACGAAATGTAGGTTATCAAGTTATGTTCAGATAGCAGCAGCTACAGAATTTTAACATTGATCTTGTGCTTGATATTGTCAAAAGCAAGTGATAGCTCTGGGTAAATTGAATAAATGAACAAACAACTCAAGGCTTATTTTCCTATCAAACACAGAAAAAGACATTGACAAGCCAAAAGGAATCCAGGAATACTAAGTATGGAAGTCATTGAAAGAAACACATGAGAAACTGAAACTAGTAACATTTGGTTGATTCTTGGATTAATCAGCAAAGATCATCATATATTATTTTTATAAAAAATGGCCAGAGATACTTGAAATGTACATAATCACAGAAAATAAAAAATATTGTATATATGAAATCAGAAGTGTTCATAGTGGTAAGGAAAATAATAATAGCTAAGACACTATGTCTCCACTACAGCCCAACAACTCTAACACATCAACCCTGAAAATTGTAACATAGCTGAAGCATGTGACAAGCTTAAAATATCATTTATGTATATGATAGAGGTCTTTCAAAAAGAAGTGAATATTTCTCTTAAAGAAATCTATGAAAGAAAATGAGTAAAACAGTAGGAGATCCAAAAAGAAAAAAAAGAATCAATAAGAAAAACCAAAATTGAGGAAAATCTGGAAATGAAAAATTTAGGAACTTGAACATGAACTTCAGAGGCAAGCCTCATCAAGAAAGTACAAATGATTAAAGAGAGAATGTCAGATTTTGAAGACCTGATAGAAGAAATGGATACCTCTGTCAAAGAAAATGTTAAATCAAAACAAAATTTAAAAAACAATAAAACATCTGGAAAATCTGAGACACTATGAAAAGACCAAACCTAAGAGTAGTAGGCATAGAGGAAGAAGAAACCCAGTGAATATTTTCAGAAAAAATCATAGAAGAAAATTTCCAAAGCATATAGAATTGCAAATAGATTGGACCAGAAAAGAAAAGCCCCTTGGTACATAATAATAAAGACACTAAATTTACATAACAAAGAAAGAATATTAAAAATTATGAGGGAAAAGACAAGTAACGTATAAAGGCATACCTATTAGAACTACACTCCATTTCTTAATGGGGACTTGAAAGTCTAGAAAGGCCTGGACAGACATATTCTCTGATACCAGCCCAGACTACTATATACCCAGTGAAACTTTTAACACAATTAATTGAGGAAAATAAAACATTCCATGCTAAAAACCAAATTTTAACAATATCTATCTACAAAGGTAGCCCTATAGAAGGTGCTAAGAAAACTCCAACTGAAAGAGGTTGACCATAGCCTAGAGAAGACAAAAAATAAGGAATCTCAGACAAACAAATCAAAACAGGGGAAACACACATACCACCAGCAGCAGCAGCTTGACCACCACAATAACAACAAACAAAATAACAAGAATCCACAAACCCTACTAATTGATAACTCTCAACATCAATGGTATCAGTTCCCCCAACAAAAGGACATAGACTAAAAGAATGGATTTGAAAACAATATCTATCCTTCTGCTGCATCCAAGATACACACCTTGATATTAAGGATAGACATTGCCGAAGAGTAAAAGAATGGAAAAGAATATTCCAAACAAATATACGTGAAAAGCAAGCTGGTGTATCCAATTTTAAAAAGTAGAGTAAAAAGTACATACTCATCAAAAGAAAAAAAAAAAAAGAACATGGCAATTCTATACCCCAAAACTAGAACACCCAAGTTCATAATAGAAATACTACTATAGCTTAAATCATGTATTATCATCACACACTGATAGTGGGAGACTTCAAAACCCCACTCTCACCAATAACAGTAATCCAGACCAAAAAAAAATAATAATAATAGAGAAATGCTGGAGCTTACAGATGTAATAAACCAAATGGACTTAAAAGATATTTACAGGACAGTACACACAAAAGGTTATATCTTTTCTCATCACCTCATGGAATTTTGTCCAAAACAGACTACATACTAGACACAAGGAAGTCTCAACAATCTAAGAAAATTGAAATAACATCCTGCATTCTGTCTGACCACTAGCCACTAGAGCTGAATACCAAGAACAACTTAAACAACAGAAAGCTCACAACCTTGTGGAAACTGAGTAACTCACTACTGAATAAAAATTTTAAAGTTTTAAAAATTAAAACTTTCTAGAATTTAATAAAATTTTTATGAGTTTTCTGTACCTTTTTTATTAATTTATTCTTATTACATCTCAATTGTTAGCCCTTCCCCTGTTTCCTCCCATTCTTCCCTCCCTCCCACTTCCCCCCTTCTCCCCTCCCCTATGTCTGTGATTGAGGGAGACCTCCTCCCCCTATATATGCTCTTAGAATATGGAGTCTCTTCTTGATGACTTGCTATCCTTCCTCTGAGTGCCGCCAGGCCTCCCTATCCAGGGGACGTGGTCAGAAAAGGGCACCAGAGTTCGTGTGAGAGTCAGATCTCACTCTTCACTCAATGGTGGAGAATATCATGTTCGTCAGCTAGTTCTTGATAGGGGTTCGAGGTTTACTGCCTATATTCTCCTTGGCTGGTGCCTTAGTTTGAGGAGAACCCCAGGACCCAATCTGCCTGTCATAAAGTTCTTCTTGTAGGTTTCCAGGACCCTGTGGATCCTACTATTTCCCCATTCTTCCATGCTACTCTTGCCTAAAGTCTCAATAGGATGTCCTCTCCTCTGACCCACTTTCTGGTAAGTAAAGTTTTTCATGGGACGTATCCCTTGGACTGCCGATGCCGCTCCCATCCAGCAGGAAAGACACCAACACCAGGAACTCTTCTTGCAGCAGTTTTTATTCAGGATCCTGGAGTGACCCCGGGAAAAGCTCCCACAGAACCTTTTATAGTGTGCCTGTCCTATCAGAAACTGCCACGTCGCCACTCCTGGTTGGTGCATTTGGATCACACCACCTCATGCCATGCCTTGTCAGATCACACCACCTGACGCTATGACTTGTTTGAATCATGCTACCTCACGCCATGCCTTCAGGCATGCGCATAAGGGGCTTGCTCACTGCGCATGCTCATAAGGATTACTCACTGTGCATGCACAAAGGTTTTCTCACTGCTCATGCGCAACAGGGGGCGCATTGCGCCGGGGAAGCAGCAGGGGGCGCTACTATCTGTGGCTCTCCACATTGGACTAGTGTTTTGATATAAGTGAGTATATACCGTTTGTCTCTTTTTGCTTCTGGGTGAACTCACTCATTATGATAATTTCTAGATCAATCCATTTGTCCACAAATTTCAGGAATTCCTTGTTTTTAATAGCTGAGTAGTATTCCATAGTGTATATGTACCACAGTTTCTTAGTCCATTCTTCTACTGAGGGACACTTAGGCTGTTTCCATGTTCTGGCTATTATGTATAAAGCAGCTATCAACATGGTTGAGCATATGTCCCTGTTGTGTGGTAGGGCATTTTCTGGGTAGAATTTAATAAAAATTAATACACAATTGGTTGAAGTCCCTAGGGTGTCTGCTCTTTTCCATAGTGAGGTTGAAGTGGGGAATTGGATCTGTGAGAAAATGGAGGAGATGGGGAAAGACTTGGGAGAGAGGGGGCAGGGGAAACTGTAGATAGTGACTGAGTCTTCTAGCTCAGAGGAGACCTCACAGTCTGGAATAAATGTGAATCTGACCTAAGATCACCCAGCCAACCCAGAGAAAGTTCCCGGGTCCACACAGGCACAAACTGTCTCCAAGGTCTAGGGACATACCTGACAGGGCACATAGCACATGTACTCTGTGTCTCAGAAGGAACTGTGGGTTGCAAAACACAAGTTTCTGAGTCTCCCTGCTGAGAGGAGACACCACAGTATGTGACACAGGTATATCTGACCTCAGGTCACCTACCTGATCCATCTGAAGAGTTTCCTAATCCCCACAGGTGAGGGGTGTAAACTTAGAGCCACTCCACTACAGGCTGCTCTCATGGACAGTGAAGGACACCAGAAACTACCACCCAACACAAGAGACGGCAAGATGGTTAAAGACCACCACAAAACTGCAAGTGACAAAAGCCAAGTATTATGGTATCTTCAGAACCCAATTATCCCAAAACAATCAGCCCTGGAAACTCTAACACAACTGAAACACAAGAAAATGACCTCAAATCTTACATAATAAAGATGATAATGGAAGGAACAAATAAAATCTGTAAACAAGCACAGGGTGATACAGGCAAACAGATTGAGGACCTTAGGCCAGGCCAGAAGACTATAGAGAGGAAGTGAAGAAATCACTGGGAAATTCATCAGGAAAAACAAAAACAAAAACAAAATCAGATGAAGGAAATCAATAAAAAGGATCAAGATCTGAAGATGAAAATGGAAACAATGATAAAAGCACAAATTGAGGAAAGACAGAACTTAGAGAAGAAAACAGGAATTGCATAGGTAAGCATCATCAACAGAATACAAGAGATGCAGGAAAGAATGTTGGGTGTATGATGTACCATCAACAGGAATTGAGGAAAGAGAAGACACCCAGCTCCAAGGCCCAGAAAATATTTTCAACAAAATCATAGAAGAAAATTTCCCGAATTTAAAGGAAGAGATGCATAAAATATTCAAGATGCCTACAGAACACCAAATAGAATAAATCGGAAAGGAAAATACTCTCACCACATAATAATCAAACAACAAGCAACATGACTCTGTAGACTCAGCATCAGCTCCTAGGTCCAGGTTCCTGCCCTGCTTGAGTTTTGTTCTAACTTTTCCTGATGATGAACTGTGACATGAAAGCATAAGGTGAACATCAGACCAATCTCTCTTATGAATATTGATGCAAAAATACTTAATGAAATACTTGCAGAATGAATCCAAAAACACACCCAACTGTGTGCCACAAGAACACATCATACACCATGACCAACTAGGCTTCATTCCAGACATACATAGGTTGTTGAGTATTTCTGTGGTTTAGGTATCAAGGTGACTGTCGCCTCATAGAACGAGTTTAGTAATGTTCCTTCTGTTTCTATTTGTGAAATAGTTTAAAGAGAATTGGTATTAGCTCTTCTTTGAAGGTTTGGTAGATTTCTGTGCTGACCAAGGAGCCTTTGTTTTCTGATCCAATTATTTGCTGTCCAGTACATTTGAAAATTTTTCTTCTATGATTTTGTTGAAAATATTCATTGGGTTTCTTCTTCTTTCTCTACAGCTACTATTACTGGCTGTGGTCTTTACATAGTGTCCCAGGTATCCTAGATATTTTATGCTTGGAGGGTTGTTTTTTGTTTGTTTGTTTTTGAGCCAACTTTGAAACAAGTTTTATTAAATATTGGCCAGGTTCATGGATACTGGCCAGATCCATATCTGAGATTTCCAGGGTATGGCATCAACTTATATTATTCGGATCTTATAAAGGCAAAACCCAAAGACCACATACTGCACACCATCACCCAGTTAGTGGCAATGCTTGCACTTTTTATATTTAACATTTTCTTTGCCTGCAGTTTCCATATCTTATATCCGGTCTTTAATGTCTGAGATTCTCTCTTTAATCACTAGTATTTGTTTTTTTAGGAGGCTTGCCTCTGAGGTTCCTGTTCAAGTTCCTAAATTTTTTATTTCCAGATTTTTCCCAGTTTTGGTTTTTGTTATTGGTTCTGTTTCTATTTTTGGATCTTTTGCTGTTTTATTCATTTCCTTCCACTATTTGTTTTTCATAGATTTTTTTAAAAGAGACATACTCATTTCTTTTTTGAAGGGCCTCTATAAGATACATAAAGACTTTTTAAAGCTCTTTGTCATATGCTTCAGCTACATTACAATTCTCAGGGGCTTCTGAGGTAGGGTTTCTGGGCTCTAGTAGAGACATATTATCCTGGTTGTTATTATATGGTCATACCATCCTGAAAACTCCTGCTCTCATCTGCACATTACCTTTTATTTTCTGTGATTATATATGTATATATACATATTTTCATATATCTCTGATCATTTTAATAAAAAATAACATATGATGGTCTGTATTGATTTATGTCAATAGCAACCAAATGCTGCTGGTTTCATTTCTTTCATGTGTGAGTTTCATATTTAGTATTCCTGGATTCCTTTAAGCTTGTCTATGTCTTTCTCTGTGTTTGGTAGAAAAACTTAAGCCTTAAGTTATCTGTTCACCAGCCAAGGAAAAAATAGGCAGTAAAAACCTTGAACCCCTACCCGGACTAGCCGATGGACATTCTCCACTGTTGAGTGGAGAAGGAGATCTAACTTTCACACAAACTCTGGTGCCCCATATTTGAACATGTCCCTTGGACGGAGATGCCTGGTGGCACTCAGAGGAAAGATAATAGGTCACCAAGGAGAGACTTGATACTGTATGAGCATATTCAGGGGGAGGAGGTCCCCCTCAGACACAGACTTAGGGGAGGGGAGGGGAGTAGGGGGGAAGTGGGAGGAAGGGAGGAATGGGAGGATACATGGGATGGGCTAACAACTGAGATGTAATATGTATAAATTAATAAAAATGTATTTAAAAAAAGTTATCTGTTCACTAATTTAATTTACTCTGAGATACCACTTGCTTTTTACCATATTAAACATAAGCTCAAGGCTAGAGTTCTGGCGCTACTATCTGCTTGGCTTGATAACTTACATTTCCCCTTCTCCTGAGAACACATGTGTAATGTCTATCAATAACATGTCTGCCAGGAGCAATCCTTAGTTTTGACTATTTCCCCACCCATCCCCATCCATCCCCCCCCAAAAAAATAAACCTATAGTCTATGTAGCTAGGCTTTCTTCCTCATTATCAAATTCCTCGTGTTGAGACAATATTTGTATGTTAGGATCCCTTCTCACACTTTCTAGGGATATTCACAGAATTGTCATCCTGTAAACCCGATTTTGATATCAAACCTAACATTTATTAGTTTTTCTAGTTGTGGTCCCCAAGGGATTGATTAAAAATGACCAGTGGTGTCATTGTTGCAACTGAAAACTCAAAAATAAATCTCATGATATGAATGAGTATTGCAGTCACACAACTCGCTGTACAGAAATAACATATCCAAGATGAATGTGAAGACACTCTTCGGTCCTTGCTAGGGTATCAGTTCCTCAGTAAGGACTATGTTGAACATTCTCTGCCCCAGTACATCAATCTCCTATGCTCATTTGGTTTCCTTTTTGTTTGTTTGTTTTTGCTTTGTTTTGTCTTTTTTCCCCTTTGTACTACTCAACCCAAACTCGTAGTCCACATCACTTATTTTTAATTTTCATTCTTGTAATCAAGATAAATTCCATTTTGAGTGTTTCTAATTCACAACCCCAGTGGCTTAGAATAATGCCTTACATGTAAGAATTGCAAAATATAATTCTAAAATAGATTCAAAGATGGAATTTTTTGAAGTACTAAATCAGAGGCAGGAAAAGGAAATGAGTGTGATAACCACCATCACCTGAAGATTACTCTATTGTAAGTAATCACGATTTCAAGAGAAAAACAGCCATTGCAGCCCCAGTGTGCAGAGCAGGGTGTGGGTCTGACCATGAAGTCTTTCTAAAACTTTCCTCTTCACAATTTCATTGTCTAAATTAAAATCTTGACTCTTCTGGGAAACTGTTTTGGTTTGCTTCTCTTGGTTCTTGGAAGCTCAGGAGCCTGCTCATTTCAGCACAAGAATTAACACTTTGTACCTGGTAGAGAATGTCACAGATTATCCCAGGCATAAAGTGAGACCTTGGTATGCAGACCAGGAGTTCTGGGAGGCAAGAATCATAAACCCAGTGAAGAAGTGTGTATTGCTCTCAACCTTGACTAGACAGGCTTCTTATTGCAGAGGACAGTGATTAATGCCGAGGTCTATAGCAAGGTAATGGTGTCTTTTCAACTGTGTAATTTCCTCAGCTGCCTGAATTAAATTAAAACTGAGAGGCAGAGAATAGTTGGGTAATAGACAAAAGATCCCAAAGTAAATTAAATGATTTTAGGAAAATCCAAAAAAAGAAGAAAATATAGAAAAAGAAGTAGTTCTGAATAGGAAGCCTGTGAGGGCCAGAGTTTGGGACATGAGCATAAAGGATGTCAGAGCTTTTTGAGATCTCCATATCTCATTCTTCGTTCAGCATTGGACCACAGTTTTCTGGAGGTTCTATGTCCCACCATTTCACATTCTGTTTTTCCAAATGCCCCTCTTACTGATAGAGTGTGTGATTCCCCATTAAATGACACTTTTAGCTATTTCCATATGATTCATTATTAAATATTAGTTTGAAGTCTACCAAATTCTCTTTTTCCCTTTTTCTTTTGTTAGTGAAAATAGATACTTCTCTCATACAATATATCCTGGTCATAGTTGACCCTTCCTCCACTCCCAGGTTCCCTTTCACTGAGATATACTTCTCTTCCATTTCCTTTAGAAAGGGGCAGGGCTATAAGAGACAGCATGCAAACTTGACAAAAAAAGGACACAATAAGACAAGGCAAAAGTCACAAGAACATGCAAAAGAGTCAGAGATATACCTGCTCCCACTGTTAGGTGTCCCCGAGAAGTACTAAACTGGCAGCCCTAACATACTCAGAGGAGCAGTGCAGACAAATGCAGGCCCTGTGCATGCAGCTTCAGTCTCTGTGAACCCATATGATCCCTGTTTAGTTGATTTGATGGACCATCTTCCCCTGGTGTCTTCCATTCCTTCTGACTCCTATAATTTTTCCTCCCCTTTTTCCCCTGGGGTAACCTGATCTCTGAGGGAAGGGACCTGATGAAGACCTCCAATTTAGAATCCCCACATAATGGGTTTGGGGTTTTTGTTTTGATTTGGTCTTTGCTGCTGTTGCTGCTGTTGTTGTTGCTGTTGTTGCTTCGTTTTGTTTTTGTTGGTTTTTTTTTGTCAAGTTGACACCAACTAGAATCATCTGAAAATAAGAAATCTCACTTGATAAAATATTCCTATACAATTATTCTGTATGTAGCATGGGGGGGTCATTTTCTTGATTTATGACTGATGTGGGAAAATCCATATCATTGTGGGTGGTGCCATCCCTGGGCAGGTAATCCTAGATGATATAAAAAAAATCGTTGATCCCACTTTGGAAATCTATCTGGCACTTTCTCAGAAAAATGGGAATAGGGCTTCCTCAAGACCCGGCTATTCTACTCCTTGGAATATACCCAGAAAATGCCCCACCACACAACAGAGACATATGCTCAACCATGTTCATAGCGGCCTTATTCATAATAGCCAGAACATGGAAACAGCCTAAGTGTCCCTCAGTAGAAAAATGGATAAAGAAAGTGTGGTAAGAAAGTTCAGAGTTGTTCAAGTAAAGACATATTTGCACTGAAACAGAACTGTTTCCTGTTTTAAAAGATATTTTATTAATCTTTGAGAATTTTTATGGAAAATAGATTTTTTTCTCATACAGAATATATCCTTATTACTGTTTCCCCTCTCTCAACTCCCACCTTCCCTCCCGTCCTGATCCACCCCATTTCTGTCACTTACTAGAAAACAAAGAAGCCTCTAAGAGATAATAATAAAATATGATATAATAAGATAAAACAAAAGAAAACCCATCATAGTAGGACAAAACAGGTAGACAGAAAGAAAGGAGCCCAAGAGAAAACATAAGAAACAGATATAGACACAGAGATACCATAGTTCCTACACTCAGAAATCCCATAAAAACACTAACCTGGAAGCCGTCATATACATGCATAGGACCTGTAATGTAAAAAGAGGGAGAAAATAAAAATACATCAATAAATAAATTATAATTAGATAGATTTTTAAAAGATAAAAATTCCTGAGTGAATATTATGAAGCAAGGAACCTCTAAAGATACCTTTGAGTTCATTTTCTGCTGGCCCTCTGCAACTGGACAGGCAGCCTATCCTGAAGAGTATTTGGTTTCCCCAGTGAGGCTCCATTAGGAAAAAAAACACAAATTTTATTTACTATACCACTGTGTACAAAAAAATCTCAGAAAGATATTGAAATTTGTTGTATTTAGGTGCATTTAAGTGAAAATTCAATTATTGAAACCACCATACTGTGAAGTACAACATTATAATTTCAGAGTAACAGAAATATCATTTTCTCTACATTAAAAACCTTAGTCTAAAACTGATCTTGGAATATAAATATTAATTTTATTTCCATACATTTTTAGGGAACCTATGGCCTCTAATGAGTGGAAGAGTCACTGCGGTAGACCTAGAAAGCAGCTGGCTTTAGAAATGGGAAGCTTCCACAAAAATGTGCATACACAGTAACTGAAATTGGAGAGTATTCCTTGGTGGGCTTGGTGAATAATAAATAATAAAGTGTGTGTGTGCATCTGTCAGTAGTCATTTTATGCATTTTCATCACCAAAGCAAATGCCACAGAAGCACAGAAGCCACCATTCAGACCTTCACTCACACTGATGTTGTCCTTTTGATGTTTCCTAAATCTATTTTGTCTATTGTGTTACTGACCTATTTACATGGTTATGTCCTCACAAGACTGATGTCTCAGAATAGTGAATTAGGAACAGACTAGTGAGTCTTACCCTCACTGTTCCCAATCTCCAGGTTTGGTCCAGTCACATATCACATGTACCAGCCCAACTGGTAAGTTCCCTAAAACATAGACCAGCTATAAACACACACACACACACACACACACACACACACACACACACACACACACACACACCTTACAGACATAATTGGATATCCTTGGGATGGTGTTCTGATGTGCGCTACCTGAGCTATATCTTGGAGTTTGAGATGACATAGGTGGACTAGGGTCTTGGGAACTCACCCAATAGTCTAGGCTAGCATACAGTTTGTCCAACTCAGGATAGTCCTGATTGTTTGAGATAGGCTGGCCAGGCAAAGTACCAGAAGCTCATGTGGCTACACTAGCTATGTCTGGAGATTGAGACTGGTACAGGCAGGCTAGGGTACAGAGAACTTTCTAGACTGGACTAGAGCAAAGAGTAGGTGACCTGGGCTGGGCCTGGAGGTTAGACGTAGAGGAGGTGGGCCAGAGTCAGGTAGACTCACTGGAGTCGGGCGGTGTACATAATGTGTGACTGAGACTAAGATCAGAGATTGTGTGTCTGAGTTAGGGTTACTAAAACCATGACCAAAGCAACCTAGGAAGAAAACAATCTGTTCACCTTATGCTATCACATTTCAGTTCATCATCAAGAGAAGTCGGCAGAAACTCAAGCAGGGCAGGAACTTAGACCCAGGAGCTGATGCTGAGTCTAGAGAGGCATGTTGCTTGCTGGAGTGCTTCCCATGGCTTGTTCAGCCTGATTCCTTATCAAACCTGGGACCACCAGCCTGGGCATAGTACGACCTACAATGGGCTGGGCCTTCCCCCATAAATAACTAACTAAAAATGCCCTACAGCTGTATCTGACAAAGGTATTTTCTCTATTGAATTTCCATTCTTCCAGATAACTCTAGCTTGTATCAAGTCAACATAAAAATAGAACAGTAGGAATGCAGCAACCTCAAATAGACTCATCACAATAAACCTGAACATAGAATGTGTGACCCAGGCTACTTCTGAGAATGGGGAGAGGGGTCAGTTCAAGTGATCTCTCAGAGTTTAGAGAACTTAACAGACTGGACCAGAACACAGAATATGTAATTAGATCTAGGCCAAGAAATTGTGAACCACTAAAGGTGCACAATAATTTTCCATAGTTGATCCCAAAGAAATTGACATCTATGAAATCTTAAAGCTCAGCAAAATACATAGGAATACAGATTCATGTCAAGGAAGCAGCACAAAAAAATTCCAAGAAATCATAGGAAAATACAAATGATCAATATAGCTAAGGGTTGGCTTTTTGGAATGAACAAAATCAGCAAATCTTTCTAGGTTTGTCGTGCATATTACATGTAAATGCTCATGTATACATTCTGAAGCGAGTTGCAGAGCATCTTCTTGTCTTTGGTATTAAGAGATAAATTGGTGAAGAAATAGAATTGTTTTAACTGAAGTAGCTATAGTATATAGCCCAGAATGTAAACAAGAGATGCTTCTTCTAAACCTGGATCTATTTTGAATGGTACTAAAACCCTAAAGAGGGTCATACATCATCTGAATGCTTAAATATACCACATTGAGATTGACATGACTATCATATCATGGAATATGTGTTTATTAGTTTTCTCATTTCTATCACCAAATACCCCTCACATAAAGCTCTTTGGATAAATCTTCACAGGCATGTCCAGAGGCGTGTCTCCTAGGTAGTTCCAAATCCAATCAGGTTGGCAATGGTTAATCATTACAGTATTCTAAAATGTGTGGCCTGGGGCTAGAGAGATGGCTCAGAGGTTAAGAGCATTGGCTACTCTTCCAGAGGTCCTGAGTTCAATTCCCAGCAACCACATGGTGGCTCACAACCATCTATAATGAGATCTGGTGCCTCTTCTGGCCTGCAGGTGTACATGCAGGCAGAGCACTGTATACAAAATGAATAAATAAATCTTTAAAAAAATGTTCTTTTAAAAAATGTGTGGCCTGGAAGAAACTTAAAGGAGTCCTTAGAAACACAGATAGGCAACAGTTGAGGATCTTCTTGACATGTCTGACATGTCTAACTCTGTGAGACACTCTGAGGTCAGAGATAACAGGCCTTGTCTGTGGCATGAGGCATTGTTTCTGAAGTTACTGAGAACTCATCCCATACCTGCATCAGTCTTGGAGACACAGAGGGTTTTTCTTTATTAAGGCAACACTGTAAAGTTCAGAAAAGCTTTACAATCATATCATAGATATATCCTCTGACTGTCAGTCCTCATGTTTTCCACATACACCATAGATCATTTTAGGCAATTATTGATGGGAAACAACTTAGAGGGTTTAGGGATTGTTATAACCTTGCTCTGAGCTACCTTTGGGAGACTACTCCACTGCCACAAACCAAAAAGAGATGGAACTTACAAAAATCTAGTTGCAAGCAGAATCTTACCTTTTAATGGTCCTGAGAGCACTCAGATAGGCAATAGAAATAAAATTGATCAAGCCTCTCTTGGGTCCCTGTAGTGAATGTACACTTGCTTTTGTTTTGATCCCAAGTGTGAGATGCGGAACAGACTTATGAGAGAACAGGTGATGTTTAATCACTAGAAGATGAACCACCTCATATGGGAGCTTGTTTTTGCCAACTGAAACACATATTAGTACAGACTCTGAGAAGATACAGGAAGTGGGGGCGCATTTTGGGCCTTGGTATTATTTGGTTGGTCATTGATCCACTTTGAGATGCTCCTAGAGAGAGCATCTTCAGGGCTCTGGGTTCCATCTGCTGTTCCAGGTTACAGCAGCAACTTTGGTTGAATTGCTGGTCTGCTGAAATCCTTCCAACTATACTATGGGAATCACTCCCAGGAACTGAGTCCAAAAAAGTCTACTTCTTCTGTTACCATTAACCTCTTTTTTTCTCCTGTCTATGGTAGGTGAATTGGAAGGGAGGTGTAATAATTAAAGAACCCTAAATAAAGTAGCTTTGGAAAAGGTTGAAGCCTACAGGTCTCTGATCCATGAAATAGAACTGTTACATATATTCCTAGCCAATATGTAAAATCAAAGAAATGTTGTTCTCTTTGGTGAAATAAGAGATAAATATTTCCATCAGATGATCCCACACCAATACACATATGAGCAGCTCTAACTGGACTCAGTAGGTATATTTTTTTAAAAGAAATGAAACTGTAAGTGTGAAGTTAGAGAGGAAAGGAGATGAATATGATGAAAACACATCATATGCATGTATGATATTCTTAAAGAATAAATTAAAATCTCATATGCACATATTTATTTCAACTCTTCCAAGCCATAATTTAAGATTTTTGCAGTATTTTCATAGCAGGAACATTAAGGATGACCTGGGTGTCCTTGATGTCTAGCATGTAGCAGTGACAGCCATTGGGATAGTGGTCTACAGCCACTGGTCCTTGGTATCAGCTGCAATGGAATTCTCACCTATCAATTTCTCGCAGGGAGGAAGAGCCTTACGCATGGCTTTGCAGTCTTCATGTGGACTCCTATTCCTCTGAAAATATCCCAAGATCTGTTCTTGTTGCTTGCAGCTGAAGACCCTTGATGACTGAAATGTACACATTCTTATCAACAATTTTTAAAAGTCAACAAGGCACATTAATAGCAGCACTGACCAACAGATGGAAACCATGTAGATTAGAGTTTGTATTTATATGGCTCTCATTCACCTATACACTTATTTATATGTACATCTATTCATTGTTAGATGGTTAAATATTGAAATATGATAGCACAAATAATAAGCACATATTGCAAATGATATAACTTGAAAACATCTTGTAGTTAAGAGGAGCAACATTATTGGGATAGATTTGAGCTCTGGACTCAGGCTGACCACTTCAAATCCATTTACTCGCCTTGTGACCATGGACACATTACTCAAGTCCCTAATCTATATTAATGTAGTATAGAAGAACATTGCTGATGGAATGGTATAATTATGGAGAACTTACAGTAATGTCTAACACATGGAAAGTCCCCATTATACATTAGATGACAGCATCATAAAAAATAAGACAAGAATATCTTAATGTTTTATTTAAATTAGTGTGCCTGACAACCCACTGAGGAACGTGCATGAACCACCAGTCCAATCCTCATAATGTGGACTAGGTTTTCACCTCTAAACACAATACTCAAGCCAATTTACTATTACCTATTATTGATATTCTTATATGTTTTAACATTGATACTCAATTCTACAAGCATGCTTACTCTGTTCTTGAAGGGGCTTACAGTGCAAAATTAAGCAAATACATTTTCAATTATACAAGGTTAATTTCTTCTCGTTGACCTGAATGTTGTTTATCTGAAACTAGACTTTGGCCTCACATTGGCTGATTCAGAGTAGATGCATTAATGACTCCTCAGGTAGCAGCAGCATTTGCTCATAGCCAGCTTCAGAGGGGGACACTGAGTTTAGGAACTAGGTCGTGAATTCATATTGCCTCTAGTGAGAGCTAAGAATGGAGCATAGAAGCAAAGGCAAAGTCCCAGAGGGCTCAAAGATGAGATGTTATCTCTATCCATCTCTTCTAGAATCTAGACTGTTGCAGCTTCATGCCACACTATAATCCCAGATCAAAGCAACAGGGCATGTCATTAATTCTTCACCCTTTTGTATGGTCGCCCCTTGTATCCATGGGGTTGATTTCATAATCTGGCATGAATACCAAAAACTGTAGATGTTCATGTACCTCATAATAAACCATGTAATATTTGCATACAATCCATAAACAGTTTTCTGTGTCCTTCAAGTCAGCTCTATACTACTTATAATGCCTGATACATGTAAATATCATACAAATTATTGTTTAGGAAATAATAAGGAAAAAGATATACTTGAGCAGTACAAATACAAATGTTAATTTAGTTCAATGGTAAAGTGCTTTCTCAGCATGGCTTTGGGTTCAACATCCAGTACTCCCAAGAAAATGAATTTATAGTTGACTAAATTCATGGACATAAAACTAAAAATAAAGACAACAAACTATATACATACATATGCAAACAAACGCGCACACGCATCCACAAATTACAAGCTTTAAGAAAAGAATCTTCCTTCTTTGGAGGCCAAAATTACCTGTCTCTTTTTAATTGAACAAATATTACAATATCAAAATTCTAAACTCTCTGCTAAGTCTTTGTGGATGACTTGTGAATATCAACTGATTCTATAGCTTACCCTATCATGAGAGGGACAGATAGCTAGATTTCTTTTGTAAATCACTGTCAGGCTTGAGATAAGTTCACCCACATTGTGAGCAAATGTGAGGAATCTGGAAAATTTTAGAAATGGTGGAGACAAGATTTCTAGAAAATAGATTCTGATTCACCAATAGTGAAACCAAAATACTATGAATGAGACAAGGAAGTATTTTTTATTTTATGTATGAATTGTGTGTGTGTGTGTGTGTGTGTGTGTGTGTGTGTGTGTGTGTAGCACTGCATGAAGTGGCAATAGAGGCCAGAAGAGGACACTGGATTTCTCTAGAATGGAATTACATATAGTTATGAGCTACCATTTGGGTGCTGGGAACTGAAACTAAGTCCTCTGCAAGTGTAATAAGTGCTCTTAACAGCTGAACCATCTCCCTATCCCAATAAAAAAAATTAACCTCACCCTTTGGATAAAAACCTTTGTAGAAATTGTTCCTCACCAAAAGAATATAAGAATCAATTACTATCTTATTTATAGTAAAATATTCACACTTGAAAGCAAAATGTAACAGCCCTTTAGCTACTCCACTGTAAACTCAGTAACTGAGAGAACCCAACAATTTAGAGTCCTGTGTAAGAATCATGAGATCCATATGGGTTTGTGATGGTGGCAGAGAGAAGCCTGGCACGCCAGTGGTCTCCACCAGGAGAAATTAGCATTACCCAGATCCTCAAACTCCTGAGAACATTCCTTCTCAGTGAGGAAGCATAGTTGTATCTGTGAAGTGTGTGTGCACCATCCTTTAGTACAACTCCTTCCTACAGACTGAAATTAAAATTCACAACGACCACTTTAAAAAACACCTTCCCTTTCTCTAGACTATCCCAGGGTCTTCTGAGACTTAAGGGAAACACATCTGCTAAAATTATTGGAAATTTTCTATTAAAAGTCTTTATTTTAAATTTGTTCTTTAACAAAAAATAAAAATAAGTGGGATCTCATGCAACTGAAGAGCTGCTGTAATGCAAAGGACGTAATCAATTAAACAAAACAGAAGCTTACAGAATGGGAAAATTTTCACTAACTCAACAATCAACGGAAGACTAATATCCAAAATATACAAAAAGCTCAAGAAACTAGATCTCACAAAACCAAATCATTCAATTTTTTATACTGGAGTATATATCTAAACATAGAATTCTCTACAGAGGAATCTCAAATGACTGAGAAAGGCATAAGGAAAAGTTCAACATCCTTAGCCATCAGGAAATTGTAAATCAAAACTACTAGTAAGAGAGTCCATCTTACTCCTGCCAGAATAGCTAAGATCAATAACACAAGTGCCATCTCATGCTGGCTAGGATGTGGAGCAAAAGGAACTCTCATCCATTGCTTGTGGGAACGCAAATCTGTACAGCCACTGTGGAAACCAGTATCACAGTTCCTCAAGACCTAGCTATACCACATTTGGGCATAGACCCAAAGGATGTGCCACCATTCCACAAGGACACTTGTTCAACGTTGTTCATTGTGCCTTTATTCATAATAGTCAGAAGCTTGAAACAATCCAGATGTCCCTCAACAGAAGAATGGATAAAGAAACTGTGGTACATTTACACAATGGAATATTACTCAGCTGTTAATAAAAAATGGTATGATGAATTTCGCCGGCAAATGGGTGGAACTAAAAAATAATCCTGAATGAGGTAGCACAGACCCAGAAAGATAAACATGGCATGTATTCACTTGTAATTGGACATTAGCCTTTAAGTAAATGTCAACCAAGCTACAACCTGTAGACTCAGAGAGGCTAGGAAAGAGGAGTTGTCTGGGAATGACATGTGGCTCTCCCTGAGTGGGGAAAACAGAATACATTTTCTGAGGGACTGGAGAGATGGCTCAGAAGAGCCCTGGCCACTCTTCCAGATTTCTTGACTTCAACTTCCAGCCACTGCATGGTGGCTTATAATCATCCATAATGAGATCTGGTACCCTCTTCTGGCCTGCAGGTGTATATGCAGGCAGAACACTGTATACATAATAATAAATAAATCATTTTCTAAAAATTGTTCTTTGACAATTTCATATGTGTATATAAAACATTCTGATCACTATCTTTAGTCCACCCCCAACTTTCCCATCTTCCTATAAAGCCCTCTTTCTTACACTGAGGCCTTTTGCTTTGTTTTGTTTTGTGACCCACTGAGTTTAACTAGAGCCACCTGTATGATGTGAGGTTTAGTATGCTTTTATTACTTAATTATTATTCCTAATTTGATTCTATGGGAAATTCCTAGCAATAAAATAAGGGACTGCTTTTCTCTTGTATTATCTCTTATGATAAATATGAAATTCAAAACTGTCTTTTCTTTGTAGAAAAAAATGCCTAGTATACGCATCTTAATCACAGAACATCTTCATAGTCTTAACTCTCTCTCCACAAAGCATTTATGGGACCTCATTGCAGCTGCAACTTCAAGGACACCTACCTTGGATGTCCTGGCAAGGGAAAGAAGACTTCATCTTAACATCACGCTGAAGGTTCTAGACTTGGGAGTCATCCTGAGGTCAGGCACCAAAGCATGGCAACCTGAGTCATCATTAGCTACTAGGATGACTCAGGGATTTTTCATTCCCAAAGGTGATTTAGTCAAATGCAAAATACATCACAGAAGTTGTCCCTTGAGATGTAAGAAGTGCCAGAATAACAGGAGATGACAGACTCATTGACCATTATAAACATTCACAGCTTCCTGAGTGTGAAATACAGGCACCGAGCAAAAGAAGCATACAGACATGAAGAAGTCTGCTTGTCGGGCTGGGAATACATTCATTGGACGTTTCCAGAGCTTTGGGAATCCTAACTGTCCACTAGGTCTTTGGTAAGTTATACGTGTTGCTAAGGTTGATGTAGAGAAACTACAGAGCAGCCAAGGACAGAGTGTTGGTGCTGGTGGGAAGACAAGGGCTTTGTTCCTGCCAGAAATGGAGTGGGAAAGTTGGTGGGACTCCTAACTTATTTTACTTGCTTGTTTGCTTACTATTTGGCTAGTGTAGTTTTATAAAGAGACCATGGATAAACTAAAAGAGATTGTCAAAGAGACCTGATAAACTAAACTCAAAAAGCTGTCCAAATCTCATTCCAAAATTTCATGCAAGCAAAAATTTCCTCAGAACAGAAAATCTAGTTTTCCTGAGATTCCCAGCATGTTTCACCTGCCGTTCCTTCTGTTAAGGCTAAGAATAGCTCCTGGGCTAATCAACGCAGCTGTCGTCAATAGCCATACATAATAAATAACGATAAAGAGTAAAAAAAGAATCCCAAATTACCAAATGTCGATTATTTTTATAACACAACAGTTAAACCTGAACAAACTTTTAGAAAATGCCTAAAATATTATCTTAGGAGTCTAACTTTACAAAAAACACTTTCTCAAATAAATAAATAAATAAATACTGGGAATCATAAATAGGGAGATGGCATCCTTTAGGCAGAGGGCGTTAGAATCAGCCAAACTGGCTTTAAATCCTGCACCACCACTTTGTGAATTTGGAAAACTACTGAGCATTGCTACATCTGGTTTTTTTGTTTGTTTGTTTGGTTGGTTGGTTTTTTTGTTTTTGTTTTTGGGGTTTTTTTTGTTTGGGAAAACAGAGAAATAACAAGTTTGTATGAAATAAAATGTTACAAGCAACACCTGGAGGCGGTGAGATTACTATGTGAGAGCCAGCAAGCCTGTCTATCTGAGTTCAGTCCAATCTATGGGACCCACATGGTAGAGAGAACCAGCCCCAGCAAGTTGTCCTCCAACCTCTACACATGTGCTATAGTACATACAAATGCATACATGCATGTGTGTGCAAGTTCTCTCTCTCTCTCTGTGTCTCTGTCTCTCTTGTGTGTGTGTCTCTCTCTCTAACACACACACAAAACACATACATAACTTAAAATGTTTAAAAAGAAATATGAATCTTTGTAGATCAAAAGTTTTCAAATAACCACTAGTTTGATTATTAATTAAATCTCATTAACATTTTCTTTTTAAAGAAAACTGCAATGTTTCCCTTAGATAGAAAATTAAAGTTCAAGTATTTATTACTAGAGATTGGTTATTTTTTATACCCGAAATGTATCATTAGGTCCATCTATAATCTAATCATTGGGAGACTAAAAGATGATACTATTAGTAATTCTCAGTCTTAAAAATTAATTCAAGCGAAGTTTTCAGGAATGGAAAACAATAATTTAATATGATAAATAACTGATAAATACTTAGCTAATAGAGCTTTTAAACCTTTGAGTTATCAGACATTAGCATGTCTGTGAAACTTTACAGGCAAATAGGATGTCACATCCATAGCAGTTATCTCTGATTAAGCAAGAGCCATTAAATACAGCTGTGTTCTGTACACTGGCTCTTGGGTCCTTTCAAGAGTTCTAAACCCCACTGTGTCTGTTTGGAGTAGGCACTGCCATAGCTTGGGTCCCAGTGGGAAGACTTGATCAGCCCCAGAAATGAATCCAAACAGGCATCTTGCTACTGCACAGAATCCTCAACAACAAGCATTTTACCAGCAACAGTAAGATAGGTGAAGTGTGATGCCTGAAGATCCCAAGTTAAGCTATAATTGAGAGCACTATGACCACACCAAGACAAGTCACAACTATCATAAGCCAGGGTTGTCAGGAATGCCTGTGTCTAAAGGTCCTCCATTATTCTCTGACAGGAGCTAACCTAAAGACCGTGCTGACTCTTCTATTAGCCCTTAAACCGTTGTTTTCACCCGTGTCTCTCTCCCTATGTGATTTCAACCATTCACATCTCAACCTGTTACCCAAACCTCAGTGACTCCTATACCAGCGTCATCAGCTGTGACTACAGTGTCATCCTCCATCATCCTCCATTCCCTCACACTGCAGCCAGGATTCTCACCTCTGAGTTCACTCCTACTGCAGACCTTCCGTTTCCACTAAAATTGTTTACAGCAACATGACTAGACAACACACTGGGATAACTGCGTCCTTTCATCTCTCAGTTGCATTTTCTACTCTTGAATTATAATGGTCTTAAGGTTGGTGAGTTTGTGTAAACAGCGGTGTGTGTGTGTGTGTGTGTGTGTGTGTGTGTGTGTGTGTGTGTGTGTGTGTGTTGTATGCACTTCAGTGTATTAGGTCTCTTTAGGAAGCATACATGGTGAAAATTAAACTGTCAATCATTGTCAAGTGACAAGGCTCTATTTTGGACTATCTCTCATGCCGTCTTCACTTCATTTCTATCATTGCCCCACTTGAAATCCTTATGCCTCTTACACGGAAAGTGTCCTAGCTGTGTCCCTGCTGATGGTGCTCTGCCTTCCTCTACAATCCAGTCATGCAATGCCACATTGAATCTCTGCATCAGAATGTCAGTCAAGTAATTTCCCCAGTTCAAGTGTTCAATGAGTCCATGTTCGCTACTGGCCGAGTCATTGTCTCTTCATGACTTTCTCAGCTCTTCACAATATGGCACATTCCTAACCATCTCGTTTGCCTCCCACTGTGCATCAGTATTCATTTACTCTTTCCTAAAGGGATGTCCACTGTCTCCTAAACATGCTCAGGATATTCTAAACACAGTCTTACTCAATTTTTCTCTACTTAATACACTATCCTTCTTTCTCTAGGGCTCTTTGTATCCTCTTGTCAATTAATTTTAAAGGTTAATATGTAAAAGCAGCCTACAACCTACAGGCTATAAACCGAACTCTTTGAAATGGGATGTTTGATGACTCGAATTGAGAGCGTGCACTGCGCTTGCAGATGGCCAGAGTTCAGTCCCAGTTGCTCACAAGTAGTTGACAACCACCTCTAACTCCAGTTCCAAGGGGGCCAAAAAAAATCTCTGGCCTCTGCAGGCGTCTAAACTCGTGTACACATACCCATGCACAGATAAATTAAGATAAATAGTAAAGGCATTTTAAACGGGATTATGAGGCCTAGCTTACACATGTGATTTTAGCCACATTTCTTATCACCTGCTCCAGACAGTGTTGGGATCCATATAGAAACAATTGGAAGGCAGATAAATGAACACTGCCTTATCCTTGCTTTTTGAGTTATTTTAGGGCAGTGCATTCTGCACCATAACTCATGGGATAAGGAACTCATGCTCTCTATTCCTTGTAGACCACCTTTCAGGCAACATACAGAGCTCTTGTGTGACTCTCAGCATGTTTCCATGTTCTACAAGAGCCTCTTTCCCAGGTCACCCTTATTGGAGCGAGCCTTGCCACTGGTGGTGTCACACCAGGCCTTATGAGAGCTGAAGGCGGTCTGTTTGCAGGGGTGTGGAAACAGCCTGTACTTGCTCACTATGCAGCTACACGTGGGGGCTGAAAACAAGTTCTCCTGAGGCCTCTGCATCTTAACCCAGTACAGTGAGCATCCCAAAAATTCTGTTTTCTAGGGCATTATAAAGGTGTGGCTACTAAGAAGAAAGAATAGAACACATTTTATAATTAGTTTGTATTGTTTTTAACTTGCAGATGCTTTGTTATATGCAGATATGTGGGCCTACATTGGCTGTGCTTGCCCAAGCCCTACAAAAAAAATCAAAGGCCAGCTTTCTTCCAGAAGGTCTAATTTTTTGGTTTTCCGAGACAGGATTTCTCTGTGTTAGCCTTGGCTGTCCTGGACTGGCTTTGTAGACCAGGCTGGCCTCGAACTCACAGCAATCTGCCTACCTCTGCCTTCCAAGTGCTGGGATTAAAGGTGTGCGCCACCACGCCCAGCACAGAAGGCCTAATCTTACAATGTCTTTGAAGTTGTTTAATGTGTGGTCCTTCTTACCTCAGTAGTTTTATTTCTGTAATTCCCTATGTCTACAGTACCAGAATGGAAATCTCTACAATTGTCACTATATTTTAACATCACTGTGAATGTACAAGCCTATCCAAGTAGACATAGAAAAGGAATGAGAGACCTTCCACAGAAAGCAAGGGAAAAGTCTTTTTCCCTTTTCATAGCATCTTTTTCATAGTATATGAATATGTATTTGAAAAACATAAGAATAAACTAAAATTGATTTGTAAATGATATATTAAAGATGGTAGCTATAAAATAATTCACAAAATTCAGTACTTGCCTATATGTAAACAATAGTTAAGCCACAGAATGAAAAATAATATCTCATTTACAATTGTGACAAAAGATAAAACACCTAAGAATAGAATGTTTTTTCATGTATTTGGAAAGTTTGGATCATTAAAGCCTTATTATCAAAGTCTTTGATGAGTGTAATAAATAGCCTACTTACAGAAAAGAAGATCTTCTCACAACTATATCTGTTTCTCCCAGAAGCAACATATCTGCTCAGTCAGAGGCATCTGAGTGCAAACAAGATTTTTTTTAATTAATAAAAATCATGCTAAAAGTCAGCGTCGACGTGCATGCCTGTAATCCCAGCACTCAAGGCGGCAGAAGCAAGCGGGCCTCTGTAAATTCAAGGAAAACCTTGTCTACAAAGTGAGTCCAAGACAGCCAAGGCTACACAGAGAAATCTTGTCTTGAAAAAATAAGAAAAAAGAAAAAAGCTAAAATTCACTCATGTGTGAGCAAGCCCGAAACTAAGCTACTAGACACTAAAACACTAAAATGAACTCTATTTATTATATTTTACATTTGCTCTTAGCTCTAAAAGAGACTGCAAAAATGCATCAGGAACTGTCAGAAGCACTGCAAGGGTGGGTTAGTGTGTTTAGTATGTTTTACTATGCCCTACGCTTGACCCTCCAACCAGCAGAGTCGGCAGTAAAATGATCTAACCAATCAGTCATACTAGAACCCATGGCCATCAATTTGGAGAAATAAAGAACAAACTACCTCATTCCTCATATCAAAATTTAATTCTAAGCATATCAAAGATTTTAGTGTAAAAACTAAATCTGATAAATACCTAGAATAAAGCAAGAGATGATCTTAGTAATATTGAATTGCGAAGTATCTATAAACCATTTCACAAAAATAAGAATTCATAAAGAAAAATATTTGGCATACACTATTTAAAGCTTACTGTTTGCCACATAAAATAATGCAGTAACTTTAAAATACAATCAGATCATTGAAAACTAAGCTTAATATGTGTATCAAAGAGTTGAATTAATTTGTCAGCCACCATCAAAAGACAGAGAGAAATATGCACATTTTGATCCAACTCCACCAACAGTGGTCATGATTTACCCAAATTCATACAGTGTGGATATTCCCCACTTCACTTAAAATAGAAAAATGAAATAGCTTATAGATTACAAATTTTAAACCTTTTCATGCCAGCACCAAGCATGCTACATTGTCCTAAATCAAGTCGAGAAGTTTATATTTATTGAATTGAGTGGAAATATTTCCAGTATGAGGGAAATAATTAAATCACAATGCAGCTATGAAAAGTAATGGCATGTCATATTTTCTGAGTTTGTAGAGAAGCATAAAACCATAATCTATTTTATGCAGAAAGAGATGCATTTTCATTCATATCCACACATTAGCATCATTATTCAGTTACTATTAACGACAGAGCAGAAGACAGGCTGTCTTCTTTTTTCATTCATAGCCTTGTCTGCTATGAAGAGTTCGCCAATGCTGCAATGTTATATTGTGCTAATACTCAGCCTGATATTAGGGATAATTCAATGTCCCCTTAAGATTGCTGATCCTCCGTCCAAACACAACACTCTCCCAGAAGGTGAGTTGATGTAAGACACTATTCTCTTTATGGCAACGTAGGATTTGATTAACGATTAATGTGGAAGCCCTAATGAAGAAAAGCACTGTCCACATTAAATTGCACCTAATTATTTACATACCTGTTTCTCCTACCAGCCTATGAGCACCCTCTCACCAGGCATACTCTTATTCCTCTGCACATCAACTTCATTTTGCATAGTGTCTGGCACAACAAAGATGGGCAGTAGACCTTTGGCTCAAGGACAAGAATCAATGAGTGAGTCAACTCCTGCTTGCACCTTCCACATTGAGTCTTTCCAACCTGTGTCCTAAGTATTCTAGCCATCGTACCTCATTCTCCTTTGTGAAATGATGCTTTGTGAGTCCTTGCAGTAGACCCACAAAAGCAAGAAAAATGTGGTACCCACTCTTCATCACAGAATGCAATATGAGGTCTGGCCCTAGGTGGAGTCCAGAATCACACTGAAAACATTACTACTATAAATTTGAAAATATAGTCTAGGTTTTTTTCATCTGACACCTGAATGGGGACACAAGGTGCTTTTTGTTTTTTGTTTTTTTTTTTTTTAAGTATCTGATCATTTTAAACCAGATTTCTTCTCTTCACACCAGGTAAGAGAACAAAATGGCAAGAGGCAATCGCACCACGGTGACAGAATTTGTCCTCATGGCATTCACGGACCGCCCTGAGCTTCAGCTCCCCCTCTTTGTGGTGTTTCTGGTGATTTATCTCATTACCCTGCTGGGAAACCTTGGCATGATTCTGCTCATCAAGGCGGACCCACGGCTCCATACGCCCATGTACTACTTCCTCAGTCACCTGGCGTTCATTGATCTCTGTTACTCGTCTTCCATTGGGCCAAAAATGCTGCAAAATTTATTGGTGAAGAAGAAAACCATCTCCTTTTCAGGCTGTTTTGCTCAGCTGTATTTCTCCAGTGCTTTCGCCACTACTGAATGCTTCCTCTTGGCCACCATGGCCTATGACCGTTACATGGCCATCTGCAACCCCCTGATCTACACAGCCATCATGACGCAGCGTGTCTGCAAGGAGCTGGTGGTAGGAGTCTACGCCTATGGCTTCCTGAACTCTGTGATACAGACAGTACTGACTTTCCAGCTGTCTTTCTGCAACTCCAATGTGATCAACCACTTCTACTGTGCTGACCCCCCTCTCCTTGCGCTCTCCTGCTCTGACACCCACAACAAAGAGAGGCAACTCCTCATCTTCTCAGCAGTGAATCTCACTGGATCCCTTATGACTGTCCTCATCTCCTACATCTGCATCCTCATCTCCGTTATAAAAATTCAGTCTTCCCAGGGCAAGTGTAAAGCATTCTCCACCTGTGCCTCCCACCTCACTGTGGTCATCATCTTCTACGGCACGTTATTTTTCATGTACCTGCGGCAACCGAAGACGGGAAATTCATGGAGGCATAGCAAAGTGATCTCTGTGTTTTATAGTCTTGTAATCCCCATGCTTAATCCTCTCATCTATAGTCTGAGAAACACAGAGGTAAAGGATACCCTGAAAAAAATGCTAGAGGGCAAAGCTTCCTAGTGAGCAGGGTACTAGGATGCAGCACTATGGACAGCAGTGTACACCAAGCTGACAAAAATGGAGCAGACCAACTGCTACCCAGTTAGGAAGTAGTTAATCGAATTGAGGATGTTCATGTCCCAAAATAATGAACTGCCTAGTGGACGTAAATAATATTCAATCTAAGCAATCATGAGGAACTAATTAGAATTTTTGCCAGCTTTAATAATTGTGTCAATAATTATATATGTCCTCCATACATTAAAGATGAAGTGGCTGACTACCACTTCATAACAATTTGAGTTCTACAGTCATAAAAATCTTCAAAGCCCATATTCTGAGTAGAACTATGCATTAAGGATGATGGATATAAACTCTACACACACAAGCATCTGTTATTAAGCATTTTCCAGCTTAATACTGTCTATACCAAAGCAATACATTTATTAGTCTTAAAAAGCACTCCTTCACAGCACAGTGATATAGGTGGTAGTTAAATTTCAAGAACATCTCATAAATGTCTTATCTAATCCAAATGTTATAGCACTCTTCTGTGCTTTAAATGAGCAATAAAAATAACAGTGGAGCACTAAGGAGATGAAAAGTAGGATTCAGCTAAATATTTTGTGTGTTCAGGAAAAAGAAAATTTAAATTAGAGGAGATAAGCATGGGATTTGGGGAACTTTTTAAGATTAAAAGGAGTCATTATTTAACAATCAATGATCATTTTTTCTTGTCTCTGGAAAACACATCTACAGTGGCTTTTTCTCTGCTTTTTTCATTCTTTCTTCCCTACTCTCTTCTCTAGATTTCTTTCTTCCTTTCTTTGGGAGTCAGCAGATATGAGTGGAAGGAAAAGCAGTTTCCTGAGGAAACTACAATACAGTGTATGTGTTTCTGAGAAATAAAATCAGCACGTTGATGTAGAGAAAGTTTTATAACACTTTCTGCATTCTTCGTTTCCACAGCTCTGAAATTCCAATTTCTTACAGATGAGCTATGTAAAATTTTGCTGTTTCTAGGGGTAGGTGATAAGTTCTTTGTCTTTTCTCAAATAAGAGTATGATTGTCCTAAGTCTAAACTCTAATACTTTCAAAGTAATTCTTAAGAAACATGAATATCCATCAACTTGTAGATGGTCCATGTATTTCTTTCAAGATGATTATGATTATGTTACTTTTAAAGGCAAAAATAACTCACCAATTAGTTATAAGTATTTCTTAATTAATCAAGAAACTAAGGGGTCCTAGTTATCACCAAATTAACTCCTCAGATAATATATATATATATATGTGATCTCTGTTTTATTGTTGATTGTGACTAAGTAATTAGGAAAACAAAATTAATTGAGTGTTTTAAATTGTTTTTCTTTAGTTCAGATGTCTACCTGAAGAATTGAGTTACACATTATATTCCTAAGTGTAGAGGAAGTGTTGTCTGCAGTTACAAAGAAAACCACCGGCATGATAGCAGAACACAGTGAAGAGAGGCAGGACACAAGCCAAAAAGACAGGAGAGGCTACACAGAGGCTGACAAGGAGGGAGCAAGAAAAGCTCACCTGGCAAATCTGAAATGTGGCAGGAGCCTGAGTGAAAGGCCAGGAGCTCCTGGAAATAGTCAGGTAATCTTCACGTTCACCTGCATATCTAGCCCAGCTCCTGACGTAGAACAGCTGCGTCAGGATGCTTCTGCGTTTATTCTAAAGGAAGGTCCAGTGTCAGGGACTGAGATAGAAAAGGAGGTTATTGGGGTTCAGTCAGGAAGACTGCTTACAATATCTTCCCAAATAAGACACTCCCAACTGTCTAAAAGGCATTACGACATAAAAGGGTAACAACACAACCTGGACATAGAACGTGATGCACTTGGGAAGCTGAGGATGGGATGGTGGTCCAGAAGCTGCATCTAGTAACAGACATGACGCACAAGGGGCCTTCGCAGAAGAAAGATGCGACTGGTAGGGATAAAGATAAACAGGTACACATGCTGCATGGAAACCTATGTTTTGAATCAAAAGCTACATTTATCTCTTACTTTATTTTTCCCCCTCACACTACCTTCAAATCAGTTTAACTTAGGAAAACAAAGTATTTGTCTCGTTTTAATACATGTGTCCAAACAAATTAATTATACTCAGTAATTATACTCAGATTTTCAAAGTAGTATTCTACACAAAGAAATTCTCTAAAACCTGACATGAGGTCATGAAACTTCTATGGACATCACTAAGCCCTAAGTAATATCTTCTCAAAATAGAAATGTGACCAAACTAATGGCAATTGCCTGGATTTATAAGAGTGTAATATTTCCTTGAAAATGAAGATAAAAGCATTCTATAGGTAAATAAAATGTATATTAATTTTTTTCTCATTGTAATTCTAAAATGGCTTTTATTTGTCACCTTTTACCATATCTTTCTGGAATTTTTTTACAATCATTTCCAGCATTTCTACCAGCATCTTTCTCTGACTGGTCTAATCTATAACCAATGAGTTACATCTGCTCACACAAATATGATTTACATTACATATTAATCACTGAACTTTTCAGTAAGAATAAATCTCTCTCATTTCTCAATATTTATTTCTCCATTGATTTGCCACCTGAAAATATATCCAAATGAGTTCTTAAAGTCCAACACAGAAAAGAAACACAAGAATGCCAACAACACCTCTTTTCCACTTCCCTTCACATTAACTGATCTGTGCATAGCTAACATGCTTATATGTTCAAATTTCTCTGCCTCATATTGTCATCTGGGCCCTGGATATACAACTCAGGCAGAGCAAGAAAGGACTAACTCAGTGCAGACAGGTGGCTACGCCTGCAGTTAAGCCACGGAGTTCAGAACGCAGCGGGTGCAGGCTTTCAGGAAGGTAGCACACTTAATCTGCTCTTCCTGCCAGGTTGGTATAAAAATGTTAACATTTTATGAGTAATCAGAATTTCCAAGAGAGGGCAAATTAGAAAAAGGATTATGTATGCTGTGTGTGTGTGTGTGTGTGTGTGCGCGCGCGCGCGCGCGCGTGTGTGTATTGAGAGACTGACAATGTTTTGTGCCTTTGAAGCTGTTCACTGTCATATCAGTTTCCAAAAGGCTTTATTCTGTAGTCTGAAAAAATAAAATTGTTTTGTTCCTACAAGCTTCCATTCCGTGTTTGAGTGTGTTGACCGCCGGCCCCTAGACACCTATCAGCCTGCAGTTTCCACTCCTCCCTGCAGGTGGCGCACTGGGTGCTGTGACTCAGCTAGGCTCAAGTGGTTTGCAGACCTCGTGCAAACCTAAACTCAGTATGTTCCATGACCTCAAGTGTCTCAGCTGCGGACAGGAGCTGGGAGAGCCAGATCCATCTCCTTCTCCCCACAGAAGCCTTTTGTTCTGCTCTTACTGTCTTTTCTGTTGCCCCTAACATCCTGTTTTATTTGAAAGTTGTTATAATTAATAATACTTTATTTATCATTCTCTCTGGCAACTCTAGCAACTAGCTTTCTGTAGAAACCTTTCAGATGCAGAGTTTAAACAAGTGTCAGTTATGAAGGTGCCTCAGCTAGGGAGCTGGTTAGTGGTATCTGTGCAGAAAGGTTGAGTTCACTTTTTTAAATGTGAGATTATCTTTCCTTTTTACATTTACCACAAATCAGAGATGTGTCCAGAAGTGGCCACAGGCACAAGCTAGCAACTCCATTTACTTGAGTCTGGGAGTATAGTTCCCTGCTTTGTTCGAATTAATTATCGAACACACTGTCTGCTAGGTTTTTGTTTCCTGTGAGTATTTCCCTGTACATTCAACCATTAAGTTTATCAGAAAGAAGACTGTGTCTATATGACCTGACCTCTAACTGATTCTTGGTAGTGCTACAAATCTGTATTTGAGAAGTGTGTGTAAAGGTAAATTAATAGACACCTGCAGGTCAAACAAGCAAATTAAATTACTGTGGGCCTGAAAATCATGCATGGCTGAGGAGATTAATGTGTTTCTTAGCAAAAGTGCCTTGTAAAAGCCAGGCCTGTTGACATGGTGATGAGATAAGGAGGGGACCAGACAGTAGCCTCCTGGTCAGAGCTTGAGTTAGGTCTGCTCTGAACCATGAGCTCAGCCGAGCTTCTTGACTCCTCTGAGCCTTGATGTTTTTATCTGAGAAACAAGGCAAGTAATATCTCACAGAGTTAAGGTAAGACCAGTTAGTTAACCAGTTAACTAACACCAGTTAGTTCTTACCTTAAGTACATTGCAAGCATTGGAATACAACAAACTTGTATTTTACTGCCAGAATCGACCTGCCCTCAGATTCTCTGATTTGAAGCTAATGTTCAGAAAAATCTTTGTCTGGATAAAAAGTTTTGTATCTATCTCTATGACAAAATATGGAAGTTGCATATGTCTCAGTAGTGGACTTTCCTTATCACTGTGGGCCTAGAGAGAGAAGTGCAACCCATTGCTTCCCCCCAGGAACTCCAGTACCAACATCTGTGCTTTAAGATAGTGATTTCCAACATGGGCCCTGTGCCCTGGAAACATCTTTATTTTCTTCACTCAATCAATCAGAAACAATTTTTTGTTGACCTTTCTTTGACCCTGAACCACTAAGACTTACTGGTTCCCAGAGGACAAAGTTCTGAAGTTCCAGAGGGGGCCACTAGGAGCTCCTCTGTACACCTGACAGCTACAGAGGGCAGCATTCACCTCTCAGGTCTGTGACTGCTCTGAGTCTATGCACCAGCCTATGAGAGAACATGAGATGGACCCAGGTTTCTGAACAACAGCCATAGAGGGAGCCTCTCACCTGCTGCTTCTTTTCCTTGATCTCTCCTGGGACCGGCAATAAACTTGAAAACATTGAGTCAATGATGTCTCTCCCTCCACCACCTCTTTTCCCTTCCAGTGTTGTCCTTCATGCCTCAGCAAGCATACTGGAGTGGGAGCATCGCCCCCTCTCTGATGCTAGGAGAAGGGTGGCAGGAGCCTGGTGTGGGAATCCAAGGCTGGGAAAGAGGAGAGAGAAGAGGGAAGGGAGATGAGGAGGGAGGATCTCAGAGGCCCAACTAAGTCTTCTTCATGAATGCACTGGCCACTACTTCACTCTGTGAGAAAGAGTAAACTCACATGTTGACGGGGCATACAGAAAAGTGCAGTGTTCCCTTTAAAATATAGGAGATTCCTAAGGAAAATAACTAAACTGGTAAATAGTGTTCCCTCTCACCTTTCTCTTTCCTCCCTCATAGACTACATCAATGTTCCACTGAAACCACAAGCTCAATTTTGTATTTATTTATTGATTCATTTCACCCCCTCCCTCCTTCCCTTTGTTCCTCCCTCTGTGTATGTGTGTTTGTGTGTGTGTGTGTGTGTGTGTAGCCACTTGCCACATTGTGCATGGGGTCACTGAACAATGCGGGAGGCAGTTCTCTCCCCTCACCATGTGAATTCTGAGGATTGAACTCAGGTAATTAAACTTGAAGACAGTTGCTTTTACTAACTGAATCATCTAGTCCCTCCCCCCCTTAAAAAATTTAAAACTTTAAAAGTTGAAATGATCAAACTTGATCATCATATACTTTGTAGTCTGCTTTTTCTTCTCTGTTTTCATAGAGGGCACCTTCCCCAGTCACTTCGCCTTATAACCCTGGCATTTCAAAAAGAAGACATGATTTATTCAATTATTCACTGGTGCATTAATGATTCTTGTGCTAATACTTTTCCTTTCTATTCAATGGTGTTGTAGTTACTTTGTGCCTAGCTCTCCCTCACATCTCTGCTTTTAATCTCCCCCCCATCAAAGATATTTGGTAGATTTACAACTTCACTAGTAATAATATCAGTATTTCAGGTCAGTTAAAGATGGATTTAACAATGATCTAAACAACAAATATTAATATAAATGTATGCATATCTTACACTTCACATCTACATAAATCCAAGAGTGATCATGTATTAATGTGATAACTGAAACTTTAAGGTAACTGAAAGAATATCAGTAAATATTTGCTGCTCTACTTTAAGGAAAGCATTAAGGTCAGAAATTGTAAAGTAACAGTATGGCAGTTTTTGAGCAATTCAAAACTTTACATTTCTATTATAAACCCAGACACACTCACTGGGGAAACACAATATATTCAACAGACTTAATATTCACAAGACCTATTAATAAAAGTATAGAAACAAGATATAAACAGACAGATGTACCAAATTAAAAATGCAAGTGGCCTAAAATATGCAAAACATGTTCACTACTGTTAGTAATCAAGACTATGCATATTAATTCAATAATGAAATTAATTTTCATGTTTTAGACTGACAATAAGATTGAAAGTTATTGCTGACCAGGGTGATGGTAGTACCGAAACTAAGAAGGTAAATTGGATACACTTTGGGAGTACACATTGGCATACAATTTCTAAAAATTTGTCTGACAATAATTTCTAAAACCTTACAATTAAGCATCATTTGATACAGTAATTTCTTTTGAAAGGGTTTATTTCCTGAGAATATTCCACACATTCAAAAATATCTGTGTATTTAATAATGTGTTGCAACACATTATCTATGATGCTATAGATATCTTATTTTCCTTAAAGTGCTCAGAATATATGTGCAAAGGATTTTTAAGTCCTTACTCAAGATGTTACCATACACAATCAAGTACAATTTATCTTCCCAGTGCTCAGTGCCACACCTGGAGGTAGGAAGAAGTACAAAGCATACAATCCTACCTAGATAAATAAAGAGTGAGTACTGTAGGAAGAGAAGAGAAGAAAAAGACAGAGGAACCATGGTGGTGTTGATATTTCCTAACTCTCACTGGAAACCCATGTACCACATTGAGAACAGGCATCACGCAATGACTTTTGATGGAAGGTGCCGTTCCATATGACCTGTAAGGTGAGTGGTTTCATGCTTTACCTAAAATGTGTTTGACAGGTTCCAAGATGGCACCAAGACAGGCAGTTTGAAGCAATAAGGAGAGTTCCAGAATCAAGGTGGGTTTAGACTCACCATAGGTTTCTGGGCAAGACCCTGGCCCTTCCGCAGCCCAGGAGACCTCTTACTCTCTGCACGGGGACTTGACTGTCACTGTCCCACAGATGTCTTCCCTGACTTCCATCTCAAGAAAAGAGAGACGTGGAGACCTCTTGTTTTCACTGCCCTGATTTCTGGGATCCAGATAGTGCCTAGGAGTCCACAGATCTCTGCCCTTGTCTGAGCATGCCACAGGTATATTTTACTTTTTTGTTGTGTTTTAGTCTTGCCTGGCATACAAAATACGGGAAGGAATCTGCTCAGAATACCCCCCAGGTATAAATACAAACAGCCTGGGCTCCGCTGAAGAATCTTAAGCTCTGCAATTTGCATGCTCTGGGCTCCCCAGACCCTTCCAGTGCTGTGCCCGGCACTTCTTAGACTCATATGCGTCTCTTTGTCATTACAGTAGTAAACACCATTGTTACTAACTATAAAACGTGTGAACAAATTGGAATTTAGATAAAAGTGACATATCCCCCCCCAAAAAAAATACATTGTGCAGTGATGGAGAGGTTAGACTCAACCCTAAGCAGGTGGGATTGCCTCGCTGCCTTTCTTTATACCAGTGTAGACACTATCAAAATGTGCAGCCTCACTGAACTGTTCCCTTCCCTTTACTATATGGTACAAACAGATTCACATTGTCACCCTACACATCTCAGCTACACTAAAATCCTTACGGTTCAATTAAATAATTAAAAATTAAATAAGGAATGGGAAACACATTGACCTGGGCAGCATGTTACTGGAGTGGGGACTTGATACAGTGCAAGTCTCAGGTTCAAGTTGTACAACTATGATGGGGTGGTTGGGGCTGCACCCCACTTCTAAGTGCAGTGTGGTGGGCTCCTGTGCCCACGGGGTCGGAACTGATTCCCTAAGGTTTTTAATCGTGAGAAAGTATAGCTGGCCTGGACATCAGCTGCACTCAGAGTTGTCACAGCGCAGCAAGCCTGTCACACTCAGCCTGCCCATGCACCTGGAAACCTGACTTCTTTTACTCAAGGTGTTCTCAGCCTTTAAAACGTGAGAGGGAACTAAAGAAAGCGCCTCCGTAGATTTCTGCAGCCTTCCTAGATTTTTTTCTTCCAAAGAGCGTACATTGAATGAAGGTCTTTGTGATAAGTGGGAACTTGCTTCCCGTGTGTCGTTCTGTGGGGAAATTCACCTCAGGGTGGACGTCTGAACCCTACAGCTCCTTTATTTTCATCTCAACATTCTTAAGCCAGGGGATCGAGTTACTGTCATGGTTTAAAAGGCAGTAGAGTGGACCGATTTTTTTGACACTCTAAATCCCATCTGAATCTCTCAGTTTTGCAGTGAAAACTTAAGTTTTGAGATGTGATATATACGGGCCTGATAATTGCTCAAATTATAAAATAAGAATTAAAAAAAAAGATAGAGGAAAGGCCTTGCTACAAACATTTCAGCGTTTGGCAAAGACGCAGTAACCTGCACGAAAGCCCTGGCCACCATCGTGATTCAGGAATCATCTTTGTCAGGATCCTTCAAAGTGTGACTTTAAGTTCTATGTTATTATGCCTCTAAAAGCTTGGCACAGCTCAAGCACATCATAGGAAAATATTCATTTAAGGAGTCAAGTTAAACTAACCTGCCAGACATATGACACATGACATATGGCATATGCTGGTGAATTTGAATCTAATTTTTTTATTTGCTAAAGTCAGTGAGTTATTTTTAACATACCTAAAAAAAAAAAAAAGAAGAAGAACAGAGGCACTCAGGCAGGAAGACACTTACTTGCACATCCTTGCTATCTTGAAAGTCGGCTACCAGGTTTACACCAAGCTATAAATGAGGGGGGTTTGTTGAGACTGAGTTTTAAATAACTTGAGAAAATGGGTTCTTGCGACCTTCCCCCGGGGTTTACAACTAATCCTGTTATTGAGAAAATTATGAGGATATTATTAGGAAAGTTACAGAGCGCGCACCCCCTACAACACAAGAGCACTGTGTGCATATGCAGTTCAGCCTCCCTTTCCTGCAAGATCTGCACATTACTTTTTATTCTAGCATATAGTTTTTGTTTGCATATCTTTCTAAGTCCTAAGTACAGCATCCTTCTGAAAGGACAAGTGCCGTGAAACAACCCCAAAACAACACATTAAAGCCAGAAGACAAGAAAATTATGATGTCCTCCACAGGCCTCCCTCACAATCCCCACCACTTGTGTTGGTAGCTAAGTTCCTTGAGGACAGAGGTCACTTCTGTCCTTTGGACGCTCCACTTTGCATGCTGTTCTTGGTGTTGCGTTATTTCTCTGATCCTGTTCCATATCCCTGGTACCCTGGAGATCCCATACTTCTAAATCTAAGCATCATCAAGACCAGGGACATGTCAGCAGAAGCAGGAAGGTCAGCAAAGGTAGCACTCAGTAGCAACTGGAATTTTGCATGAGAAAAGCAGGCTATGGGTCTGACTCAAATATGCATAACACACACACACACACACACACACACACACACACCACTGACATGAAGAGGCATATCCCAAGATGCGGGAACCAGTTGCCGTTCAACATTACATCACTGAGGACTCCAGCCTCCCTGACTGAGTGGGTAAAAGTTTCAAGGCCACTTGAACTTAAACTTGTAATATTTCATGTTATAAATGACAAAGAGATGTCTTGCCTTAGCCATTTATCAGTCGTGAACTTTATCAGGGAGACTTGGAATGCTTGAATCAACAGCTTTGAGGCTAAGACTAAAATTGTCTCCGTATGGAAGACTGAAGACCAGATTTTTGGACAATGATGAGCTCAAAGGTTGGCTGGGTGCTTGAGGTGATATGTTTGCTCTACACAGTGTTCTCGTTTGTGCTTTCTATAGCTAGATTAGATGATAAATACATATGGTTGAATTAGATTTGCGACTTCAACAGTTTCAAAAGAGAATAAACAAAACTTATGTTCTATGAGAGGTGATTAATGTGTTCACTTGTAGATCCAACTTCCTCCTTTTTCTTTGTGTTTTCTACCATTTTTCTCTTGCATTTCTTCACTTTCCTCGGATGTAATGAAAGCTCCATGTTTATGAGTTCTTGCACATCTTTTTTTTAGTGTTATAACAATATTTTTATTGAATATTTTTTGTGTAATGAAGACATTTATGCAAACAAAACTATCTGAACTCAAGTAATGAGAGTCACAAAATAAGGATCCACAATATACAAATAATTTGAAATTCTCAAGGGCCCCAAAGCTGCCACAGCAAGAACTAAGAAATGTAACTGCTCAGTTTATGTAGGAAAGAAAGCAGAGAAAAGCATTTATAACTAGAATTATACTTTATATGTTTATTCTATATATGCACTATAGACCTGGTTAATATAGTATAGTATATCAGATATCCTACTTGGCCTACTATTGCTGTGATAAAAACACCATGACCAAAAGCAACTTGAGGAGGAAATCATTTACTTGGTTTACACATATCATTCAGTCTACCCTTCATGGAGGTCAAGGCAGGGACTTAACCACAGCAGAACCTTGAGGCAAGAACTGGAACAGAGAGCATGGAGGAAGGCCAGTTAGTGATGTTGCACATCTTTTGTTGTGTTGTGTTGTGTTTGTTTGTTTGTTTGTTTGTTTGAGACAGAATTTCTCTTTGTAGTCCTAGTTGTCCTGAAACTCACTCTAGACCAGGCTGGCCTCAGACTCACAGAGACCTGCCTCTGCCTTCCAAGTTGCATGGATTAAAGGCATGCACCAACACTACCTGGCTGTGTTCTTGTACATCTTAAAGTGACATTATTATGATGTTATTTTTTTATTGACAATTTAGGAAGAAAAGCAGTTATAGGTCAAAAATTATCTTCCCTCAGAAATGTGAAAGCATTATTCTATGATGTTTCAGAGACCACTGACTCATTGTTTTTGTTTTATTTGTTTGTTTCTTTAATTTTATTCTTTTTAGCTGTGTGTGTGTGTGTGTGTGTGTGTGTGTGTGTGTGTGTGTGTGTGTGTGTGATGTATGTCTGTGTCCATGAGTGCAGTGCCTCAGAGACCAGAAGAGGATGTTTGATCAGCTGGGGCTGTATTACAACTGGCTATGAACCACTCAGCTTGGGTGTGGTGAACTGACCTGAGGCCCTCTGCAGGAGCAGTTTGGTGCTCTTAACCACTGACCCATCTCTAGCACTGTTTATTTGCTTTTGAGACAGGACTCACTCATAGTCCAGGAGGGCCCTACTCTCATGGCTTTTCTGCTCCAGCCTCTCAAATGTTGCGATCACAGGTATGAAGCACTACACCAGGCAATGTGTGTTCTTTTAAGACATTTTTTCTTTTTCATAAACTCAAGATTGTTTTTCTATTCCTTGGTGTGCAGAAGTTTTATGATTTTACTGTAAGGTTATATATTCAATCTACAAAAACATTTCTGGCTTTACTTTTAATCTTTAAAGACATTTACCTAAAATGCCCTCACCATCAATTTATTTCTAACATTTGTTTGAACTCGGTCCTTTAGTAAATAACTTAGAATTGTATTTTGCTTTTGGTGATATTATAGAATATTTAGCTTCAAATAATACACATTATTGGCATATGTTTTGAAAACTATAACATTTAGTCAACATCATATTTTTCTGACAGTATGTCTTTATTTCCATAACTCACACTTTTTTCTTTTTCTTTTTCCATTATTTTGTACTACACACAACAAGTAAATAATAAATAGGGGTGGCAAGATAGCTTTGCTACCTGATGATACAAGCCAGATGAACTAAGTTTCATATGTAAATGTGGAAGGAAAGAACCAACTCCACAAAACTGTCCTCTATCATAGCATGCTCGCCCCCCCCACATATTCATTATCATTCTCCCTCCCTCTCTCTCTCTCTCTCTCTCTCTCTCTCTCTCTCTCTCTCTCTCTCTCTCCCATGATAGTTATGGGCTAACCCTTTGAAACTGTAAGCAAGACTCAGATTAAATGCTTTCTTTTAAATGTTGCCTTTATTATGGTGTTTTGTCATAGCAAGAGAACAGTAACTAAGACATGCTCTGAGCCTTGAAGATGTGTGTTCATGTGTGTGTGTGTGTGAGAGAGAGAGAGAGACAGAGAGAGAGAGAGAGAGAGAGAGAGAGAGAGAGAGAGAGACAGAGAGACAGAGAGACAGAGAGACAGAGAGACAGAGAGACAGAGAGACAGAGAGACAGAGACAGACAGACAGATGGACAGAGAGACTGGACCTGGCATGGGCTTTTGAAACACAAAGCCCACCTCTAACAAGGGCACATCTACTCTAACAAGAATGCACCTCCTAATCCTTTCCAAACAGTTCCACTAACTGGAAACCCAAACATTCAAACATATAAACCTACGTAATCTGCTTCCATTACGTTAAAGAACATATTGTGGATGTAGTGGAAGGCAAATAAGAGCTAAAGTAAAGAGATGTGTAGTGTGGACTACTGTCTTCAAGGCGTGACAAGGCACTCAAGTCCAAAATACTCTTGAGCTCTCAGCATATCTGACCATATGCGCAAACCTTTTCAAGGTTCTGACCATCAGCATATTGTCTGTCATGGAGTAAGGAGGAGACAAGTGAGGCCCCACACCTTCTCAGGGATCTATAAGCAGTCAATGGTGGATAGAGTAGGTATGGAGAGACATATTCTTTAGTGATGTAGCTACTACTAAGATGCCTACACCCCTGTGAACAGACCAGTGTTCCCAGAGGTAGCCCTAATGACACTCATTAGTTATCATAAAATTAAAAAAGGGTCATTGGGTGAATATGATCAAATGTGTGTGTGTGTGTGTGTGCGTGTGTGTGTACAGTGTATGTGTGTGTGTGTGTGTGTACAGTGTGTGTGTGTGTGTGTGTGTGTGTGTGTGTGTGTGTGTACAGTGTATGTGTGTGTGTGTGGGCGCGCGCGCTTCTCATTTCAATCTTATCTTCTCTGAACATAAAGCTGTTTAGAGAAGAGGGCTGATGAATGTGTCTTGTCATCCAGCACTTTGTTAAGTCAGAGGACCGCTTGACCAATCAGAAAGACATTGCCTGAATGAGAGCATCAGGCTGTTACTATGAATTGCTAAGCCGGAGGCCATGAATCCAATGAGATTTGTGAGGGATTAAGGCTGAGGATTTGTCTTTGGAGGGTCTAGTGATGCACACTGAAATGTGTGTGTGGGGGGGGGGAAACCTTTCAATTCCTAGCCACACTGACCTACATCAAAGTTTTGTGTCTTTGTTACTTTCTGTAGTTTCTTCTGTACTTGTGAAAAGTAAGAGTTGTGGAAAAAATGGTGTGTGTGGTTTTCAAGTTCCACGCACTAGAATGTAATCATGCATATTTACTGCCAAGGTGATCATATTATATTTAATACTAGTGTCTGTGGGATAGCTAGCTAGCTAGCTAAATCAATATAGCATGAGAATTAAGTACCAGTGCTCAAATTCATTTTTTTCAACTCTGATTAACTTACTCGGTTAATTTGTTAATATCAGATTCTGTTCTTGGTCAAAGGAAATATTCTTTGGATAATTTTTACATTTGTTTATTTCTTGGGGGGGGGGTCATGCATCCCACAAGAAACATATTGGTCAGAGGACAGCCTGAAGGATTAGGTTCTCTCTTTCCATGAAGTTACAGGGTTTGAACTTGAGTCATGAGGCTTGACAGCAAAAATCTTTCCCACTGACCTTTTTTTTTCCCCACTGACCTGTCTTACTGGCCCCGATTTGCATACTTTTTTAATGAAAGTATGAGAACATATCTCTTCTCTTGTCACATGAATCTTGGACCCTGAAGATTTCCTAGAAAATTCTCTAAACTTCCTAAAACCAGTTGACTTTTATCTTGTGATAATATACAAGTTTACAATCTGTCTTTAAGTGTGTCTCTTCTAATGATTTGTGCCTGGAATGCACTGCATACTCTATATTACACAATCAAATTTTTTTCAGTTTATGGATTTTTCTTTCTTTCTTGTTTTTTGTTGTTGTTGCTGGTTGTTTGGTTGTTTGGTTCTGTTTTTGGTGCTAAGGAATTAACCTAGAGCTCCAGGCACTCTACTGCTGGGCTCTGTATCAGCCCTCGAGATTTTCCTTAATATCTGAAACTGGCCTCAGATTCACAGACGACAACTACTTCCTCAGAGATGCTCATCATCAGTGGGTTAGGTGCCAGGACTCTGAGTTCCTCCCTTTTCCTCATCTCTCTCTCATTGTTTTCATTTCCATGTTACATTCTGCCTTATAGAAAAATCTCATCCATTTGCTTAACCAGCACTCCTTATCCTTCATTTTCCTGTATACAAAATAAATATTTAATTTTTATTATTTTACTTTACCTCATTTCAATCATATATCCTGTCCAATCAAGCTGTCCTGTCCTTACTGACATTTTTCTACTCGCCTTTTATGGTTTATTTAGCAGACTGTTTTTCATATTTTAGACTCAATGTCACATTTTTCTGGTAAAACTTTTTATTTTCCGTTTTTAAAAAAAAGAAATGCAGTATTCGTGTCATTGCATCTTTAGTGGTGAGCACGGATTACAACTCAAAATAGACTGTATGAATCTGCTTCTGTTCTTGCAGCTCTACTCAGTGGGTCATGCCAAACATCACTGTCCAATCCAGGTTTACTTTAAAAACCCCTGAGCACAGTCTTACTGCAACTTGGTATTTCAGTGCTAGTCAACAACCATGGGAGGCCTCCTCTTTTCTTAAGAAAAGTCAAGGAGGGATAGATTGGGTTGGGGAGGACTGGGAAGAAAGGAGGTAAGGAAAAGTATGGTAGGGATGTAAAGTTAATTAGTGAACTAATTTAAGAAATAAAATTTAAAAATAAATATAAACAGGTTTTTAAAAACTCAGCACAGTTAAGCAAGCCATGAGGTCATTAAAGCTATAATATAATAATTAATAATGATGATGATGATGATGATGATGATGATAATAATAATAATAATAATAATAATAATAATAATAATAATGGCAGCCACCATATATTCAAATTGTTCTAGGTAGAAGCACATGAGGAAAGAGGACATTAACTTATGTTATACAGCACATAATAGATATATCTACATATATTTATGCATATATGGCTTACAGAATAAACACAAGTTAGAAACTACAGCAGCTTTCAGAAGTAGGTTGAGAGACCGTCTGTACGAATGAGATAACAACGCAGGACAGCTGGAGGTACCTGCTGGAGTGGATGTGAGAGGGAACCTGTTCCAGCTGTGAGGGGAAACGCTGAGCCTGAGACCAAGAGCTAGAAATAGCCGGTTTAGATCCAGGTCCAGCCTGGTGAGTAGGTGGACAGGCAGGCAGTCAAGTAGGCTACGTCAACAGCTGAGGGCTTAGCTAAGCTGAAAAAAGCAGGCATAATGGGGAGTCCTTTTTTTTTTTTCAGTCTTCAATGATAGGTTGGTGTGGGACCATACCATTGCATTGGGATACATTTGCTATTTATTCTCCAATTGAACTAAGTTCAAGCAGCATTTTATAATATTGTTTTTATAATCTATCAACAAATACACATGCCCGCACACAGGTCACTAGGAGGACGTGAGATCAACCCCTTATTTTCCGTCGACAGCACAACAGTTTACCTTTAAACCTTCTACATCACTGTTAAATATGAAGCTCCTGTTTTTTTTTAATTTTTTTCTCCTTTATTAATTTATTCTTGTTACATCCCAATGGTTATCCCATCCCTTGTATCCTCCCATTCTTCCCTCCCTCCCATTTTCCCCCTATTCCCCTCCCCTATGACTGTTCCTGAGGGGGATTACCTCCCCCTCTATATGATCATAGGGTATCAAGTCTCTTCTTGGTAACCTGCTGTCCTTCCTCTGAGTGCCACCAGGTCTCCCCCTCCAGGGGCTCATATTTTTATTTTGTCTAGAGCGGGAGTTGATTTGTTTCGTCTGCAGCAATAGCACAGCCACCATCCAGGAGAACGAACGCGACACTCGTGGTGACTCAGTCTCATCTGCTCACTGTGCAGTACTGAACAACGAAAGCATTCGCCCAGTCGCTCTCTGGGACCTCTTGTGCCCTGAGCCACTTGTTAGTGTCTGTGTCTTCAAGTTTCCTTGAGTCCACGTGGTGGTAGAACGAGAATTAGACTCTAGGACTGGCACAGGTGAGGGCAGAAATGTAGCAATATTTTATTCTAGTTTAAATTCATTCTGCAATGCTATCTGATCGAACAAGTTTACCTAAGTATGTTACCTCAAAGAATGTTTTAAAAAATGAGCAGATTAAACTCCCATGCCTCTTCCTCCGTGCCTACTACTGCTTTTCAAAGTGGGATGCGACTGCATATAAAAATAGAATAAATTCTCCATGACTACAAAAGTCAAGCAAGTTGTATCTAAACCTTTTCCCCCTTGCCATCCCCTACTGGAATGAAGTCAGCCGTATAATAGAGATAGGAAACAAAAACACCATTGGTCAGAAACATCATCAGGAAAAATCATGATTGTTAATGCTATTACTATCATACATGTTTATTTAAAAAACTATTTTAAAAAAAAACCTTACCCCTTCAACTAGAAAATTTAGAAAACACAATTAAACACGGGATGTTATAACGAGTTGTGGTGGTGCACACCTGAAAGTCTAGCACTTGGGAAGCTGAGCAGAAGAACGTCCATGAGTTTAAGGCTTGGTTGAGATACATACATACATACATATATTTATGTATGTATATGTATACATATATATGGGGGCAGTGGGGGGAATCCTGCTATTGAGGTTGAATTCTGGCATTTACAGATAGCCTCTTAGCTTGGTATAAGATGAAAGAATCCCTTTCTTAGTAGGGTTCCCTCTCTGCCTGATCTAGGGAACCTTAAAGCCTCTAAGGAGCATCACATTGCCATCAGGGAGATTACAAACCCAACTTTTTCCTGATAAGAAACCCATTCAGTAAGCAGCTGGAGGATTCCTGGAAACAACTACCCTATGCTAATGAGATGTCTTCCTGTCTTGGCTTTCAACCAATGACCTTTAACTGTATCTGGAGTTCTTCCTCCACCCATAAGATAATTAAGAACTGCTTTGCCCCTGTTAGATAGGACTGTGTTACTGTATGCAAATCAAGTATCCTTGGCAACCCCCAACCCCAGTGAACCAAACACATTCACCCTCAAAACCCCTCCTACTGCCCAAGAGTTATAAGTCTCTGTTGCACTTGAAGTAAAGGAAGCCAATGTTATCTATTTATTTGGGGGGGAGAGGGCTTCTCTTCTTCCGGAAGAATCAATCAAGCTTCTGGACACTCCCTTCCTCCTCAGGCTTGGCTGCCAATCAAGGCAGACAACAACTCACCTAGGTTGGGCCTTCACTGCCACTGTTCTGGGCTTTGGAGCCCCGACCTCCTTTGACTCAGTGCTTCATCCTTTTCAGCCCTGAGCATGTACTTCTTGTTTTACATTTGATGGCACAGGCTCCCTCCAGATGCAAAACAACACATATGAAATAACAGGCTAGCCAGAGACACATAGGGAGACACAATCTCAAAAGATTAAAATATACATAGGAAGTTAAAGTTCCTTAACTAGCTAGAAATTTGGAAAATGGTAGAACATATACATAATTGTAAAGCCTTTTTTAAAAAGTCAATAAATAGGAAATTTACCAAAGATATCTAATCAAGGAAAACTTACCATCTAAAAGCACAATGTTAGACATAAGAAAAATATGCAATAGGCATTGAACTTGCTCTGAAGGTACTCAGACCATATCACCTCGGAACAGCAGCAGTCGTAAGAAGTTTTAGTTGTGTGTTTTCCAAATGTATTGCTCGAAGCCAGCTATCATAATCTTGATGTCTAATCACAGTCACAACCACAGGGACAAAGGTCCTCGGTCTTCTTTGTGCCATTTGAATTCAGTAATTATTAAACAACCCAAGACAAATAAATTCAAATCTACTGATTATATCAAGAAAATAGAAAACACAATAAACTTACAATTAAAATACTAAAAAGCATTCTCAACACATAAAAATCAGTAAGGGCTATCACAGCTGTCAATCAACTCAATTCAGGTAGGGCCAGTCATTGCCTGCCCTGAGAAATGGTAACCTTTTCAGTGTTTCGGGAGTTATAACAAGACACACAAGAGTATTGCTTTAAATAAACTTAAAAATTATAACACAGAGTCCTAAAACATCACATTCAAGGAATAACAAATATTGATATTTCATGAACTTTCCTCAAATTTTGTTATCAAATTATTTTATTTACATTAATAAGTCATCATTACAAAAACTAAAATAGCCTAATGCATTAAAAAATAATTTAGGGACAGGATCCAAGATAGCGGCACCAAATACACACCTTGTTTGATTAGCAGGATAGCAGTGATTTTACAGCGACCTAAGATCCGATCCAAAATCCACAAAACACCAGTGCTGGTGACCACCAGGTGAGAAGGGTATAAACTGGGTGAAGCACAGCTGGGTCTGGCCTCGGGCCACCGGTAAACTTCACAGAAAAGTTGCTGGTCCCTGCAGCCATGGTTGCCTGGCACACACATTCCAAAGTCTAGCACCACAAGCCTAGCTGGAGGGCAGTTTCTAGCCTAGCTGGCGGGCAGTTTCTGACCTCCCAGCCTAAGAAAGAACAGGCACCAGGCACAGGCTCCTGGACTAGGCACCCGCTTAACTGGCAGACAGTTTCTGACCACCCAAGCTCAGAGACGGCCCCATGCTGCAAAAACAACAGCATTGCTCATTGTCCTCCACCCCTAGGAGGCAAGCAGGCCCACAGGAGCAGCTCTCTGCTTGGTATATTTCTGCCTGCTCCCAAGATGCCTGATATACCTGGTTGACAAACAGAGGGCCACAGAGACAACGATCTCAGCAGAAGTGAGCTGGGCTGGGTATAGAACCAAAGCCCCATTGTCCTCTGCCCAGAGGAACCAGGCAAGCCCACTGGAGCATCTCTCTGCTTTGATACCTTTCTGCGTGCTCCCCAGCAACCTGGGAGTTAACATAGTCAGTGAACCCAGCAGAAGGGAGTAGAGTGAAACCCCATTGTCTGTACCTGACCCCAAACCCTCTGACCATCAGAGAACACCAAACCTGCTAACACCAGAGACATCACAACGGGAAGAGGTCAATGTAAAAACAGAGGCAACAACTCCCAGGACCATTTGATGTCACCGGAAACCAACAGTCCCACCACCACAACAAGCCCTGGAGATAATACCACATCCAGTGCAAAGGCAAAACATATCAAATCTGAGGTTATGAAAATGATAGAGGCCTTAAAGGAGGAAAATGAATCCCTGAAACTAGAAAAAGAATACACAAAGAAATAGATAAAAGAACTGAACAAAATGCTTAAAGAAACTAGTGAAAGACAGGAAACTACAAACAAACAGAAGGAAATGAATAAAAATTTTCAAGACTACTGGGCATGATGATGCAAGGCTTTAATCCCAGCACTCAGGAGGCAGAGGCAGGCAGATCACTGTGAGTTTGAGGCCAGCCTGGTCTACAAAGCAAGTCCAAGATAGCCAAAAGTTTTCAAGACCTAAAAATGGAGATAGAAGAAATGAAGAAAACACAATCTGAGATAATCCTGGAAATGGAAAACCTAGAAAAAAGGACAGGACCTAAAGACACAAGCATCACCAACAGAATTCAAGAGATGGAAGAGAAAATATCAGAGAAAGAAAAAATGACTGAAGAAATTGGTACAACAGTCAAAGAAAATGTTACATTTTAAAAGCTCCTGACACAGAACATCCAAGAAATCTGGGACACTATGTAAAAACAAACAAACAAACCTAAGAATCAGTGGGATAGGGGAAAAAAAAAGACTCCCAGCTGCAATGGCCAGAAAATATTTTCAACAAAATCTTAAAAGAAAACTTCCCTAACCTAAAGGGAAAAAAATATGCCCATAAATATATGAGAAGTTCACAGAACTCCAAGTAGATTGGACCAGAAAAGGAAATCTTCCCACCACATAAAAATCAAGCCATGAAACACACAGAACAAAGAAAAAAGTATTAAAAGCTACAAGAGAAAAAGGCCAAGTCACATATAAAGGCAAACCTATCAGATTTACACATAACTTCTCAACATAGACTATGAAAGCCAGAAGAAGCCTGGACAGATGTCATGCAGACAGTAAGAGGCTACAGATGCCAAACCAGACTACTCTACTGATAAAAATGTTCAATCATCATAGATGGAGAAAAAAATCAAGTTTAAATAGAGTCTAGCCACAAATACAGCTCGACAGAAGATACTAGAAAGAAAATTCCAACCAAATGAAACTAGCTACACACAGAAAAGCACATAAAATAAATAAACCCACATTCTCAAAACCAAAAGAATAAAACACACAAACATACTCTACCATTATCAACATAAAAAAAAACAGGCGATAACAACCATTGATCATTAGTATCTCTCAGCATCAGTGGCCTCAACTCCCCAATACAAAGACACAGATTAACAGGATGGATGCAAAAATAAAACCCACCATTCTGCTGCATACAAGAAACACACCTCAGCAATAAAGACAGACATTACCTCAGAGTAAAGGGCTGGAAAAAGCCTATGTCAAGCAAATGGACACAAGAAGCAAGCTGGAGTAGCCATTCTAGTATCTAATAAAATAGACTTTCAGCCAAAATTAATCAAAAGAGATGGGGAAGGACACTTCAGACGCATTAAAGGTAAAATACACCAAGAGGACATCCCAATCCTGAACATCTACGCCCCCAATGCAGGAGCACCCACATTCATAAAAGAAACAGTAGTAAAGCTTAAATCACACATTGAGCCTCACACATTAATAGTGGGAGACTTCAATGCCCCACTCTAGCCAATGGACAGATCACTGAGACAGAAAATAATGAAACTAATAGACATCACGAGTCAAATGGACCTAACCGATATCTACAGAACGTTCCACCCAAACACACACACACACACACACACACACACACACACACACACACACACACAAATATATCTTCTTCTTAGCATCTTACAGAGCCATTTCCAAAACTGACCACATACTTGGTCACAAAGCAAACCTCAACAGATACAAGAAGATTGAAACAATGCCTTGCATCTTATCAAACCACCATGGATTAAAGCTGGAACTCAATAACAATAGAAACAACAGAAAGCTTACAAGCTCATGGAAACTGAACAACTCCCTACTCAATGACTACCGGATTAGGGGTGAAATTAAAAAAAGGAATTAAAAACTTCCTAGAATCCAATGATAATGAAGACACAACATACCCAAACTTATGGGACACAACAAAAGCTGTGCTAAGAGGAAAGTTCATAGCACTAAGTGCCTTTATAAAGAAATGAGAGAGAGCCCATACTAGCAACTTAAAAGCACACATGAAAGCTCTAGAACAAAAAGAAGCAGATACACCAAAAAGGAGTAGATGGCTGGAAATCATCAAATTCAGGGAGGAAATCAATAAATTAGAAACAAAGAAAACAATTCAAACAATCAATGAAACCAAGAGATGGTTCTTTGAGAAATCAACAAGATAGACAAACCCTTAGCCAAACTAACTAAAAGAAAGAAAAAGAATATTAAAATCAACAAAATCAGAAAAGAAAAGGGAGACATAATGATAGACATTGAAGAAATCCAAAGAATCATTAGGTCTTACTTCAAAGGCCTATATGCCACAAATTTTGAAAATCTAAATGAAATGGACAATTTCTTGATAGATACTAACTACCAAAAGTGAATCAAGATCAAGTAAACAAGTTAAATAATCCTAGATATTCTAAGGAAATAGAGGGAGTCATCAAAAGTCTCCCATTCAAAAAAAGCCCAGGGCCAGGTGGATTCAGTGCAGAATTCTACCAGACTTTCAAAGAAGACCTAATACAAATTCTCTTCAAACAATTCAACAAAATAGAATCAGAAAGAACATTTCCAAACTCATTCTATGAGGTCACAGTCACCTTGTCAAAAATATCATTCACCATGACCAAGTAGACTTCATACCAGGTTCAATATACAAAAATCCATCAATGTAATTCATCATATAAACAAACTGAAAGAAGAAAACCACATAATCATCTCCTTAGTTGCTGAAAAAACATTTAACAAAATCCAATACCCATTCATGTTTAAAGTCTTGGAGAAATCTGGGATACAAGTACACATAATAAAGGCAATATACAGAAAGCCAATTACCAACATCAAACTAAGTGGAAAGAAACTTAAATAAATTCCATTGAAAGTAGGGACAAGACAAGCCTGTCCACCATCTCTGTGTCTCTTCAATATAGTATGTCAAGTCATAGCTAGAGCAATAATACAACTAAAGGAGATCAAGGGGATACACATTGGAAAGAAAGAGGTCAAATTACATAATCCATGGATGATATGATAATATATACATCAGTGACCCCATAAATTCTACCAAGGACTCCTACAGCTGATAAACCTCTTCAGCAAAGTGGCTGGAAACAAAATCAACACAGAAAAATCAGTAGCCCTGCTGTATACAAATGACAAATGGGCTGAGAAAGAAATTAGGAAAACTACAACCTTCTCAATAGCCACAAATAATATAAATTATCTTGGTGTAACTCTAACCAAGCAAGTGAAAGAATTGAATGAAAAAATTTTAAGTCTCTGAAGAAAAAAATTGGGAAAATCAGCATAGTAAAAAATCACCATCTTACCAAAAGCAATCTACAGATTCAATGCAATTCTCATCAAAATCCTTACACAATTCTTTGCAAACCTTGAAAGATCACTTCTCAACTCCATATGGAAAAACCAAAAACCAGAAATAGCTAAAAACAACCCTACACAATAAAAGATCTTCTGGAGGAATCTCCAACCCAGATCTCAAGCTGTACTATAGACCAACAGTAATAAAAGCAGCATGGTACTGGCATAAAAATAGGCCGGTTGATCAGGGGGGTTGAATCAAAGACCCAGGAATAAACCCATACACTTATGGATACTTGCTTTTTTACAAAGAAGCCAAATCAATACAATGGAAAAGAGATAGCATCTTCAACAAATGGTGCTGGTCTAACATGTAGAAAAATGAAAATAGACCCATATTTATTACCATGCACAAAACGAAAGTCCAAATGGATTAAAGATCTTAACATAAAACCAGACACACTACATCTCTTAGAAGAAGTGGAGAAGAGCCTTGAACTCATAGGCACAGGAGACAACTTCCTGAACAGAACACCAGCAGTTCAGGCTCTAAGATCAACAATTATTAAATTGGACCTCATAAAACTGAAAACCTTCTGTAAGGCAAAGGACACTGTCAACAGAACAAAACAAGAGCCTACACACTTGGAAAAGATCTTCACCAACCCTACATCCAACAAAGAGATAATATCCAAAATATATGGGAAAAACTCAAGAAATTAAACACCACCAAACCAAATAATAACCCAATTTAAAATGGGGTACAGAGCTAAACAGAGAATTCTCAACAGAGGAATATCAAATGGCTGAGAAACATTTAAAGAAATGCTCAACATCCCTAGCCATTAAGGAAATGCAAATCAAAATGACTCTGAGATTCCATCTTATACCTATCAAAATGGCTAAGATCAGAAGCTCAAGTGACAGCACATGCTGTTGATGATGTGAAGAAACAGGAACATTTCTCCATTGCTGGTAGGAGTGCAAACTTGTACAACCACTTTGGAAATCAATCTGGCACTTTCTCCGAAAATTAGGAATAGGGCTACCTCAAGACCCAGCTATTCCACTCCCTGCAATATACCCAAAAGATACTCCACTATACAATAAGGACATTTGCTTAAATACGTTCATAACAGTCCTATTTGTAATAGCCAGAATCTAGAAACAACTTAGATGTCCCTCAACTGAAGAATGGATAAAGAAACTCTGGTACATTTACATAATGGAATACTATTCAGCTATCAAAAACAAGGAAATCTTGACATTTGCAGGCAAATGGATGGAACTAGAAATGATCATCCTGGGTGAGGTAACCCAGACCCAGAAAGACACGCATGGTATATACTCACTTATAGGTGGATATTAGCTGAAATCTGAGAGGTTTCACCTAGTAGGGGACTGGGACAGATGTCTGGACTTGCAGCAGGACTCTGGGAGAAGAGCTGCAAGTTGTAAGCAAGAGTCGGAGGAACAACATTTAAAAGAAAAAGGTCAAAATGAAACAGACCTTCATGAGAGACTCGTAACTTAAGTCATTCTCTACTTACATGAATTCAGACTGCATAACAAGCAGGTAATTTATATTGCTAATCCCACTACATGGGAATAGCTGTGAGGCTGGCTGAGACATGGATGTCTATATATAAACAATGCTTCTTGTTGGTTACAGAATCCCTGTGACTTATTTTTAGATGCCATTCTTCGCATGTATGAATGAAGATTTACAGATGTCTTTCTTCTGCTCCTACAAAGAGCTGAGAACCAGCCTTAATTGCTCTGTGCATCTTGCACACCTCATACTTTTATAATGTTAGGACTATATAATCATTGTGAGAAATTATATGTTTTCAGAATGGAAGAACTGGACACTGACACTGGATCAGACCTGACAGGATACATTCCTCTCAGCATGCTAGATGCTGGCATCCTGCATCCTTCCATGTTCCGGCACCAAGGGCTTCAGTTGCTGTTCCTCATCAGAACAGGACAGCTCCCAGGACACCTTCAAAATAAGCTTCTGATCCCAATTGGTCCAGCATTTCAGACTGTTCCACACAGTACTTCTATTCGGCCTAAAATTTCTCAACATTTAGAAACTGGACCACAAATGCTATTCCTTGCTTGCTTAACCATTTTCCCCAATTGTATTTGGGTCCGTACAGAGGTATTATTCATCCCAAATCACCCAGAAGAAGCCTTAAAAAGAGAGTGACATCCCATTTCCCTTAAGAGGGGTTGGGTAGGGTTTTGGTTATTTTCTTGGGATGTGGGTGTTTATTTTCATTGGGAGTTGGTTATAAGTTACTATTGATCTTATTTATAAAGAAAACAAGATTGGACTCAGAGATTTCTCTCTTTTCCTTTATCTTTCTTATGTATGGAGATAGGGGTTGAAAAGAAAAAATGGCAACATGGGAATATATAGTGATGACAGGACAAAAAGCAGATTATTGAAACTACTCCTCAACTTAAGGCCTTAACTGTTACTCACAAACAAGGTTATTTTTAATTCATCGGTATAGAATTTTGTACATTGATGCAAAATAAGTGTAATTCTGATACATTGGTATAGAATAGAAGAAAGATTATTCTTTACACATATTAAATATGCTTGTACTCTAATATGAGGTGGTGTACCCATACAACTCAATTGTAATACATGGTTTACTTCCAATACTTTGAAAGTGCTATTGCAGGCTGTTTAGGATAATTAAGTAGTACAAGTTCATTGTTAGTTGATCAACTCATGGTCAGGTCAATTACTAGTTATTCAGAAGTAGCACAAAATTCGTGATTGTTCATTTGGGAAAAATAGGTCTCTATCTTATACTATAGCCAAATATGAATGAGTCTATAGAAAAGCTGGGAACTATGTTCTAGAAGCTGTATGTTATAAAGACTTCTTTAAAATGATGCCAAGACTAAAATTCACATAACATGATGACATGGTTCAAATACCTATATGAGATATCAAAAAACCCTAAAAACATAAATAAAATACTTTAAATCTGTGTAGCTCATTAAAGTACACACAAACACACAACCCTGCATGTGTGTGTATGTAGAAGGAATATAGAGAGAATACAGATATGTAAATATACATGATGTGTGTACTAAATATATATAAGGATAAAGACATAAGAACAAAATGCATATGTGATAAGGGGTTTAGCTTTATACATAACCAACAAAATGCAAACAAAATCATGAGATACTATTTTCATTCTTCAAGTTTTCCAGTATTTAAATTTAAGAATGAAAATCCACAGGAGCTGAAGATGATGAAGGGAAGGGCAGTGTCAGACATGGAGGGGTAAAATGTTTCTGAAGTGTTATCCGGCAACCTTTATCAAAGTTAATATATTCTTTCTTTTTACACAAAAATTGAACTATTTCTGAGGAAATGAATTATACAATCAAAAGCATATTCACTTCATTATTCTGTTAAACAATAGAGGAAAACTAAAAACCACTAAGTTCTCATCAAAAAAAGGTATATAAATAAATGAAGGTCCATCACATACTGGAATATTTTCTGTGTTTGCATGAAACATGCATGTTTTGGGGGGTTTTTTACCATGGTTTTTAATAAAGCATAAAGAAATTATTCTGAGCATCACACATGAAAAAATTAATGCAAACAAAAATGTGTGAATAAATCTTAATACTATAAACAAAATGGACATGATCACTACTTGTTTAAGTTGAAGGAAATCTGAGTATTTTCAATGTGTTTATTATTAGTCTTCACATCATAGCTATTAAAAATAATTTACACATATTTTTCTGTTAATGGTTTTAAGTGGAAAAAAAGAACAATGGAATAATTTCCATTATTATAATAAGAATACATCATAATACAGTGTATCAGTTAAAATAGCATTGCAATGATACTACATAGGAGAAAAATATAAACACATGTTTTACATATAAACATATAAGGCTGTATTAGTCAGAGTTCTATAAAGGAACATAGTAGAGTAAATGTGTGTGTGTGTGTGTATGTATGTGTAAATAAACACACACATAGGTATGTGTGTATGTATGTATGTATTATGTAGAAAAAGGATTTATAGGCTGTGGTCCAGCTAATCCAGCAATGGATGTCTACCAATGGAAAGTCAAATAATCCAGTAGTTGTTCAGTCCATGAAGGTGGATGTCTCAGTTGTTCTATATGCCAGAATCCCAAAGAAGTAGGCTCTAATACCAGGGAAGGAAGGAATTTGTCAGAGAGAGGAAGGCAAGCAGGTAAAGAGCAAAGGCTTCCTTCTTCCATGTCCTTTATAGAGGCTGTCACCAGAAGGTGTGGCCTAGAGTAATGGTGGATTTTCCCACCTCTGAAGATCTGGATAAAATTGGGTCTTCCCACTGCAAATGATCTAATTAAGAAAATTCCCCAGGTACTAGAGAGATGGCTCAGTAGTTAAAAGCACTGTATGCTCTTCCAAAGGACCCACCAGGCAGCTCACAACTGTCTGTAATCCCAGTTCCAGGTGATCTGATACCCTCAAACCAATGAACACAAAATAAAATTAAATAAATTATTTTCTAAAAAGAACTTTAAAGAAGAAAATCCTCTCACAGGCGTACCAGCCATTTGGGTCATAGCAGTCAAGCTGACAGCCAGGAATAGCCACCAGAAGTGTCCATCCCTGTATCTTCTTATGTCATGCTTAATTTGCAAATGAAAACAACAGCCAGGTCACTATTACCCCTAACATGATATACATGTAACTACCACAAACACACTATAAACTTTAGTGTTTATAATGTTCCTTGAGGGTCATTCTTCCTTAGTGTTTCAAAATTTAAACAGGATAACTAATGACATTCTCCTAACTGATGTTACATTTCATGATAAAGAAATTAAGGAAAGAAACACAAATATCTGCACACACTTTAAACAAAATATGACAGAAATATCTATGTCAATTATAATTCTTGTTTCCGCAGCTTGTCACATGGCCTTAGCTGGTATTTATAACTACCTTCCTCTCCTGCCCACTCTGTTTTTTCTCTACCCTCAGCAAGTACCTCAGCAGGGCTCGGTTCTTTTCCTGGAGGAGTGACCCATCTAGATTAGGTTGTTGTAGTTTCCTGGTGACTTTTTATCACAGGACATGGTAGCACCAAGAAATTCCCTAAAGGATCTCCTGCACTCCAGACATAATCTTTCTTACCTCCATTGTGGAAAAACAGCCCAATTTCCTCTTCGTAATCTGGATCAATCACACTTGCTAGCACTTTTTTTTTCCTCTTAGCTTGTTGGCTTGAGGGCATCAGAAGGTCAGGAAGACATCTGAGCTTCCACTTCAATGGAATGTTTTCTACGTACACACACACACATAGAAATATATGATTTTTTACTTCAATTTATTATAATGCGTTCAGATTACATCCTGAATGTTATCCCCTCATGTGTATCTTCCTGTTCCCACCCTTCCTCCCTCTTCTATCCTATTCCACACTATTCCACTCCCCCTAGACATCTGAGAGAAGGGGGTCTCCTCCCCCATCATATGGCCACAGCCTATCAGTTCTCATGCAGACAGCCTGCTTCCCCTTCCTCTGTGTGCCAGAGGGGAAGTGATCAAATCAGGGGCACCAGAGTTCATGTCAGAGACAGTTCCCACTCTCCCAACAACCGTGAAAAATGAGCTGTCCATTGGCTAGATCTGAACAGCAGGGTCTAAGTTTGCTACATGCATTGTCCTTGGTTAGGGCAGCAATTTGTGCAGTACCCCCTGAAAATTGGAAATAATGTTCCCTCAAGATCCAGCTATACTGCTCTTGGGTATATACCCAAAAGATGCTCCACCATACAACAAGGACCATTTGTTCAACTGTGTTCATAACAGCCTTATTCATAATAGTCAGAATCAGGAAACAACCTCGGTGTCCCTCAACCAAAGAATGGATAAAGAAACTCTGGTACATTTACACAATGGAATATTACTCAGCTATTAAAAACAAGTAAAACGGATGGAACTAGAAATTATCATCCTGAGGGAGGTAACCCAGACACAGAAAGACATGCATGGTATATATTCACTTATATGTGGTCATAGATGCCCTCTGAGAGGGATCAGGACAGATGTGAGGCCTCAATGCTGGACTCTGGATAGAGCTCTGAGAGTGGTATATATGGATAATTCAATGAATAATTATATATATATATATATATATATATATATATATATATGGAAAGCCATGTAATACCAATCATTGGTGAAAACTTAAATCATTAAAGACAAAAAATTGATTGTATCTGAATAAATTAATTAAATAAAAATAAATAAATAAAATAAAATAAAATTTAAAAGAACCCCCAAAAATGTATCGAGACCTCAAGAGCCGAATCAAGAAAATGAAATATTACAGATTTAATGTCACAATTAAGAAAACATTCTAAGTGCTGAGAATGAAAAGTGTAAATGCCCTCAAAGCACAGAGTCCTCACAAAATGTTAAGTACAACTGTGCCTGTATCCCCACTGGCCAGTGTCATTCATATCAACAATCCCCACAGACCAGCTGTCCGTGGTTGATTCTTACGCTTATGATTTTAAAACTCGCTTTTCACCCAGCTTCAGTTGTTTAGAATAGACCTTGGATATGTGCTCATAATTCTCCTGAACTCAAATAAAGGTTCCTTTGCTCTTCTTTGCCCTCCTCTGATTAATTCTACTCTGTGTCTCAGTAGTCTGTGGGGAAACACATGCACAGACACTCATACACACCTGTGTGTTCGTCTCTATACACAGCGTAACCTCTACCTGCTGGCTTATCCATCACATTTATGATACAGACAGGACATTAGAGCAAGGCAAGAGCCTAAGTTAGGTGTTCTCTGACTTTCTTGCTGTCCTTGCACCATGGTTCTGGCAGGAGCCAACCCCTTTAGCACTGCTGATCCTGTCAAGCAACTCCATGCTGTGACCCCTTCCTTGGCTCTGGTAGCATTCATTCCTCTTTCCCATTTTAGATCAAATGGGCTAACATTCACTTTTGGTTAATGTTGTTTCTAGCTTCTGAGTGCCTCTACCTTCCCCATTGATGGAGGTAATTTCACTCTGGTGGAAAAGACTCAAATACTATCTCCAAACTTTCTACACCTGTGCCTTCTTTTTTCTTCTTTCCTTTTTATTTCTTCTTCTCTCATACAACGTATCGCGGAACCATTTGTTTTTAGCCAAGACTCTGCAACCTACTCTTCATGAACTTTCTACTCAAACTACAAGTGTTAATATAAATATCACTTTCTTAGATGTCCTTTTCTTGACCTATCAAGCCTAGGTCAAGATAGATTAAGTAGATTATGTACAGGAATAGATAGATGATAGATAGATAGATAGATAGATAGATAGATAGATAGATAGATAGACAGACAGACAGGCAGACAGATGGTAGGTAGGAACATACGTACACACAAATGGCCATTGATTTGTGATAATGCTGTCTTAAGTGCTTGCTTACATGGCTTTTGCTCTTTATATGTTTTTGTTCTTTACCATAAAACTATATATGTAAGATCAATGTAAATTCTGGAACCCTTCTTTTAGAGTCCAACATGAAACAATGTCTTCGTATATGTTATATGACTAAGGAAGAAAATGAGACCTGGTGAGCATCAGCTGTATTGGGAGAAAAACTTGGAATTAAAAGGAAAGTGTCCCCATATACATTTCTGTGGCTATACCTCATAGGTTTCCCATGAGTAAAATGTGCAAGGCCTGGACTAAAACATGCACCGAGTTGGGGCACAAGGTGCTCAGCCTTCACAACAGGTACTCAGATGCCCAGTTATTTGATTTTTTTTGTGTGCTTTTGCATTTTTTCTCCTTTTCTTAGAAATTTTTCACATAAGCATTTCCTGCATCTACCTGTGCTCTTCTGGATATAAGCTTCAGACAGAACAGAACCTGTTTGCCATTTGAAGGGCACTAGAGATTTTGGCATCAACACCTGTCTGACAGACTCACCATTTTGCAAGGGTGAGGTTTAGCCTGATGTAGAGCTGGCGTCCACAGATTACTGTCCTGAGCAGAGTTCACCTGTGGCCTGTATGGTGTGTCAGTGTAGTGGAAACTTCTGTCTTGGCAACTCTTTCCTCTCTCTCTCTAAGTCCTCGACATTTTTATTTTCAGAATAAAAAAATATGTGCTGTGCTTGCTTATATATTTGTTTTGTTTTGTTTTACTTTATGTTCACATGTTTATAATGGTCAAATCTTAGAGTGAAATCTATCATTTTTATGGAGTTGAAACTGATTGAGGTGTTGGACATGCCCAACTGGCTGAACCTGTGATAAGTCTGACTCACTCCTATAAGCTTTGCAAGCTTTTGTAAATATTGCTGTGGCCAAAGAGGCTCGGTGAAGAAGAACATCTGGATTTAACATGGACCTTAATTACACCTCTTGCTCTTACTCTAGACCTGTGTTAGCCCCAGGGAGAAACTTAAGAGTGTGTCTTTGTTTAAAAGTCAGGCATCATTTTAAGCTAATTGCTCCCCCAACAAAGCTTACAGATGATGTCTAAACCTTTAAGAATAAACTCCGAACTTCTAATTTCTGACACTCTTTTCTCTTGGTAAGTGTCCCCAGAAGAACTGAACACCATTGTTAATTCTAGTAAGTGTTTTCATGGTCTTGGCTGTGGAGTTAATGTTTAACAAGTTCCAGAGGAACCAATTTTCTACCGAGGGAAACTTCCCTACCAACTTCCTTAATTATTCCCAGACGTTCGTGGCTCTAAGGAATTGCTGGAGCTAAGGAAGGTTGTTAACAGGCCACAGGTGTCCGCTAAGTTTAGTTACCAAGGAAACAGATGTGCAAGAACAGCACTCAACACCAGAAACCACACACACATGAATTTCTAGTGTACCTTATTTCTCCCCTCTGCCTATTTCTGCAAATATGGCCAGGGACGCGCAACTATCCCTCCTGTTAAATTCAATGAGAAATTGTCTATGGTGAGTTGTCTAAACCACCATTCTCAATCATGGTAGCCTCAAGACTCCATTACATTCTTATCATTTCTAAGGAACCCAAAGAAGCTATTCTATGCCTATTATAGTTGCTGCATTAGGAATTTAAATTAGTACTTTTGTAAGCCATATATTTATGTCATGTGAAAATAAAGGTAACATGTTTATTTGTTAAAAGCAATAAACATTTTAGTGAAAATTTGTTATGTTTTTTTTAAAGCTTAGAAAAGTGTGATTGTCTTATATTTCTGTTGATTTCTTTATTATCTTTAATATCTCTTATAACATAAGGTATTGGGTAGTTTTGGGGAAATTCTGCTGTACACTCCTGAAAGAATGTAGTACATAAAGCAAATAATATTTTTGATATTATGGAACATCAAAAGAAACTTGGAGTCTCCAATGGGTCTCCGAAACATTATTGGAAACAATTACTCAAAATACAGCATGATGAAAGCTAACCATTAAATAACAAATAACTTAATCTGAATGAAACAAGAAACAGTACCATAGACCAAGAGAAAGCCTTGCAGATATTAAGATGAGGGTGTCTGTGCTCTGAGCTTCAAATGTCAAGTGCATTAGGACATCCTGACTGAAGAGCTCCAGTCTTCTGCTGAAACATCTCGTAATGACACCAGCAATGTCTTAGTAACAGGTGAAAAATTAGCAAAACAGAAGCCAAACATAGTGGCACACATGTTTAATCCCAGCACATGAAAAGTAGAAGAAGGTAGATCTCTGTGAGTTCAAGGACAACCAGGGCTACAAAGTAAAAGTCTGATGATGATGATGATGATGATGATGATGATGATGGTAGTAGTAGTAGAAAATCAGAAATAGTACAATTAGAAGACTTAGAACCATATCCACTACAGTTTTATTCTAAAACAGTTATTTAGAACTCTGTAATTTGCCAAATATCAAGGTACCAGAATTTATTGGCTAATAATTTAATATTTTAAAAAAACAAATCAAACTTGACAAGAATAATACCAGATACAGGATGAATCTCACGTGTGATACAATCTGTTTTCCCTTTCCTTTATTAGAGACCCACAACCAACCATTAGGGGAATCCTGTGGAAGAGGAGAGGGAGAACTGAAGGAGCTAAAGAGGTCAAGGACACCACAAAAAACCTACGGAATCAACTACCCTGGGCCCATAGGGACCCACAGAGACTGAACCACCAATCAGAGAGCATGCATGGGATGGACCTAGGCCTTCTGCCCATGTGTAACAATTGTCCAGCTCTGGTCTTCATGTGGGGCTCCCAACAGCAGGATCAGAGGCTGCCACTGGATCCCTTCCCCTAGCTGGGCTGCCTTGTCTAGCTACGACAGGAGAAGATGCGACTTCATATATCAAGGTGGGTTGATATCCATGGAAGGCCTCCATTTTTCTGAGAAGAAAAAAAGATGAGCAGAGGATGGGGGACAGAGGAGGGGAGAGGGAGACACTGGGAGAGGAGGAGGTAGGGGAAGCTGTGATCAGTATGTAAAATTAATTATTAATAAGAAATCTGTTATTTTAAATTTGTAATGTGGAGCTGTAAAACCAATGACCGTGGTGATGGTGGTGGTGGTGATGATGATGTGACGGTAGTAGTGTGGTGGTAGTGGTAATAACAGGGATTAGAGGTGTATTAGTCATAGGGGCAATGGTGAAGGTGTTAGTGATGATAGCAATCATTATGGTGATAATGGCGGTGATGATAGGTGGGACAATAATAATAATGGCGATGGTGATGATGGTGGTAGTAATGGTGGTGATTAATAATGATTGTGTTGGTTAATTTGTCTTTTTACAGTCGCCAAGTGCCACCAGAACTTAAGGAATACAAGGTTTTGCTTACGGTTTCATGGGGTTCATTCCATGGTTGTTTGGGCCAAATCCACATGAATCCAGTGTCTTTTTTGGGCCTCCACAGTCACTGCATGCACATGGTACACAGACATACATGCAGTAAGAACACCTATACACATAAAATAAAAATAAATACATTTTTAAAAAGACTAAAGAAAACAATAGCACAGAGTAAGCATTCCTATTCTAAAAGGGAAGGATTGAGGCATAAATTGGAAGCATAAAGTGAAAAAAAAATACCAAAAGCCAACATGGGAAGCCTGTATGCTGTAGCATCATATACAGCATCGAGAGTACATGACAGCATGATCTGAGTCCCCAAGGGATTTTAGAAGCCCAACACACACACACACACACACACACACACACACACACACACACACACACACACACACACACTGAGAGAGAGAGAGAGAGAGAGAGAGAGAGAGAGAGAGAGAGAGAGAGAGAGATGGCCTTTCCATCTGCATTTCACATGTCTGGCATCTCCAACATGCTGGAATATCCAATAAAGGTTAAACTTCATCCTCATATATTTGTGCACTCTCCTTTCAGGAATGACAAATAATGATCCTGGTTCTGGCACAAATTACTACTTCCCCAAACCTTCCTTTTAAATCTTAAAGGAAGCCAGCATGCATGCCATGCACAGTAGCACGCCAGTAGCTTCTGATGTACCTTAGTCTCCAGCTACATCAGCATGAGTGCCTAGGTGGCCAGACACAGTAAAACATCTTCATAGATGGCCTTGTATAAACTCAAAGCTCTCTTCTCAAAGTAAAATACTTTAAAAGAATTAAAACCTTTCCATCCCTGATCCTGTGATGGATAAAGTTTGCCAATTTCTAAGATTCATTAATAAAAAAAAAACTTTTCCTTATTGTTGAAAGTTCATAGGTGCGTTTTCCCTGTAATGTCTAGAGGACATGACAAATTAACAGATGTCCTGAGCACCTGGCTCTTATAATCTTTCTACCCACTCGTCCATGAGTTTTCCTGAGCCTTAGATTTAAGAGTTGCATTAAATATGTATCAGTTGGGGATGGGAATCCCACAGTCAATTATTTTCTACATTTTGACCAATTGTGTATTGTAGAAGGAATCTCTTGTGTATTGTGATGCAGAACCTGTCAATTAAAAAACCTATTGTCTACAGTTTAGGCAGGAAATAGGGGTGAGCCACGCAGTAGGTAGAGGTATTTTGGGGGAGAGCCAGGTGTGGTAGACTGAGATGTGAGAAGATGGATGCATGGTGTCCGAGCTCAGATAACCAGTCACGTGGCAGAATGTAAATTAGTATAATGGGTTAATGTAAGTTATGAGCTAGTCAGAGAAAAGCCTAGCTCTATGGCCTAAGTATTTGTATAATATTTAATGAGTCTCATGAGTTGTCATTCAAGGAGCTAATGGTGTCCATCTGTTGATTGTTTGAACAAGGCCAGAATAAATGATAACACCCAGTTGACAGGTTAATACAGGCAGTGGGAATTTTACATGGTTTCACCCCCAGATGAAGAGTTACAGGTGGCTAATGGCTGCAGAAAGAGAGATAATTGGTTGTCTCCAAGGGCAAATACCACATAGGCTGTCCAATCCCAAGTGGCCAGCCCGAGATACACGCACATATAAACAAAGCTAAGTGGACTCAAAAGATGTCATACTCATGCATTCACACATAAATACATATATATATATATATATACACATATATGTATACTATGTATTCTTATGCACATATATGTGTGTGTATATATATATATATATATATATATATATAGATAGATAGAGAGAGAGAGAGAGAGAGAGAGAGAGAGCAACAGTTAAATAAAAGATCATGAAGTTGAGAGGAATGACACAGAAAGAGTTAGAGGAGAAAGAGGGGCAGAAATAATGTATGACATAAATGTAGTGCCCATGTATGAAATTATCAAATTTTAAAATAAAACTACCAAAAATGTTTAAACTTTCCTATTGTCCCAGTGGACTTCTTTTGTTTTTTAATAATCTTAATTACCTTTCTTCACTTCAACTTTTGTTGTATCTTTTCTGGATAAATTACACATTCCAAGTCCCTTTTTTTCTCTCTCTCTCCTTTTTTATCTTGAATCTCACTGTAAATTTGTCTTAATGTAACTATCAATAACCAGGCCACATCTTGAAAGCTGAGATGTATTTAAATTCATCCCCCAGATTAATTAGTTCCACACCTCTAAAATTTAGCCCCCCACAAATGCTCAGGGCATAGGTAAAACGCAGGCATGTTCTTGACTGGAATGTAATACAAATAAGGTGCTTATTCCAATCTGAGACCCTTTCACTGTCCACATTTCCTATTGCTGTTATGGTTTTTTTTTTTTAGTTTCCACAATAATTTCTCAATAATTAGTTACTTTTATCATCACTTTGCCAGCACACAGAAGCAACTCAAGGCAGTAGAGGTATATTTAGCTACTAACTGTGTAGCAGAGAAGGCGTGGTGGTTAGAGCAGCTTGGTTAGTGGCAGTTGGAGAGTTCTGCCATAGATTCTAACATGGATTCTAACAACAAAAGATGAACTTAGACAAGAAGCAATGATGGGTTCCAACCCTTAGGGCTCACACCTAGTGGCCTAAGACAACCAGGAAGGTCGTATGTCCCAAAGCTAGTGCAGCATTGAAAACAGTGCCACCAACTAGAGACAGGTGTTAAAACACAAGAGCCCATGTGGTATAGTCCACATTCAAACTATATGATTCAGCCCGTGGTGCCCATGGGTTTGTGGCCACCATATACTGCTGAATTTGGTCAGACTTCAAAAATCTCATAATCTAAGTATCTCCAATATTGTTTAAAAGTCCAAAGACTCCTCCAAGATTCAAGGCAAACTCTTAACTGTGAACTCCAGTAAAATGAATATTTAAAAGTTGCATAGTCCTGGTATACAGTGACTGAGAGTAAACACTGGCTTTGCAGAAGGGAAGCATGGGAGAATGGCAAGGAAATGCCAGACCAAAGCAAAATTGTAATCTAACAGGGTCAACGTCAAAGCCTGCAGATCTATGTCCAGAAGTTGGAGCTCCTGATGGCATCATGTGGGTTCTTATGGACTTGAGTGGCCCCACCCCTGTGGGCCTGTCACCTACAACAGCGTTATTTCTCTATTAAACAAGCTCCCTGTGCTGTCTACAACTGCCCTATGCAGATATGCCACATTATCGATATCTCCAACATCCTGAGATCCTAGGCTGCACATTACCTGGCCTCATCAGGATTTTTCTGGAATCCTGGTGCACATCTCAATAGCTCTTGCATTCTTTGTTCATGTATAGTAGCACTATATAAATCATGAATATAATATATAAATACTATAGAAATAGTAAATAGATACATATGTAAATAAAATAATATATAAATATAGTTATAAATATATTATTTGTTAATGGAATATGCTTTGTGTTTTATATTGAAATATAATATTTCATATATTTATATATCAATCATGAAAATTTATTCTGAACCCTCTTTTACCACATCCACAGTAGCCTTAAGGTGCCTTTGTGTCTAGAGTAAGGCATCCTGTAGGCTTTATTTTCTTAGGCAGACCCTCCTATAGGAGGGGTCCTGTCCTCCAGCAGACAGCTTCCCTATTGTTTAGTGTGACATGAGGTGTGTGGCTTCTCTTTAATGGCTCTAATCTCTTTAACCATGGGAGTCACTGTGTCAGCGTCTGTTTTATCTCCAATGCTAAGGGTTTCAAACTTCTTTCCTTGCAAAACTACACATTTTTCAGATCTTTCTAGTCCATTTTTGCTCAAATTTTTCACTATAAATCTGGCTAAAGACAGCTAGTAATAGCTTTTAGGGTCCAGGTGAGCTGCTGAAGAAAGACCTCAGACGCAGGCAGTAGGCAAAAGCAAACATTGTTTATTCTGCAGAGGTTTCCAGCTTGCAGGGTTACCACCTTCATAAAATGGCGACACTGAAGTGAGTTTGCAGGCTTAATTTAAAGACAGTCAGGGAATTTCCAAGGGTGGTTAGGTAACCTTTACAGTGACTGGTTGACAATGGTCTAAGGATTATGGAGGCACTCAGCATTGGTCCAGCACCTAGGGTCTTTCCAGCGTAGTTACTAAGTCACTGTTTTTGGCTTAGGACAGGTGTTGGGCCAGAAGGTGGTTGGTTGCCTTTGATTTATTGTTTTTCCAGGAACTGTAGTTTTATTTTCTAAGAAACTGAAACTCAGGCCTGCCCAGCCTGAGGCTGAATCCGAAGCCCATCATGAAGTCAGACTGCCTTATAAAACTTTGTCTTCCTCAATAACCATAGCACACCCTAAATGCTATCCTGTTTTTGAAAATGACTCCACCACACAAATTAATTCATTAATTTTGAAGCCAGCCAGCCTCACTCATATTTTCAGAACATGGGCAGAACAAAGCCAGATTCTTTTTCAGAATGCCACATATATGCCCTCTAGCCACTCCCAAAAGCCTTGTTTATGCCCTCTGAACCTGCATGCGCCTGGCCTTCACTAACTGCACTTCTGTTAGCATTCTGGAATTCCTGAATGACCAGGGGAACCTCCCATTACTCTCTGTTTACATGGCCCAGGGCTTCCATAGATCCCAGCTCCAAATATTCCCACGTTCTTCACACAAACCATCTGCAATGGCTTGCTAACAACGTGGTCAGGTTTACCACAGTGCAGCAACCCCACTTGTCAGTACCAATTTTCTGTTTCGATTATTTAGATCATCGCTGTAATAAAATGATGGTCAGGAGCAATTTAAAGGAGGAGTCTATTTGTACCACTGCTTCTTAGCAGAGAAGGCACGGAGGCTGAAGCAGCTTGGTCTGTGGCAGTAGACACTTGCTAGAGTTGCTTTTCATATGGGGCCAACGAGGACGTTAGAATCCTGTGCTAGCAGGGCCAGGCTACACTCTCAAAGCTCATCTCTAGTGGCTTCCATCAGCTAGCTACGGTCAAATGCCTTCACCAAATAACACCTACTGAGGACCAAGTGCTCAAACGCTTGTGTGGGCGATATTTCATGTTCATGCCATAACGCCCACTGAGATACGCTTCCAGCATCCTAGCGCTAATGTGGCAACAGAACTCTAGCCCACCCTTTCAGATTTTTCCGGATTCCTTGCACAATCCAGCTGCAAAGGCTTGTGAGCTACATGATCAGGAAGTCACACCAGTAACCACATTTCTCAGTTACCAAAGGTCCTGTGTTTGTTAGGCATTGTGTTGCTGTGATAAAAGACCAGAGAACAGCTTGAGGGAAACAACTCAGAGGAAAACTATTTCCTTTATCTCACAGTTTTAGAAAATTTAATCCATGATAAGGAGGACATGATCTCCTTATCATGGCCAGAAAGCACAGAGAGAAAAGGAAAATATGACCTTCAAACACACACACACACACACACACACACACACACACACACACACACACACACACACTGGACCTAGGCCCCCTACACATATGTGGCTCCCCTAGCAAGTGGAGTGGGGTCTGTCTCTGACATGGACTCTATTGCCTAGGCTTTTTCCCCCTAGCTGGCCTGCCATGTCCGGCTTCAGTGGAAGAGGATGTGCTTGGTCCTGATGCGACTTGATGTACCAGACTGGGTTGATTGGAGGGAGGGCTCCCCTTTTCTGAAGGGGAGGAAGGAAAGGAAGAAAAGCATGAGAGGGCAGGACCAGGAAAAGAGGAAGGAGGGGCTTGCGCACCGGATGTAAAGTGACTAAATAAATAAATTTAAATAAATTGATAGATAAATGAATGAATGCACGAAGAATGAATGAATGAATGAATGAATGAATGAATGTTGAAATTCATGTAATCTTTTTCGGCACAAAGATTACAAGATTACATCAATTACACCCTTGAGCCACGAGGTGGCAGTGTGAATTCAATCCATTTTCTGCCATAACATATTTGCTTGGAATTGTTTTGGTTTTGTTATTGCTGTTGTTGGGGATTGCTTGCTTTTTTTTAAACAAAGTCTCACTTTGAACTCTTGGATTGCCTTGGCTTCCTTGTCGACCATGCTGGCCTCAAAAGTAGAGCCTAGAAGCTTCCTTCTGACAGATTTCCTAGATTCACTTCCTTCGCTTTTGATACTGAGCCCCTGCTCTCCTAATCTGCGCAAAGCCATCTCTGCTTAGCTTCATAGGACTCCATTCCTCCCTGTTATTTATATACCGGTTTATCTATCGTGTTCACCTTTTACCAGGAAAACACATCGGCACAAGCCCCATGCTAAGCCGATTCACTCTTTCTATTTGGATCTCACCGGCCCACCTACCCCTAAGGACTTCAAATACATTGTAGTTTCTCCAATTTAAAAAGACCTCCCTCCATTAAATGCAGCTTATGCAGTAATATAATTTAGTCTAACACAGTGAACCCCATTTTTGATACTTCCATTATTTAAAAAATGCATGCAAATATATATATATGTATATATGTATATATATATATATACATACTGACCTAGAGCCTTTTTTTCCCCCTGAGACAGGGTTTCTCTGTGTAGCCTTAGCTGTCCTGGACTTGCTTTTTAAACCAGTCTGGTCTAGAACTCAGAGATCTGCCTACCTCTGCCTCCCTGAGTGCTGGGATTATAGGCATGAGAGACTTTTTATAATAACCTTGCGTGTCTGTGTACATGTGTGGGCATGTACACACATGCCTTGCTAAAATATAAAACAGAATCCTTCATGTGTTGGAAACTAAAAAAGAAACTCTCCTTCTAGCCCCCATTTCACACTTTATGGCAAATAACAGAAAGAACATAAATTTGTGGATCATTTCTAGGCGAATTATGACACTAATGGTCAACTATTTCTGCCAATAATCATCTTCTTTGTTTTATTAGAAATGAGACTAATGACTTCTTGAAGAAAAAAAGGCACTTTTCTGCATTTAGTTCTATGTTTTAAAAAATATATCATAATAAACAACATTGTGGTATTTTTTAAATACCCAGAGCCTGCATCCCTCCCCAGCTTTTGCCCTATAAGTCTGTCGCCCTTGTCCCAAATCCAGTCACCACTCTGAGCCTGGTTTATAAATCTCACTGGTTTCACACAGGTTTTTAAAGCATTGCTCTCTCAAAATTGGATTTCAACTTCCCCCAAATAGTCTTTCCAGGCAATGTTTCATATCTCAATAACTAGGGCCCTCCAACCTGAAATGTAGCCTTATTCCTGACACTTCCGTCTCCTGTCTGCTCCTGGCATCCAATCCCTAACCAGGTTCACTTCTTAAGTATGCCTAGAAGCATTCACAGTGTCTGCTTCCTCAGCGGCCCTCCTAGCCTGAGCCAGCGCCGCCATTCTCGTCTGGGTGCCATTGCCTCTTCCTTCATCATTCCCGTTTCTTCTTCCTCCATATCAGTTACTCAGCAGCCAGAGGATTTTCAAAGGTTCAGATCTGGCCATGTCTCTCCTTGGCACAAAGCTGTCCATTATCCATCTATGGCTACTCGCTGAAACTCTCACTGTTCATAAGGTTTTGCGTGGTCTCTTCTGCTCATCTCTCCATCCCACGCCTTCCGTGCCCTCTCTAGATCCTGCTTTCCTGGAATAACTCACATCAAGACCTTTAAACACTCAGCCCCTTCTTCCTCCTGGATTGCTCCATTGTCTATTGTCCCAGCTATCTTTCTAGATTTTCTATCAGCCTTTAAGGCCTCATGCAAAGTTTTAAAAGCTCATTTTCTCAAGGAATCTCCAGCTTCTGCTCTTCCAGGAGTCAAGGAAACAAGGCTTTCTTCTTGTTGCATCACTGCATCCTGTTTCCTTTGTAACAGTTATCACAATTGTGAATATGTTTGAGCACCTGTTTAATTTGCTTAAAATAAGTTCCTTTCATTAGACTATCTTTCTTACCTTGCTGTTCCTGGAACAACACCAAAAATGTGATTGAATTAGGCCTCCATTACTGGGTTAACAGGCTGTAAGGGCGTGAAAGTGAGTTAAGGAGATCAGTGGCAAAACTAGCTCATAGCTGTACGAGACGTTCTCCCCAAGAATGGCGCTGGTGAGATGGGAGTCTTGCTGTCACTCTAGAGCATCAAGGAAGCCACACTTTGCCATTCCTTTGTGTCAGAATAATCAGAGCAGAAACAGTGATGACAGATATATACAAAGAAACTTCTCACATAACAGGAAGAGATTAAAATCTCAAATGGTAAGAGTTTGTGTGCTCAGCAAACACAGTAGAGATCAAAAAGTAAACATATCATATGTTCAAGGTATACACTTACAGAATGAACATGTTCATTGTCCAGTTGACTTTAAGCCACAGGTTTTCAGTAAGTCTTCTTTAATAAATATTATGTATCATGAGAAATAGAATTAAATACCTCTAAAAATACACACATTCTGGTTGCCATTGAACGGTGTAATCATGTGTTATGAATCAATGGCTTCAACAAAAGAAGTTTTTGTTTTATTTTTCTGAAGGCTGGAAATTGAAACATTGTTGCAAAATGTTTATTTATTCTAGGGGGAAATGGCGTGTAGCCATGATTCAAGAATTAAAAAAAATAGAAACAACTAAATAATTGCATTTGTATCTCATGATGGGTGATAGGAACCTACCCATTCTTTAACCAGTACAGACTTATTTACCTATAAAAAGAATTCCATCAGGCTCCAAACACAAATCAGAGGATCAGAGACTTTGCTATGAGAATGTGTCCTCATAACAACAGAAGCCACACTCATAACCCAAATGGCCTGATAATACAGGTATGGGGACTTTTAGATGCCTTTATTTAATATGAATTACTTTTACAATGAGTAAAATGGTATGTGACAAAGAGGACAACAATGACTTCAGAATTGGGCTTTTTCTTGAACATCTGTAGTAACAAGAAATTGAAAAGGATGAAACCAAATAGTTTACTGACTCAGACGTTTTGGGTGTTCTCTTGTACTGCACCCATGTCATCACTAGAAGTTGGAGGAGAAGGGCTGGAGATGGCTCAGAGGTTAAGAGGACTCACTGGCTGTTCTTCCAAAGGTCCCGAGTTCAAGTTCCAGCAACCACACAGTGGCTCACAACCACCTATAATGAAATCTGGTTTCTTCTTCTGACCTGAAGGTAGAACACTGTAAACATAATAAATAAATATTTAAGTTGGAGGAGGAGAATAGACATTCTCAAGTCAAAGGTCACTCCTGATGACATGGGGTTAAAATGGAGCCTACTAGTCTTTGTGTTATGGTCTGGGAGGCAGAAAGAACTGACCAGACAAGATGAGGGAGCCAAGCAGACACAGACACAACAAGATGAAGATGTATATTACCCATGGTGCAGATCTGTTGAACATTAGCAAATGACAGATAGTGAGTTGTTCATATAGACTATGGCCATGTGTTCAGGTCCATTGCCTTGGTCTATTCTAATGCATGAACATATCTTGGATGTCAAAGAATCCCAAAATAGGTTTAAAAATATGCACATACTCTTGTACCAAATATTTAAATATATATAAATATATGAATGCGACCAAATTGTACATATGTGGATGTTTTTCCTGTATGGTTGTCTGTGCACCAGATGTATGCAGTGGCCACAGAAGCCAAAAGAGGGTGTTGGATCCCCTGGAACTGGAGTTACAGATGGCTGTGAGCTGTCATGCGGATGCTGGGAATTGAATACAAGTCCTCGGGGAAACAACCATTTCTCTTAACTCTTGAGATATCTCTCCTCAGACATTGCTCCTAAGACATCTCTTATTGGACAGTTTTGTCGTTACTGTAGCACATATTTAATTGCCATGTATTGTTTCCTATAATTATGAGGTATATTCTGATCTTTCTTATCATATATACAATTTTAATTAATATTATCAGAACAATTAGCATTCCTGTTTCCCTAGAATTTTGTTAATTTTGATTGGGGGCATGCAGAAGCTTATCTTTTGTAGTGTACACCAAGTTGTCAGCTATGACAATTCTACTATGCTATTAAAGTGCATTTTTATGACACTTACGAGTTGGTGGCAACTAAGGCCCACTCGACCAGACAGAAATCACACCTGATAATGGAAACTTAGCCAACTCCCAGGGGCTAATGAGGTCATGGCCCTTAGAAAATAATGTACTTCTGACACTTTGCTAAACCAGCATAAATCCTTTCTACACTCGACATCCTATCCTCAGACCCATAGGATAGTACAGTGACCAACCCTCATCAGAGAAGCCTCTCTTTAAGCCAATGGAGGCCATTACAGAAGGTAGTTTGATCCTCCCAAATATATCCATTAGGATTATTTTTTCAGATCAAGCATCACAAGTTTTTAATGGACCAGTGATGTATATAAATATAAATATATAAATATACAAGTATATAGTTATACAACATTTTCATAATTGCACAAAAGTCTCTAATACATAGTGACAGCCAGCGTGAGTTCATGGGAAAGTTTTCTTTGATGGCAAAGAACAGGTTGTTCTTATGGAGCACATTTTGGTGAGATAGGCTACATCATAAAAAAAAAAAAACCCACATGTGTTGTCTAACACAGAACCCTCATGCTATAATACCACCCTTCCAGGAAGTATGGGCCTACTGGTAATTTAAACAATCAATACTTTATGAAAAATCATGGTTGGGAAGGCACTTTATGATAAGCCATGTTAATTTCTGAACCATTGGGTTTTTTTTACTCATACATTTTCACTCAAGAAACAACAGAAGTCATCAACATATCTGTTACTTTTTTGACATTCTTGGTGTTTATGAGTCTCAATACACCTTTAGAATCATTTTTAAAAGTAATTCTGCAATAGTTATTCAAGCTGATGAAAACTGGGCTGGAATAGTAATACCACAGAGAGAGACAGAGCAACTGCTTAACAAGAGTGTGGCTGTGAGTTGAATATCAGAACTGGACAGACAAACCCAGATACACATACCATATCAAACTAGATGGAATGATAAGTCATAGGTGAGAGGAGAGAGAGAGAGAGAGAGAGAGAGAGAGAGAGAGAGAGAGAGAGAGAGAGACCATTCAGCCCACTCAGATGCCAAAAAAACAAAGTAACAAATGTATGAATAGGTGACACTCAGAGGAAGGACAGCAGGTTACCAAGAAGAGACTTGATACCCTATGAGCATATACAGGGGGAGGAAGTCCCCCTCAGTCAGTCATAGGGGAGGGGAATAAGGGGAAAATGGGAGGGAGGGAGGAATGGGAGGATACAAGGGAGGGGATAACCATTGAGATGTATTATGAATAAATTAATAAAAAAATTTTTAAAACTAACTTCTATCAAAAAAAAGAGTTAGTGAAGCATCCTCTTAATGACAACACTGTAACAATAACCTGCATGGCCAAAATTCACAAATATATGAAGATTTTTACATCATACTACAAAATGTATACATTCTTTAAAACAAATGACTGAAACATTGAGAGAGGAATCCCTTTTTCCACGATTTACTAAAGTAGGGTTTCTTTGGGTGGTTTCCAATCGCCACATGGCTTCTCAGCAACTCAGATGGTGTGTAAAGCCACTTTTCTTTCCAATACTTTCACCACAGCTCTTTTCATCTCCTTGTTTCTCAGGCTGTAGATGAGTGGATTCAGCAGAGGGGTCAGCAAAGAGTAAGCCAGTGACATCAGTTTCTTGGTGTCTGGTGAGAGCCTGGATTTAGGCTGCAAATAAGTCATGCACGCTGTGCCATAGAAGAGGATAACAGATGTGAGGTGAGAGGCACATGTGGAAAAGGCCTTCTGCCTCCCTGTGGTGGACGGCATCTTCAGGATGGCAAAGAGAATTCGAGTGTAAGACAAAAGAATCAACAGGAAGGGAACTAGGACAACCAAAATGGTGCCTGTGAAGGCATAGACCTCAAACAGGAACGTGTCTGCGCATGCGAGCTCCAGCACTGCTGGGGTTTCACATGATATATGATTAATTTTCCTAGGACCACAGAAAGGGAAGCTAAACACCCATGTGGTCTGCACAGTAGCTACCATGATCCCAGAGACCCATGAGAATGTCACTAGTTTCATGAAGACCCTTTTGTTCATAATCACCGGGTAGGATAGAGGGTGGCAGATTGCAGCAAATCGATCAAAAGCCATCGCCCCCAGGAGAAAACACTCAGTCACACCAAAGAGAAGAATGAAATACATCTGCGCAAAACATCCCCCAAAGGAAATGGTCGCCTTCTCACTAGTCAGAACCACCAGCATTTCAGGCATAATGGCTGTGCTGAAGCTCGCTTCCACCACAGACAAGTTCTGCAGGAACAGGTACATGGGGATGTGCAGGCTCCGGTCCAGAAAGATGACAGTGACAATGGTGGCATTTCCTGTCAGAGTCACCAGATAAATAACCAAGAAAACTCTAAACATGTGTACTTGGAGTTCAGGAATGTGAGAAAAGCCCAGAAGGATGAACTCCGCCACAGAGCTGTCATTCTGTTCCTTCATTACAGGAGTGGAGTCCTATAATGTCTCAGGGACATAGTGTGTGCCAAATGAATGTCCAGACAAGTATCTCCAGCCTGCACTGACCCTAGCACAGAGCATGAGAGGAGGGTACCAACATCACAATTAGCAACTTGGAGGATGGCTAACCACTTGCATTAATGAGTCCTTGAAATATAAATGGAGGAATAGATAATTCTTGCTAAGAAATCTGGCCTGAAACATAAAATACGGTCAATTTTCTATCACAAGCTGTATACTACGTAGTTTGATATTTAAACACAGATTTAAAGTTAATAGAAATGTTGTCTTTCTTTTTTTCTTTTTTCTGTCTTTTTTTTTTAAACAGTGCTTTGCCTGCATGTATACTTGCGCACCAGAAGAGGGTACCAGATATCGTTATAGATAGTAACGATACATGGCCACCATGTATTTGCTGGGGATTGAACTAGGGACCTTTGGAAGAGCAGCCAATGCTCTTAACCTCTGAGCCATCTCTCCAGCCCAGAAATGTTTTCTAAAGCTTATTCTATTTATTTATTTATTTATTTATTTATTTATTTATTTGGTTTTTCGAGACAGGGTCTCTCTGTGTAGCCTTGGCTGTCCTGGACTCGCTTTGTAGACCAGGCTGGCCTGGAACTCACAGTGATCCGCCTGCCTCTGCCTCCCGAGTGCTGGGATTAAAGGCTTGCCCCACCATGCCCGGCTAAAGCTTATTCTAGCTACACCATCTTATAGGCATCTCTTGCTTTATGCAGTATTAGGTAAATATAAAATTTAAGATCATACAAAATAAAGTACATAAATATATATTTATGAACTTAACTCAAAAATTTTCATAATAACCTAATAATTCAGTTATGGAAATTTTATATACATTTTTATTATTTAGTGGCATCCTTTTTCATTGATATATGTTACATGTGTATTTATATGCATATATAATATATACATATTATTCCAAAATACAACTTTCTCAGTCTATATAATGTTACTTGTATCTATGTTAAAAGATTTACTGCATTCAAGACTAGAAGACTTGAATGGAGCTGTTAAAAGTAACAAGACTGTTAATGATCACACAGGCAAAGTTGTATTTTAAATGTGCTTATAGTGGGTAATACCTATAGTTTGTGTGAAGTGGCTGCAAGCTTACTAAATTCTGCCCAGACAAGAACTAGCCACATCTATTAGAATTTAACCATAAGTGACATTTTGAGGGGGGAATATCGGTGCCCGTCTTTGTAGCCATAATAGCTTAAGAAAAAAACCACTTGAGGGTGACTACAGAGCTGATTTGAGAGTCTCCATTCCTCCCTCTCTGTCTCTCTCTTTGCTTTCCCCAGTGCCCTCCTTTTCCAAACGTTCATAAAATCATTAATTACTCAACAAATTCTGATCGGCAACCAACCATTTCCTAAGCTCTGTATAGTCCCAAACACATTTGGGTCCAGAGACCAAAATAAACAGCATGCTACATGAGGCAGGCAAAATGACTCCTTAACAGATGCTCCCCAACACATTTCAGAACTCTTAACTCTGGCTCCCACCATTTCTTTTCCTATTATTACAAGTTGTATTTCCATATACAAAAATGCAATCCTCCATAACAACATAACTATGAAAAGCAAAATTTGTGTTTGCTTCTTGGAGATACATGCAATGCCTACAAAAGTCTTAGGTCCATTAGACATATTAAGACAGCATTCCTAGCACAATGGAAGGGCTATGGATCACAACAGCCTGCAGTTCATGCCAAACCATGTCGTAGAAGTTTGTAATATCCCCAGCACAAAGAAATGGACATCTTGAGTCAAGTAATAGAAATTAATTGCTTTGATCTGACAATAATACACTGTATAAATAAATTGAGATGTAGCATTATAGTTCATAAGTATATGCAATGACTACGGGTGAGTAGGCATATACAAAGACTATATATGGACATATATATTATTTTAAAACTAAACAAAAATTAAAAGAATACTACTGTGAGTGATAAGAACAATTGAGCAATTGTTCTCTTATTAACTTAAAGATGCTAGTGTCTTAGATAAGTCAGACAAATGCTACAGTGGGCATGACATTCAGCCTCCAGATGAGAAGAGGAGGCACTGGGCTCAGTAACGAAGTGTTCTAGTCAGAAATTCTAAGCTATGATTATGTACCAAAGTATTGGTCCCTGAAAAATATGTTTGTTCTTCTTTCTGAAAAAAAATTAAAATTACCAAACACAATCGTGAAGAATCAAGTGATTTGGCTGTGCCTAATAATCCCTGAGCACTGGGGTGTCCTTTTCAGAAAGTCTCCAGCAGTCAGTGAAGAGAACTTCAAAGAAAAAAATCCTATTGACAAGCACACAACACAAGCAGAGGATGTACTTTCTTACCTAGTGTATCTGTCTTGGCAATTTCCATGTCCCAAAGCCTATTCATAATAGGACTTAGGGCACTGATTTGGGAAAATTACATGACAGTCATGTGCCTTGATTATTATCTCTGTAAAGAACTTGAAATCACTTCAACTTGTACCCTCAGGTGAGAGAGCTCAAGGGAAGAAACTTGGAGCATCACTTCTCCCTATCTCCTTTGGGGCCAAACCTCTCTTACACAAGAGACTTCCTCATGGCATCTCCCTGTACAAATTGAGACAGAAGAAGAATGAAGATTGTAAACAGGGAAAAGGGGAGGTATGGGGTGAGAGTTAGCATAGAGGATTTAATTAAACAGTATACAGTCTGCTTAATGCTGGAAAACACGTTTAAAGCAAATAGGTCCAAGCCTATGCAATAGAAAGCATGGGTGTTCCTGACCCAAGAAGTTCTACATTTTCCAAAATAAAAATGGAGATGCCAAAATTTTTTGAGGAAAAAATCTATCTCCATGGTTTATCTCACATATAGAGATGAGGGTGTCAGAAGTCTAGACTAGCAGGCTTTGACTTTGAGAACCTCACTGTACAGTGCTTTTCTTACTCTCTCTATAGAAGTAAGCACCATGTTCTATATAATCTGTATCCAACAGTAACTGTGCCACATAACCTCAAGGAAGAGATTTTCCTACTCAGAACTCAATCCAAGCACCCCTCCTAAACCACACACTTTCATGGGATGACATGCCCAGACATGCAGTGGTCTCAGAGCATGGCTCGGAGATAGGGTGTGCTGCCACATGTGAATTTCCTTCCCCCAACATATCTCACTAGGGCTTGTCTCATGCCGTTCTGATCTGTGTCAGCATGTCATTGATGACATTTGCTAAGTATAAGCAACTTGTGAGAAGTCATCAAAATTAAGGATGATCTGTGTCCCTTCTATGTGTATCCGTTAGGTTTCAGTGAAAAACTGCACAAGGTGGACACGTGCAATAGTGGATTAAAGGAACACAGCAGCAATACCAAGGCCAAAATGTCATTCATCTTGCCATAGTTTTGATATAGGGTATGTAATATTCTAAGTGACTTGGTTACTGTCAGAACATGGACCTGGACCTCTAGACCACAGCCCACAGCCCATTTCAGGTCTAGTCTCCCTGCAGCTTTCTCTGAGCAGACAGTTAAGTAGAAGTCTGTAATGTGAGTTGATATCTCTTAGTGTGTGGTGCCTGGCTTCTCAATGCTTTTATCACATAAGCCATGTTGACCTAAAATCATATGATGTGAAATTCCCCATCACCCCTAAAACATTATATAAGGCAGATTTTTTTCCTTTGTTCTAAAGATTGGTCCAGACTGGGGTATGGGGGCAGATGTTGCTTGGGCAAATGTTCTGAAAGCTTCTCTCGAGAGAGGCTCCTTTGTACTCTTCCTGTTATCCATCATCTGTCCATCATCTACCTATAATCTATTTATCTATTATCCATCTTCTATCTATTGTCTATCTATCTGTATCTAAATCTCTTTTTTTTTTACCTCTTGCCAGGACAGTTACCACTCCACATTATATAAAATAGAGTTTTTCAGACTGTGTCTTGCCTTGGCTCACTCTGTCTCACAAACAGCACTTGACCTCATTTTGAATGCAAGCAAGGCCCTCTGACATGGGCGCCACTGCAACGAGGGCACTAGAAGAGGAAGGAAAGTAGCTCGCAGAGGATAGCTACAGATGACAGGGAGCTTAATAAAGCCCTGGTCTCCATCCCACCTCCCTACCCGCGTTGTGTGAACTTTTCTTAGCGAACATGAACAAATTTCTATTCACCGTAGATAGGAAGCTGACAGCAAGCCAAACTTAGTAAGTCAGTGAGTTTCTTAAGGTTTCTTACTGGAATACTGGCAAGGGGTGGGTTACAGGAGTGGGAATGACTCATAAGTGGAAAAAGCAGAATGGGTAACAACCGTGAGACCTGCAACCCTAGAACTTCCTTGAACAACAATTTACAGGTGACTAATAGGTCAGGGAATCTCCCTCCTCAACAAGTGCGCCCCTGTTTATATAGCCTTTAGGGGGGTCTTGTGAATCTTGTAACTTCCTGAGACTGGTGATTTTTTTTAACTTTCTGAGCCTTGTAAGTTTCCTTTATTAAAGACCCTCTTTCCAAGATGGAGTATTTCAGGTCACAGGGAAAACCCAACGAATCTCTTCCGAGTACCACGATTGATATATGTGGTGAGTTCGCTCCTTGCTGTGTTGGGCATTGCAAATTTTCATGTAATGCCCTCTCGGATGCTGAATTGGAGAGCAAGCGCTGTTTGTTCGGAATGCAGGACAGGGAACATTATAAAGGAAACATCCCGTTATACGGTACTGACCTCTGAACATTTGACAGATCTATCTTCCCTGAGGACTTGGAAATAAACATAAAGAAACAATGATTGAAAATGTCCCACACAGAGTTCCCCAGGGAGCAGGAGACACTCGGACAAGCAGGGAATTTAAGCAGGCACTTGAAGAAACCGAAGTACTCTTTATCAGTGTGTGGCAGGGCCCTAGCAAATGCTTAAGTGATATAGCCTCAAGTATGAATATTTCATAGCTTCTATAGGATACTCAGCATTTGACATAACCTTGTCAACGTGACCATCCTGGCATGCTCTCTCTGTCCCTGCCCGATACTCAGCATTTGACATAACCTTGTCAACGTGACCATCCTGGCATGGTCTCTCTGTCCCTGCCCAAGAATAAACTTTCTCTGCAGCTAAGCAGTTCTCACAGAAACCGTGTATAGCCTCCAGTTACGACAGTTTTACCTTTAGCCCATAGAATGCCCTATCTAAGCAGTTATCAGTGATGCCATTTCTCAAGGGGGAAGAGCAGACATTTGCTTCCTCAGGAAAGAGTAAGAGGCTCTAGTATGGAGGCTTACAAAAGCAGGATTCAGCAGTTAAAGTATTTAAAGTTATTTAAAATATTTAAACCAACTATTTAACTATGTTAGAAACAAAACTATGACCTATATTATCTCTATATAATTCCATATTCTCGATAATAACTTCCTAGTACCCTATCTTGTTTGTGTCTTATATTAGAGGCAGGGTTTCTTAATTTGTTTTCCTATCCCTATATAATTTAACATGTCCTAAGTAAGCTTGTTAATAAAACCATTCTATTTTATTTTAACAATTGTTAAAAAAACAGTATTCATTGTTTTAAAAAAAATGATATTTCTTCTCCATATCAATACTATAAAAGTCTGTGCCCATAACATAAAATGCTAAGGAATTAAAACAATAGTAGACACCCTGCCTGAGTGACAAAAGGCACTCCCAGAGGTCATAGGTTGCTAAGCAAAAAGCTTAATGCCAGGAGTGGGTTACCACTCTGTGAAAATTTTGGCCAGGGAGACCCTAGGGCCTTCTCACACAATATAGATCCAAGCCGTGCATGTCCAGCCCTCCCAGAGCTCATCCTGTGGACCCCACTCCTACACCTTTTTGCCCCAGGTGTTTGCACTCTTCGTTGCTTCCTGGAATTCTGCCAAGCACAGGTGGCGCTCAGAACAGTTGGTGGGAACAGGCAGAAAACAGGGTTTTGAGGCTGGGTATTCACAAACCTGTTGATTTTAAGGGATTCAGCCCAATGGAGAATAAATCAACTCCTGGAATGACAGGATAGTTGGCGATAAGAACTTTCAGGAGTGGTAATCTTGAATTGTGCTCCACTGAGGAAAGTTACTGGTATGAATGCATGAAGAAGCAATCCTTTGCTCCTGCCCCAGAAAAATGCTTTTTAAAAAACTTTTATCTAAATAAATCTCTCTAGAAAAAAATTACCCTGTTGGTGTCCTGAAGCTCTCTCCAGGAGTTTGCCTCATCAAGATTCTAGGACTCTGTAGTAACCTGCAAAGAACAGCAATTCTTAAACAGCATGATTTGTTGTTTGATTGCTTTGCTTTGTGGTGCTGGGTATTGAACCCTGGACTTTGAGCATGCCGATAAGGTCTCCGTATTTAAGCACCATGCTCTGCCCTTGTGGTTTGGTGGTTTGGTTTGGTTTTGTAGAAAGAGCTTGTTTGTGATTACAGTTGCAGAGCCATAAGAGACTCCCATGGTGAGGGAGCATGGCAGCAAGTGGATCCCAAACTGGCCGGAGCAGGAAGCTGAGCACAAATCTTCCACCACAGCACAGAGCACTGGTGGTGAACTGGAAATGGTGGACAGAGGCTTTTCACCCTCAAAGCCAGCTCCCAGTGACGTACCACTTCAGCGATGCCTCATCTCCTAAACTTCCCCCAAACAGTGGCATCAACCAAGGAAAGTATTCAAATACCAGAAACTATGGAGGCAAGGCTTATTTAAACCACCACATTCCACTCATTGGGGCCCATAGGCCTTATGTCTATATCACAATGCAAAATGCATTTAGCCCAAATTCATAAGTCCTCATAGCCTTTCATAGCCTTAGCATTGTTTGAAAGCTCAAAGTCTTTTCTAAGGCTCAAGGCAACACAGCAAGGCAAAACAAGGCAATAACAACAACAACAACAACAACAACAACAACAACAACAACAAGGGTTAAGTGTAGCCCCTGTAAAATAAAAAATCATATAATGGCACAGAATATGCATGTCCACTCCATGAAAGGAGTGGATGTATAGTAAGAAATACTGAAATAAAGCAAGAACTGAACCCACCAGGGAAACCAACAACTCCTACAGCTCTCTGCCCAATGTCAAAGGGCTTAGAGGGCTCGTCCACCCCAGCTTTGCTGCCTGCATCATGCATCTCCCTCTTGCGCTGGCACCACTCCCTGAACTCTGGTTTTGGCAGCTCCCACATCTTGAAATCTCCCACTGCAGCCCAGGTTTCACTTTCACAGCTTCAGACAATGGCTTCTCTGGTCCCTCATGCAGGGACTCCCCTGGCATATGCTGCCTGGCCTCAGCAGCTCTCTATCTATCTCTCTCTGAAACTATGGGAAAACTACTCCTAAGTACCCAGCACCTGCTTCCCCCTGACACCTGCATCACATGGGTAACCCTACCAAGTTCCTCTATGAGCATAGATGGACCTTAGTGCTTGGACCACAGCAGCAGCTTCTGTTTGTTTTTGCTTCCTGGGAGCAGAAAATCTCGTGGGCTTTCTTTCACAAGTTAGAAGTTTAGTTGGATGAGGTCTTGCCCAGAGAGTACCCTCCCCTCTATTTCAGTGCACAGAAAGGATCATCTTAATAGTGCTGATCTTAACAACTGCAGCCTCTCTTCCAACGCATGCCTTGGCTGTAATGTTAAGCTTTCTAGTGTTGTTTTTCTCCCTAAACTGAACATTTTGTATTTATTTCTGGACCACTTGTTCTTTTTCACCATAGACTTGCACCAGCATAATCAATAACAATCATACTAGAAATTCAGTATTATACTGTCTTGAAATTTCCTAAAAACAAAACAAAAAAAAATAGTCTATTACTTTTCAGTTTAGCCTCAAGCAAGTTTGTGTGTGTGTGTGTGTGTGTGTGTGTGCATGTGTGCACTACAATTTCAATTTACAACAAAAGACTTGTCATGGGAGAATACAGAATCAAAATGACATGACATATAGAAAACCAATGGCAGATATAAAGACCATTTTATTAGTGCTAGCTTGAAATGTAACGGATTACTTCTAGCATTCAAAGACCGACATTGACAGAATGCAATTTTTAAATGACTGAAATATATGATGTCTATAAAAGACAAAATGTAGATTCATAAACATCAAAGAATTCAAGGTAAGTTGATAGAAAAAATGATATATGTAAAAACACGATGCAAAATAGTGCTGAATTCTTTCTAAAGACACAGATGGACATTTTATTTTTAATCATAACTGAGTCAATCCATTAGAAAGGCCTAACTATTGTAAATGTATATGTGCCTAAGATTGAAATCCTAAATACTTTTAAAATTTAGAGAAATAGTTCAACAATAAGTGATTATCAATATCATACAAGTATAGATAATCGGGCAAGTTCTTAAGAAGGTGGCCACACCCGATACTTTACCTGGGCAGCAAAGTAGAGCTATCCCTGGAGGCATGGGACATCAAAGAACAAGCCCAGGGACTTGAGAGTGGGAAAGCTGGCCTTGACTGTCCCAGGAGGTCTGGTCCTGGTGGCACAGGCACGGGAGAGCAGATGGGCTGACCAACTCAGGTTCCTTCCAGTCCCAGATCTAGGGCCCCATGTTTGCCTACATCAACATCTGTTGCATCTATGACCTGCTGGGATGAGTAAAGAGGCCAGTCCTGCAGAACCAAAGCTGCAGGATCTCCATGCCACAAGACAATAGTGGGGTATCTGAGAGGCGTTCCAGCCAGGATCCAGTGTGGATAGTGTAGCAGAAGCCAGAGCCCTCGAACCAGACCCATGACTCATTGCAATGGACATTCACAAGTAAAGCTATATGGGAAAAAGGGTACATACTGTGTGACACTGCAGCTTCCACAGCAAGATGTGTTGTTGTTGCTGTTGTTGTTGTTGGTGGTGGTGGTGTTTGTTTTGTTTTCTTTGGCAGGGGAGGTTTCAGAGGTGGAGGGCACATATAAGGAGATGGAGAGTTGGGTAGGATTGTGGTACACATTCACAAAAAAAACAATAAAAATATAAGTGAATGAATAAATAATCTTAAAAGAAAAACAGTAGGAGTTGTTGTCTTCAGTGCAACTCAGTATTAGTATGTAAAGGGAACACATTTAAGTGTAAAAATAAATTTAGAAACTGGCGTAGAAAATTGATCTCACTTCCCACTCAAACCTTTGGTTTTGACTGAAAATTGCTCGCTTTTAAACACAAGCTATTTGTCAGTTCCTCTGTTCTATGAGATGGGTGTGGTAGCTTCATAAATATTCAATAAATATTTGTCAATTTTTTAAAAAAAGAAGAAGGTGGCCACATTCTTTGCCAAAATTTCACAGGAATGGCTTCCCGTCAGTTACTATTAAATTCTTAAATTTCCCTCTGAGATCTACCAAGTCAAAAAAAAAAGTATGTATTTCTTTAAAACAAATGACTGAAATATTGAGAGAGGAATCCCTTTTTCCATGATTTACTAAACTAAGCTAGGGTTACTTTGGGTGGTTTCCAACTGCCACATGGCTTCTCAGCAACTCAGATAGTGTGTAAAGCCACTTTTCTTTCCCATAATTTCACCACAGCCCTTTTCATCTCCTTGTTTCTCAGGCTGTAGATAAATGGATTCAGTAGAGGGGTCAGCAGTGTGTATGCCAATGACGTCAGTTTCTTGGTGTCTGGCGAGTACCTGGATTTGGGCTGTAGATAAGTCATACTCGCTGTGCCATAGAAGAGGGTGACAGATGTGAGGTGAGAGGCACATGTGGAAAAAGCTTTCTGCCATTCTGTAGTGGATGGCATCCCCAGGATAACTGTTAGACTGGAGATTGTGGGACAAAGACCATGATGGCATGGGCTGGCAGGTCCCTGCCCTTCTCTTTTGGCCAGGAGCCCAGACTTGCAAAAGCCCTTGAAGATAGCCTGTGCAAAACGCCAGACAAAGCAGACACCTAGCTACTGATTCCAAAGTAATCACCACACCTAAGACCCACCTAAGGCTTCTAAACTCACCCAATAAAACAATATCCCAGTGCCCTACCACCTCCCCTCCCTTCTTCCATAAAAAGTCCCTACTCCAACTCAGGCACCAGAGTCTTCCCTGACTTCCTCCTGTGGGATAAGTGAATCTGTCTGGATGCAATCAATTCTCATGAAACCTGCTTTTATACTTTTAATTTGGCTCCATTTGATTTATTGCCCAGTTGGGGAAGCTTTACAATAGCAAAAGCAATTCAAGTATAAGACAAGAGTACCAACAGGAAGGACACTATCACAATCAAAATGGTGCCCGTGAAGGCACAGACTTCAAACAGGAATGTGTCTGCACATGTGAGCTCGAGCACTGCTGGGGTTTCACATGATATATGATTAATTTTATTACGACCACAGAGAGGCAGCTAAACACCCACATGGACTGCACAGTAGCCACCATGATGCCCAAGACCCAGGAGCACATCATTAATTTCAGCATGATCCTTTGGTTCATACTCACCAGGTAAGATAGAAGATGGAAAATGGCATCAAATTTTCTTGTTGTGTGCTGGAGCATCTTCTGGGCATCAAACCAGTCATAAGTCATTGCTCCAAAGAGAGGGCCCTTCTGCTTACAGCAGAATTCAATCACTTTTCTAACCCAAAGTTCCAAAGTCTTCTACGTTCCTTAAAAACGCAATATAATCAGGGTCTTCACAGCAACACCCCCACTCCCTGGTACCAGTTCCTATGTTAGTTACTTCTCTGTGGCTATGATAAAACACAGTGGCCACAGAAAATTGTAGAAGAAAGAGTTGATTTGTGCCTACAAATCCAAATGGGATAAGAGTCCATTATGGCAAGTGCATGGCAGTAAACCACAGACAGGATAGCAGGAGCAGGAAGCTGGCCGTTTGCATCCTCAACCGCAGGCACAAATCAGAGAATACTCTTGTTTCATTGAGACGCAAGAATTCCTTGAGCTTATTTTGAGGATAAGCTGGCCTTGAACTCCATAGCTTCCCACCATGACTTTCCATGTGCTGAGATTACAGTTGTGCACCACCTCACAATGATGGTTAAAATATATAACCATGTCAGGCCTCATCATATTAATCATTATCCCAGGAATCTGCTACAGAATAATTAGTAAGATCACCAAGCATATGAACATTTTATAACTACATGTGTGTTGAAATATTGTCTTAATGGCAACACTCAAGAATGACCTGGATATATCAACAATAGAGAATAAATCAATAATTGTATCGTGTGTTAAAAAGGCTTGTACATCTTTAAAACAATAGAGTACAGGATTAAAGGAGAAGGATAACATTAGACGTTTTTAAAAAATAAAGAATTTAAAAATAAATTTAAAGAATTTTAAATTTTCAAAAATAAAGAATTGCTTTAGAAATAAAAAATTTTAAATTTTATGTTACATTTTCAGACTATATTGTAAAATTTTTATATTTAAAAAAATTGAAATAGAAAAGAATCTTAAAACTTTAGAAATAAAGAATTGTGCCTGAGACCCATGCCACAAGAGGAAGCCCACCCAAGACACTGCCCCAGAGGCTGGATAACTCAGAGACCTAGGATAGAACCAAACACAACTGGCAAACAAAGTAAATAAGATGACATCTAATTATATTCTGCTATATTTATAGATTGGTGTCTAGCCCAGTTGTCATCAGAGGGACTTCATCCAGCAACTGAAGGAAACAGATACAGAGACCCACAGTTAAACATTAGGTGGATATTGGGGAATCCTGCAGAAGAAGGCAACCAGAGGGGTCAAGGACATCACATGAAAATCCATAGACTCAGCTAACCTGGCATCATAGGGGCTCACAGAGATGGAACTGACAACCAGAGAGCCTGCAAGAGAGTGACATAGGCCCTATGCACATATGATTATATCAGTTGTGTAGCTTGGTCTTCTTGTGGGACTCCTAAGAGTGAACCCAAGGACTGTCTCTAACTCTTTTGCCAGCTTTTGGAACCCTTTTCCTCATACTGGATTGCCTTGTCCAACCTCAATACAAGGGGAGGTGCCTATTTTTACTGCAACTTGATATGCTATGTTTGGTGGAGTGGGAGGAAAGGAAAGGTGGAAGAGGGACTGAGAAGAGATGAAGGAGAAGAAACTGTGGTTGGGATGTAATTAATAATAATAATAATAATAATAATAATAATAATAATAATAAATGATGATTAATTGTTTTAGAAAGAATTAAAACATATTCTCACCACTTTAGTGTTTTCATCTTCCTAAGTCATACACAGTTCAATTATGAGCTGTCTGAATATCACATGCCTTCTGAACAAGTCAGGTTGTGTGTAAAGCCACTCTTCTTTCCCATAATTTCACCACCGCTCTTTTCATCTCCTTGTTCCTCAGGCTGTAGATGAGTGGATTCAGCAGAGGGGTCAGTAGAGAGTAAGACAATGACATCAGCTTCTTGGTGTCTGGCGAGTACCTGGATTTGGGCTGCAAATAGGTCATACTGGCTGTGCTGTAGAAGAGGGTGACAGATGTGAGGTGAGAGGCACATGTGGAAAAGGCCTTCTGCCTCCCTGTGGTGGATGGCATCCTCAGGATGGCAAAGAGAATTCGAGTGTAAGACAAGAGAATCAACAGGAAGGGTGTCAAGATGATCAGAATAGTACCTGTGAAGGCATAGATTTCAAAGAAAAAAATGTCTGTACATGCGAGCTCCAGCACTGCTGGGGTCTCACAAGAGATGTGATTAATTTCATTGGGGCCACAGTAGGGGAAACTAGACACCCACGTGGTCTGCAGGGTCGTCATCATGGTTCCTGAGAGCCATGAGCACGTCACTAATTTCATAAAAACACTTTTGCTCATAATCACCGGGTAGGATAGAGGGTGGCAGATGGCAGCAAACGGTCATACGCCATCGCCCCCAGGAGAAAACACTCAGTCCCACCAAAGAGGAGAATGAAATACATCTGTGCAAAACAGCCCCCAAAGGAAATAGTCGCTTTCTCGGTGGTCAGGACCACCAGCATTTCAGGCATAATGGCTGTACTGAATCCAGTCTCCACCACAGACAGGTTCTGCAGAAACAGGTACATGGGGATGTGCAGGCTCCGGTCCAGCAGGATGACAGACATAATGAGGGCGTTTCCTGTCAGAGTCAACAGATAAATAGCTAAGAAAGCCCCAAACATCTGCCCTTGGAGTTTGGGATATTTAGAAAATCCCAAGAGGATGAACTCAGACACAGAGCTGTCATTCTGGCCCCTTGTCGCTGTCATGGAGCCCTGGGTCCTTCTTAGGAACAGAGTCTGTAAGAGTGAAATCATAGTCCGGGGTCCAGTTTCCATTCACCTGAGGAATTCTGACATAGCGTGAAAAGAGAAGACTGTGCCCACAAAATTATCCATTTCAGCTTTGGAGAATGGCTGAACACTTGGAGCAATCAATCTTTTATACATAAAAGGGGAGAAGAAAGATTCTGGCTTAGAAATTTAGTCTGAAAAGCATAAAAGGTCATAGAATTCTTTTGTATGTTGTACACTATATACTTTGAATTAAATCATAGTCCTAAAGTAAATACAAATTTATAATTCCGTTCTGATTTTATAATTCTATTGTTAGAGATATATCTTTTACTTAACTGTATTAAATATAAACTTTTAAAATGTGGAAGATAACATGTAGAAAACATAGGTTAATCATTCAGTTATAATGGTACATCTGTTTGAGATCAATGATAAATCATTATATATAAAATGATTAGGGTAATTTTGACAGGTAGTGGTCAACATGTCAGAGGAACTCAAAGAAAGGTTCTAATTAAATTTATCTATATTAGATAACACCAACATGTTTGAATGAGTTTCAAGCTTTCTAGTTTCAGCCTAGAATGGAAGTAGTCAATTCTCTTGGAATTTACCTAAGTGTGATTTTTTTGGTCTAAATATAAATATTGGGGCCCCTACTTGTGGCCCATGATAACAAAAAGAAAAGTATATCTAAAGGTCATTATGAAGCTTTCATCTAAAAGCTCCCTCTACTCTTCTTTATTTCTCGTCCCTCCATCCAACCTCCTCTACATCAGGAAGTTCATGAAATCATTAGTTATTTACTCAGCAAACCCTGATAAAGCAGCGCCATTTTCCAGGCACTATACACTCTACACTCACAGTTGTTCTGTTAGCTCTCTAAAGTTTAGTGAGAGTTAAGGACACTGCATAAAGTAGGCATACGTCTCTACAAGCATGCTACATAAAAGGTATACTACACACACCTCAGGGCTCTATCTCTTACCTCTGCCTCTATGTTTTTTCTTTTTACCAACTGTAATGGTATTTTTTATATAAAAATCCTACCCCATACAAGAATGAACCTATGGAGAGCAATGATTTTGTTGGCTTCTTGCATATATGTGCAATGCCTGCAATAGTCCCAGAATCATAAGGGATATGAAGACAGTATTTCTAATATAAATAAACTTAGGAAATTCTAGGCTCTATCTTTAATAAAAAGGGTGCCTAAAAGGGGGGAGGATGCCTATACAAAGAATTGAGAAGTAATAAGATAAGGCTTGAAAATTTAAATGAGGGAAACTTTGTGTGCAAATGACAAGGAGAGATGACAATAACAACCATGGGTTGTCATGGTGGAAGGGTTATGAGGATGGAGAAGAAAGGTAGGAGGATGAAGACTTACAAGGTCCTGGGATGGTACCACAGGGTTAGAATGGAGCTTCTCGTCTCTGTGTGATGTTCTGAAACACAGAGGAAGCTTACCAAGGAAGATGAGGAAACCAGGATCACAAAAAAAAAAGATGCAGCCAATTAATGATATATAACATGAACTTCAGTGCAGATCTCTAGGACATGAGTAAAGGGTAGAAGGAAAGTTCATTTACTCTTGAGTTGGACCATTGTCATAAAAATCAAACTAATTGCCTGAATCAAAATCAATACTTAGACATATTTTGGCTATCAAAAAAAACTCCTAGAATAGGGGCTGCTGGTGGGGTGGTAGCTCAGTTGGTAATATCCTTGCCGTGTAAGCATGAGGACCTAATAGTCAATCACTAGAAAACAACAAAAAGCCAAAAATGTGCTCCAAAAGACATGGTGGGCACTTCTAAGCCTAGTTCCAGGCAGGTAGAGACAAGAAGTGTCCTAGGACTCACAGGCCAACCAGACTATTATAATCAGCAAGCCCTATGCTTCAGTGCAAGGCCTTGCCTCAAAACACAAGCTCGTAAGAACACACAAAATTGGACTCTGACCTCCACATGTACTCATGTTCACGGTCACACACACACACACACACACACACACACACACACACACACACACACCACCTCCTACCACAGGTACTGTAGTCTCTGAGAAAATCCAAAATTCAATGTGCACTCATTTCTGTCTAGTCACCAAAGATGCGAGAGCTATTCTGATGCTGCCAGCCTACATGCCACTGGCCTTGAACTCTGACCCTGGAAATCTGCTGAACATGAAGGCAACAGGATGAAAGGGTCCACAGACGTGACCCTGAGAATGTAAAACACCCCATGGCTTTTTAGCTGGGATTTTTAAACATGTAATATTGTAATTCTATATTAAAATTAATACAGAATTATATATTATAAAATATATATTTAGTTGTGTTTACATATAAATAAATATATAATAGTGCATTCAAAAAAGAGATTGATTACGAATTTGACAAAAAACATTTTATTTTTAAAACCTTCATGGGACCAACTGACAAGGTATAATAGAATAAAACAGTCTCCAATGGCATGCTAGGATGGCTACAGTAGACAGTCACTGTGCACTTCAATATAACTAGTAAAGACTTGGAAAGTCCCTAGCACAAAGGAATGTTCAGTGTCTGAGATGACAGAAATGCCAACTACCCTGATGTGACCATTGCACACTGTGTACATGTGACTCTACTCTTCATAAATGCATGGAATTAGTATGAGAAACTGAAATCAAACATATTTAAAAGCTAAAAGCAAAAGAGCTACCATGAGGGTTAAGATGAGCTGAACATAAATGCTTTCTCAATTATTAAAACATTCTAACATTGTCCTGAATGCTTTAACAGGTAGTACAAGGCAAGCTTATCCTTCAAGTTTCACCTTGTGCATAGAGAAAAGGTAAATGTTGGACCCCCTGACCTAGTACACCAGCCAGAACCTTCTAGAATTTGATTATTAGTGCACGTGAAGTATTTACTCCTGAAATCAATGTTCTCCTCTCAAAAAAAGAAACAAAAAGAAATCAGCAGGCATCAAAACAAAACCTCTCATGATCCAGAAGACCTGGCGATGGCGAGGGACTCCTAAGCACTGAGGTATGTTTCTTCCACAGCATCTCCAGTCATCAGGGACAAGAGTTGTGAAGGTAACCCTCTAACCGGCACACAACATAAGCAGAAACTGCACTCTACTCCTTCATGACTGTCTCTAGGATTTTCACACTATGTCACCACATCATGCGGAGACTCCTCCATTGAAGAACTTGGAATATTTCTCATATTTGATATGATGACCCAAGAGACTATCACTTGGCCTCTCAGGTGAGAAAGCTCAAGAGAACAAGCTTGCTACTCACTCTTCAAATGTCCCTGGGAATAAACATCTCTCACACAAGAGACTTGACTTCACCGTGACAGTTCCCACTAGGAATTGGTAACTGAGCCTAAATGAATCCTGCATTACATAGAAGGGAGGAGTGAGTGAAAGTACGGTCTAGAGGGAGAGGATTTGGTTGGACAGATGCGAAGTCTGTGTAATGGTGGGAAGCAATGCAGGTAGATGTAAGATGCTCGGTAGGAAGACAGCCTGTCCACACAACCATAACTTCCACCCTTTCCAGAAGATAATGAAATCACTGAAACACTTTAGAAAAACACATATCATTACCATGGAGCTCAGACATAAATAACTCACTGACTTGACTGGCTTTGAGGTGAACTTCTCTGCTTCTGTCACTTTCTCTGTAAAAGGCAAATACTGTTATTAATATCATAGACCATATATAAAGCAGGGACTCAGCAGGATTCAGTCTATGCTGGCTAGATCTGTGGGAAAGCCGCTCATTCCTCCCCACGAGAGCTCAGAGTTATATGCGAGGCCTTGCCAGAGCTGAAGGGATGTCCACCTAGGTGCTCCTTTTCTATTTCTTACCTCTGATTTGGGGGAGAAGTTTCCTTTCCAAGAACACTTTTTGCTTCCTGCAACAATGAGACTGTGGGTGACACTTAGATATGAGTTCTCTCTGATCTCTGTCAGTTGTGAAATGGATCATTTGTCTTGGATGCTAAAATTTTCATTCTCAGAATCCACTCAAAGGACACACAGACACATGGACACACACACACACACACACACACACACACACACACACACACACACTTCTAAACCAATCCCTGTAGTAGGATGACATGCCCAGGCATGAGGCAGTTACAAACATTAGGGACAGGAAGTAGTGCCAAACATAGAGTTCCATTATCCCTACCCCAATATTGGGGTTGATCTGTTGAGATCAAGCTAATCTGCTCTAAGTTGCTCATGCAGTAGATTCCTACACTGCATCTTTCCTATAGAGACACATATTCCTGTGAGTTCTGGATAAGATTTCATTTTATAAGCAGCACTTAGCTCTACTTTGAGGCTGGGCCTTGACTATTCACCTGTGCTCACGTGCAAGCAGAACCATCTGCCCAGTGCTGGCCACATAGCACAGGACATTTCTACCCACCTACTTCTGAAACCTTTTGAACTCCACTATGGCCTCCTAATCCTTGGAAGCCTTTCTATAACCTCCCAATATCAAAGACATAAATATATTCACTGTGTGGCATGTGACGTGTGATTTTAACATGTTCCAAAATGTTGGGAATTATACGGAAGCACTATTTCGTTTAAACTACGCCAAGTCAAAACCCAAACTCAAGCAGAATCACTGTGGCTCTGGATGGAGACACAAGATGAGGAATATGACCTTGCCTTAGACTGCGCCCAAGGGGAAAGCAGTCTTGGGTAGCTTGACTCCACTGATACTCCACTGAGATAAACATCTGTGATGAGACTGAGAGGAGCCATTTTGGGCCCAGGATTAAGGACAAGGGTCAGGGGTAGGGGGCGGACTCTGGCTGGGTTATCATATTGTAAAACGATGTGAGGAGGTAACTGGAGGAAAAAAATACCAGTAGTTCAAGCCTGGTTGTGCTTGGTGGTGATGGTGGTGGTGCTTGGAGAGGACCTGAGCAAGCAAAGCAAGGAAGAGGATTGTAAATTTAGGCCACTAGCGGTGCTGCTTTCTTCTGTTGGGCAGATGATCTGTGAGATTCTTGGAGAATTACACCAAGGCATTCACCCAGCAGAACTGATGCCCAGGTTGTTTCATTCTTGTTCTTCTTATCTCTTTTCCCTCCTGTTTAGGATAAGTCTGGTTGTAAGGAAGATACCTTTGTTTAATAAATTCGTTATAAAGTGTAATTGTTCAGGAACCATAGCCAGCACTTCCTTTTTTTGGACCTCCTTGAAGAAGTGCATGTGTGGGTCAGTGGTCCTGATGAGGCTGCGGCAAGGTTGATGTTCATGGCCCATGTTACCACCTAACACCGTTCAGATGTGTGTGACCTATGCTGCTACCTGAAGCCATGTTGGTGTTGCTGGGTCATGGCCCGTGTTAGCACCAAAGACCACGTGAATGTCTGTGGTCTGTGCCTGAAGACATGTTGATGTTTGTGTGCCTATGGGTTGTCATACAGACGTGAGTGGCCAGTGCTATCATCTGAGTCCATGTTTATATCAGTGGTCCCAGCTGCCTCTGAGGGCCTTGTCGATAGTTCTGCTGCAGCCAGGGCCCATGGTTGTGATCTGTTATGACTCTAGAAACCATTAGGAAGTCCGTTATCCCAGCTCCAGGTGACTGTAAGACGCAAGGAAGCGACTTTGTCAGTGATATAAATAACAGCAGATGCACAGCTGAGGAAGAGAGACATAGAAGGCTTCTGTGACAGCCGATAACCTCTTCCAAATTAAAAGCACAAAAAGGAAGCCATCAGTGCCCTTATCATACGGTTTAAGAGTTCTCTTCGATGGCACTTTCTACAAGTGATGTCTTCTAGAGGGGGTGCAGGTGGAAAGGGATTCAGTTTTCTCTAGGGGGTGCCACTGGGAGTTTGATCATGTTTCAGTAAGTACATGGACCACACAAACTGGACTTAAAAAATTGTTGGTAAAGATCAAAAGGGTCGGGGAGGGGAAGGCATGAGAGGACTAGAAAGTGAGTATGATCAAGGTGTGTGATGAAAAATTCCCAGAGAATCAATAAAACATTATTTTGAAAAGAATTTTTGAGAGCAAATCTAACAATGCTCTTTAAAAACTTTCAATGATTCTTTGTTTGTGTGTTTGTTTTTTCGAGACAAGTTTTCTCCATATAACCTTACCTGCCCAGGACTCACTTTGTACACCAGGCCGGCCTTGAACTCACGGAGATCTACCTCCTCTGCCTTCCTGAGTGTTAGGATTACAGGTGTGTGCCACTATGCCCAGCTAGTAATTCTATTTTTCTTCAGAAAATAGGAAAGTTCTGGGCATGGGAGCCTGAAAGCTGTCTACCCAGAGTCTTGAACTTGTCTGCCTTGCTCCCCATCACTGCACAAAGTGTTCTTTTGTCTGATTAAACTAGAGCACACTCACGTCACCTCTCTCTTTTTCCCTGTTTACAACATCATCCAGTCTTTTCTCTCATCTCTTTCTGAGAGTGCTAGGGTGAATTCAAGTATCTCTTGTAAGGGGTTATTCCTCATGGACATTCAAAGAAGTGATGTTCCACGTTTGTTCTCCTCTGAGGGACCAAGTTATAGTCCCTTGAGACATCATATCAGATAGGAGTTGATTCCTAGTTCTCCAGGGAGCAATTCTCTAGCACTCGGCTAGTGCCATCTAATGTTATAACATCAGCCCTGAATCATTAAATCATGTTGTGAGAGGGTGAGTTTTGATTAGTGTTAAAACTGCTGCTGATGCCTGAAAATCCTAGAGACAGTCATGAGGTAAGAAAGCACAGCCTCTGCTTGTATTGTGTGCCTGGTAAAGGGTTTCCTTCACAGTTCTTGTAACTGATGGCTGGGGATGCTGTGGAAGAGACACCCCAGTGCATGGAGGTCAGCAATGTGGGGTTCAGTAACTTAAATCATCCATAGGATTTTGTTTTCATGACTGTTCATGCCTTCTTGTTTCTTTTCCGAGAGGCAAGTTGACAATGATTTCAGGAATAAGCACTTTGCACTTATTACCATCAAATCCCAGAAGCTTCTGACTTGGCCACTTGGTAAGTCCAGCACTTGTTTTTCTCAGTCGGCTGTCTGGTGTTTAAGAAAAGAACTGCCTGCCTCATACTGCTTGCTGGAGAATTATTTAAGACAGCATTAGGCTGTTTCAATCATTAGAGTGATCATTCATCATTATTTCTTTTGACCACTCATGATAGTTTTTTTTCCCCTTGTGGAAAGTTTGGCTTTTTAGTATGTATGTCTTTTCATTGTCAGAGTAATTCCACATTTATGAGGTACAGAGTAACATTTCTGTACTTCTTTACAATGTATAATGATCTCCCCTTTTCTCCCTCCACCTCTCTTTAAAACCATGGCCTTTTCAAACCCCTTAACTACTGTTACACACATGCACTCATGTGTGTCTCCCTAAATGCATTAAATGCAACCTTCTAGGTCTGTGTAATGCTATGACCTACCCAGTTTCATACACTTCAGGCTGAGTACACATATTTATATTTATGCCATTGAAAAGGAATTTGAGTCTTGAGCCTATTTTTCCCATTTCAGGAGACTTCTTTTCAAAACCAAGTAAATGTGAGCATTGGAGTGGCTTTGGGCATTTTCTTAGATAGATGAACATGGTCCAAATCAAGAATAAGTGAACTTACTACCTACTGTTTGTTAATGCTCTCCAGATGTGTAGGGAAGAGAATAACATTGCATGCCTGCTGCTGACTGCACCTATCTGTGTTCCTGGCTTCCTCATCTCTCCTGGTGAATTCACTCTGGCTTTCAGAACATCCCCCGCAGGCCATTAGGCTCCTTTCTAGCCCTATGGTCAGATCCAGCACCTTATGACCTGGGGAAGTCAGTCTTCTGGCATCTTTTCCACTGCAGCATCCTGAGGCTGGAGCTGTTACTCTCCCTCTGCCCACCTTTCCATACCTCCAAACTTGTCAATTGTTTTCCATTGTAATATATTCTGGCTCCAGTTTTATGCATGTTGTTGATTAAAGATAAAGTCTAGATGTTTCTAAGTTCTTTATTCTCAAGCTATTATATTGATGTCTTTTTTGAGCCAGGTACTATGCATGTGCACAGTAAACAAAACACTTGTTCTCTGTTTCTTGTAGAAGAACTAGGTTTTTAAGTATGAAAAGAAATGTTGGTTACTAATACCGTGGTAAAATAGAGGTAGGGTTACAAGGTACAGTAATGTGCTGTGGGAGGAACTTTTTGTTGTTCTATATCGTCAAGGAGCATGCCAATTTCATGGAGCATGCTTAGAGCTTCTCCTGACCTCTGGGTTCTAACGTGTTTGTGACCATATAGAACCTAGGAAATGGTAGTTAATCAGAACTTGCCGAGCAATTAATGTTTTGATGGACTTACTTCTGCCTGAGTAGGGACTGGAGAGAAGCCAGAACATGACAAAGAGGGCTGAGTAGAAACTGTCAACTGACAAGTCCACAGTGACCCTCAGATGGTCTCAGAACAACTTCTAGGGTCACAAGGAACATACTTGGCCATCTATCCCTAAAATGCCATGTCTGGTTTCACTCTAGTAGAACCTAGTAGCTCCAAGTTTGAGCAGAGAACTGAAACCAAAAGTCAGTGTGAATGTCACCTAATAAAGGTATGCTTGAAGCACACCCACTTTGTGTGTCCCTATAAAAATATTTAAGTTTTAACTGTCAAAACTACTCCATTTCATTTTGAGTGTGATAAATATTTAGATAAATATATAATTTTAAAATATGAATATAATGTTATAAACATTTTGTGGCTATCTTTTAAAATCTATTTGGCTTTTTAATTTTGAGGGCCTTAGATTTTACATTTACCCATACTTAAGTAAAATAAATAATACCTATTGTGGGAACAACTAGAAACCTGCAATTTATGTTTATTTTAAATTATAGTTTTCACACTACTGTATAACTTGCAATAAAAATTGAAAATGCCATATATTTCAAAATACATTTTAATCTAGAATTCATCACTTATTCTTTTATATTTGAATGATTGAGTAGCTCAAGTGTGGCGATGGTCTTTTTTTATTATACTCTGCCACACTTCCTGGGGTGAACCCAGGCTGGACCTGAGATCATGATTTCTTTCTTACATGGCTCTTTCATGCCTCTAAGAACAACACAGGGCTACACTATTGAAACAAGGGGTCAGAATGACAGCTCTGTGTCTGAGTTCATCCTCCTGGGCTTTTCTACTTTTCCTGAACTCCAAGGGCAGATGTTTGGGGCTTTCCTAGCTATTTATCTGGTTACCTTGATAGGAAATGCCACCATTGTCACTGTCATCTTTCTGGATCAGAGCCTGCACATCCCCATGTACCTGTTCCTGCAGAACTTGTCCGTGGTAGAAATGAGTTTCAGTTCAGCGATCACACCTGAAATTCTGGTGAACCTGACCACCATGAAGGCAGCCATTTCCTTTGGGGGCTGTTTTGCACAGATGTATTTCATTCTTCTCTTTGGTGGGACTGACTGTTTTCTCCTGGGGGCGATGGCTTATGACAGATTTGCTGCAATCTGCCACCCTCTATCCTACCCGGTGATTATGAACAAAAGGGTCTTCATGAAACTAGTGACATTCTCATGGGTCTCTGGGATCATGGTAGCTACTGTGCAGACCACATGGGTGTTTAGTTACCCCTTCTGTGGCCACAAAGAAATTAACCATCTCTTCTGTGAGACACCTCCAGTGCTGGAGCTCGCATGCGCAGACACATTCCTGTTTGAGGTCTATGCCTTCACAGGCACCATTTTGATCGTCATGGTTCCCTTCCTGTTGATTCTCTTGTCTTACACTCGAATTCTCTTTGCCATCCTGAAGATGCCGTCCACTACAGGGAGGCAGAAGGCTTTTTCCACATGTGCCTCTCACCTCACATCTGTCACCCTCTTCTATGGCACAGCGAGTATAACTTATTTACAGCCCAAATCCAGGTACTCACCAGACACCAAGAAACTGATGTCATTGGCGTACACCCTGCTGACCCCTCTGCTGAATCCATTTATCTACAGTCTGAGAAACAAAGAGATGAAAAGGGCTGTGGTGAAAATATGGCAAAGAAAAGTGGTTTTACACATGGTTTGATTTGTAGAGGAACTCGGTGTTTCTTTTTCTATCATGCTTTTGAACTCTATGTGGACTTTGAAGGTGATTAAAGCAGAGTCCATTTCTTGATTAGAGTATGCTTTCTTGCTTTCTTTCCTTTTTATTATTTTTGTTTTTACATATACATTTATATTATTACACATATATACAATAAAGTACCTACAGCAAGAAGAACCACGAAACAATCAGGAATTATATAAATGTTACATTCATACTATTTTGGCTATTTGTATTTAGAAAACATCTTTCCTATCTTGGTGCATTTCTACAAAGCAAGTCCAGGACAGCCAAGGCTATACAGAGAAACCCTGTCTCAAAAAAATCTAAATATTAATCAATATATATCATATCTCCTCTCAATCAATTTAATACATCCATCTAGACCTAAAAATCATCTTAACCCTAAACAGCTAAGCTTAACTGTAAAATTAAACTATCTGGTGTTAAATCCCATCAGAGACTTCATAAGGAATAAAATTAATTATCTAAGTAAACATGAAGTGCAGGTTAGCAGCCTCAAAAATGAGAAAATGACAGGGACTGTTTGCTGCCCGAACAGTCACCCAAAACTCTCTGTGACGTGGAGCATCATCTTCATTTTTCTGGCCCAGTATATCTGACAAACCTATTTGTGAGGAAGGAACTATTGAGGACTCTTTTGCTTTCTTTCTTGGTATCTCCATGTTTGAACACATATCACATTGTTCTTCTTTTCAAATGATCTAGTCAATTGCATTTAAGAGGCATATGCTTTCGTAACACATGATACACAGATTATCGATCCACTTTCTGTTATTGAAACACAGGTCTTTGCTAGAGTGACACCATTAAGGTGATTCTCCAATAAACATCTAGTTCCTTATGTTCATATGCTTGGTGATTTTATTTTTGTGTGCTAGATTCCTCGAGCAATGGCTGATGGGATGAGTCATATTGCTCTTATATATCTAAAAATTGAAGTTGTGTTTATTTATTATTTGTGTACATGCAGGCTGGTAGGAATGCCATTGTACATGTGGGAGCCACAGACTCTTTGCTTCGAATCATGCTTTACATAGAGTCATAAATGGGACAGACTGAGAGACTGCCTTCCTCTTGCAAGAGTTCTATTTGGATGTCCTGGCTGTTTTAAAGCAAATGGTGTCACTGTTGGTTTTGTGTGCCTTGGGCTCCATGGTATCCAGTCTGGTTTCCCACAGACTGAAGAGCTTCCTATACACCACCAATATGAACATCTGTATTACTAGACTAGATGACCTGGTGACCACTCAAGAGTACAACATCCTCTTCATACCGGGGAATTACCAGATAAACACTACTCCTATCAGAGCCCTTTCTGGTCCCAGCTCTCTCGCATCCCTGAAGGTTAGGAAGGGAGATTGTGGGTCATATTCTTGATGAAATGGAGGAGGAGCCTGATGATATCCCTCATGAACATAATGGTTGTGCAATTCTTGTACCAGGGCATTGGCTTGACCCAGAAGCTGATAGGTTGTGCTTAATGGGCCGTGGCTGAGAACTTCAACACCAAGTCTATGTGCTTGTATGTCAGAAAGATCAACCAGAGAGCCTTGCACATTTATTCAGACATTTCCATGTTGGTGAAGCAGAATGCAATTAACTATGCGGATGGGAAGAGGCATGTGCAATGAAATGGCAAGTGTCTCAGAAGGTGAATGAGGGCCAGAGAGCAGATGATGCTGAGGAAGAGTAGATTTATGCTTCTGGGCTTCAAGGAGAAATGGGAGACTCGGGGCAGGACACTTCTTGGTTCTGAAGAGGCTTGTCTGTAGGAGGAGCTGCTGGAGAGGACAAGGGCTGTGGCAGCAAGGATAGCACTGGTATCCAAGACAGTTCACAGGATCTGGATTCCACTTCCTGGAACCTTCTTGAGCATCAGAGCTTTCGTCACACTTATATTCTGGCTCCTGGCTGTCTGCTCTGCAGTATCTGCCCTGAGATCATCTCATAGTGATGTGAATGTCTTCAACTCTATTCCCATGACGTACTGTGACCACAAAGGCACACTCAGCCGCAGAACTTGCTGTGAAGGAGCCAAGGAAGCTGGAAACCTGCTGTGACTAACCTTTGGCTGACTTATCCCATGCTGGTCCTGTTTGTTGTACTTGGGGCTGGGTTGTATTGATTCTGTCTCCTAGAGTTTCATACAGAGAGCAGGAACAACTCTGCATTTGTTAAATGTTTTTTCATCCTGGGAATAATCAAGACCATCAAGTAACACCTCACGTCTCTTTCCCTCTTTTCTAGTGTGCCGTATATTCCTTCCTGCCTTCTTTCAAAGCTGTTCTTGTCCTGTCTTCTTTGTGCAAGTGTGATTCATGTGCATGTGTGTGTGTGTGTGTGTGTGTGCGCGCGCGCGCGTGTGTGTGTGTGTGTGTGTGTGTGTGTGTAAGTGTGCATGTGCCTATGTGCATGTATTTCATTTCCCAGTGGGACGTGATAACTATTGGACTTCTGACACAGAAGCATGACTTGTAGATTTTAAGAAATGGACTAAGCCAGGTGGTGATGGCACACACCTTTAATCCCAGCACTCAGGGGTAGAGGCAGGTGGATCTCTAAGTTCGAGGCCAGCCTGGTCTGTAGAGTGCATTCCAAGACTACACAGAGGAATCTTGTCTCAAAAACAAAACAAAATAACAATAGTAAAACCAGGAATCAAACTAAACCAAACAAAAAACCCACTGCCCTAACACACACACACACACACACACACACACACACACACACACACACACACACACACACACACACAAAGCCAAGAAAGGGGACTAAATTCAAATATCCAACTTGAAAAAGTATGTTAAGAATAAACTAAAATAAATTAAACAAGTGAATGAAATAAAACCAGCTGGCCATTGTCAAAGTTAATAACCCCAGCACTTGGAATGCCAAAATGGGAGGACCACAATTTTTAGGGCAACCTGGGGTACATAAAAACCAAACCCCTTTCTCAACACTGAATGCTCAAATCCCAAAACACAAAAAACAACCAGGCACACAAAATATAATACAAGACAAAATAAAGTATAGAAAAGAAAGTTATAATATCAATGCTGGCTCTGATGTCTTTTCATTCTTCGAAAGGACATTCTTTGTCCTTAGCAGGAATGAGATTGCTCTACATAAAAGGGTGGAGTGATGATGGGGTGGAAATGTTACCTCCTTAGAGACATGTGAGGATCAGACTTAATGACAGCACCAGTGGGTTAGCACAGTGCTCTGCAGCATCTTAAGATGAGGAATGGGGGTTCCTTGAGCTCAGGATTTGGGGATGGTGTTATGGGAAACATAATGAGACATTACTCTTGAGAAGGATAATTAAGGTCACAGTGGTGCCACCACAGTATGCTTAGTGAAGGGATATATCACTGTGAGGAACCCTTCTGTGCTGGGCAGTTTCAGGCACCTTTCTCACTCATCCTCCCCACACTATAGGAGACACTACTCAGACCCCATCATGAGCCAATCCTTTGATAGGTCCCCTTTCCTAGGTATGTGCTCGATACTGTTTCCAGTTCCACAAATCTGCAGTTTTTAATTAAAACTGTGTTATAAATAACTTGCAAATAGAAATATCATATGGTGAAATTCACAAGACCCAGCATCTATCAATGACGTTCCATGGTTAGACCAGCAGTTCTGAAGCTGTGGGCTGCACGTGGCATTTTATACTTTTATTACCAGCTATATCTTTACCCAAAATAAAAAATCCATGACAGACATAGAAGTAGAAAAGAAATAGCTTTCTATCTTCTGAAGTCCATACTTTCTTTTCTTTTACTTCCAGGGTTTCCTGTAACCCTGGCTGAACTCAGACGTGACCAGTAGCTGCTCCTGACCCTTCCTCCTCCAACTCCATCACTTTTGGCTAAATGTATTTTTCACTTGAATTGTTTTAAGTTCTTTTTTATTTCCATTTTACTCTGCCTGACTGTCCTGTTCTCTCTCCAGCTCCATCTTTCCACACCTACTCTCATAATCTGAGCTTTGGACACTGTATTTTGATTTTTAAAATTAACCTCCTTTGAACCACAATAGTTATTGCTTTATCATTTTTTATTGTTCTGTAGTATTGTCTCCGAGCATTTCTGTGGTTGTATTTCATAAAATAGTTGCTCCATAGGATTTTTAGGAATTCTTAGGTGTTGAGCCAGTGCGATGGCTCAGTGTATAAAAGGTACTGCCCATCAATGCTGATAACCTGAGCTTGATCACAAGGGCTCGCACAATAGAAGGAAAGAGATTATTCCAGCAAGTGGTCTCTTACCTTTCATATGCACAGAGTGGAACCATGCACACACAAACATACAAGCACATGTGTGCACACACGTATGCATTGACACACACACTCACATACAGACACACATACATGCACAGGCCTGTACATGCACACACACATGAAAACATATTCTCAGCTCTACATTTTTGGTAGCAGTTTATATCTGCTCCCTGCTGCTTTCTTGACTAAGATGTATACATCCTTTTTTTTTTCTCATTCTTTTCATCATCTGGTGCTCAAGTTACTATGATGCACAATCTCTATGGGACAACAGCCACGCTAGAGAAGGAGTTTCCTCTTAAACATTTATTTATCTGTGCTGTTTAGGGAAGGGGTCTCACATTTCCCTGTCAGCAGCAATGACTCAGGATATGCAGAAATGTTTCCCCACAAATTTGCCACTGGGTGTTGTGCCAGGCCGACTTCATGGTTCCAATCTGTATGTCATTAAGAGCTCAGGTGACCTGCACACACTTTAAGCCTGAAACTTGCTGCCCCTTGATACTGACTATATCTTCAGACTGAGTATGAGCTTTTTTTCCTCCCCTGCTCAGCTGCTGTCAGAACACTGGAGCTCTCAGAACACAAGGTCTCACCTGATGGGATTGCAAACTTGTACAGCCACTTTGGAAGTCAATATGGCACTATCTCAGGAAATTGTGAATAAGCATACCTCAAGGCCCAGCCACACCACTCCTGGGCATAGATCCTAAAGATGGTCCACCATACAACAAATATATTTGCTCAACTATGTTCATAGCAGCCTTGTTCATAATAGCCAGGATCTGGAAATAACCTAGATGTCTCTCCACTGAAGAATGGATAAAGAATATATGATTCATTCACACAACGGAATACTATTCAGCTATCAAAAACAAAGAAATCTTGAAACACCAACATGTCTTCAGGCTGTGGCACAGACTACAGACATTCACATGATCTTTGGTTCTAACACAGGCCATGAGCCAGGGACACCAACATGGCTTCAGGTAGCAGCATAGACCACAGATATCTGAATAGTGTTAGGTGGTAACATGAGCCATGGACATCAAACCGGCCCTCAGCCTCATCAGGACCACTGACCCACACCTGGCCCTCAGCAGCATCATAGAATAATGTGGTCCTTCAAGGAGGTCCAGTCTAGGAAGTGAATCCTTCCTCATCTTGGGCCTCCATCCAGAGCCAGGGTGATCCTGCAGCCAGGCAGCCTGTTCAGGGGTTGAGTCTGCATCTTCATAAGCTTCAGGTTGCTGCATACCACTCACTTGACCCCCCACTAGACAAGACCTGTCCCACTGTCTACCTCCGCCCTCTCTCATACCTGTCACTGCTACCACGTCTCATCTCCGGTTCCGCTAGTTTCCACAGCACACACACTGCTATGCTCTTCCATCTTTCCCCACTCTCCATCACACATCCTTTTCATCATGAAGCACCTGATGACCCTCGTACTCACTCAAGGAGGGTGTGCAGGGCTCCTTTGGCCTGTCCACACTCCCATGAGTGGGGGCGTGGACGCAAGGGTGCCCCACAAGTTCTTATCCTGAGAGTGCAAAGGTTTAAAGGGCTTGCTAACTTTGAGCTAAACTTCTCTGTTTCACTAACTTTCTCTGTAAAAAGAAAAGTGCTATTAATCTCATGTGGCATAAATGTGAAGCAGGGACTTGGGTGTCCATCTTTTCTGCCTAGAAGAGTGAGAGATGCTTCATTCATTCTGCGCAGGAGAGCTTGGGTTCCGCGGACCTACTGGTGTGGTCCTTACAGAATTCCACCAATAGTCTCATTTTCCAAGAGATTTCTAGCAGAAAGTTCCTCCTCCAAAAATCTCTTCCTTTCTGCAACCATGGGCCAGAGATGACACTTTGAGATGCATTCTCCCTGAGCTGTGCCCAGTGTGAAGCAGACCATGTGTCTCAAGGGAAGAGGTTTTCATTCTCAGAGTCTAACTCAGGGCCCCTTCTTAGATCACTGACTATATATTGGGAAAGGAACACTGACAAAGAAGAAAAAGTCTACGATGTTGGCACTTCCAAGACTGAGAAAAGAGGATACCAAGTTCAAGGGCAGCCTGGCTTACAAACTGAAACCTCATCTGAAAAACCCCAGCCTGGGCTATACCTCATCTGAAAAACACAACCCAACCAAAGGGAAAAAGTGAAAAAATTAGTGTACTACTAGATGCTACAAAATAATGAGAAACAGAACTTCATTTCTTAAAATCCCAGGGTATAACTTAAACAATATGGGAGATACAATGAAGTCAAAGAAAATGCTGAGTGCTGGAGAGGGCAGTTATAAGGGACACACCAAGGGCAACTGAGACCAAAACAAGAGCCTTGGTATCCAGCATGATTTCTCAAAGTACTGTTCCTCTTGTCACCAGCATCAAAAACCCAGAGAGCCTGTAGAGAAGCACATTACTAGACCCCATCATGGACACCCACACCTCCATGGGGTAACACAAATACAGATGTCTTAGTATTATTCTAGAAAATACACAAAAGGGTTGAAATAAGCTGTTCTCATGTGTCGATGGCTGAAACAACAGGTACTTGAAAGACAACAGGTACAAGGTCACTCTGATCTTCCTGTTAGCCCTCAAAAGCAGGAGATGGAGACTTCATGGGAAAGATGCAGCATCTTTGTTCTCAAGGATGAAGTGCTGACCCTATGAGGATTCCACACAGATCCTGTTAAAAATCACTCATTCTGTAAGCCTCACACATAACCCATTTGCTTCTTCACAGCTCGCTATTGCCAGTCCAAACCAGGACGTAAGTGACCGGCTGTGCTTCCTATTTCTTCATTTCTTACCCCTAAAATCTATCATGTCAGTCTCTCGGGTCTGGGAAGTCCCTGTGAGTATGCCAGCAGAGCCTTCTTTCTACTCCTACGTCCCATGCACACTAAACCATTGTAACACTAAGCCCTGGAGGGCAAAAGCCATGGTCCTCTTGTTCCAGTGAGGAGAACTTTGTGGGAAGGTGATAAGGAAGCTTTCCCTGGATGTGTTTTGACAGAAGAAAGTAGGTGTGGATGACCACAGATCACTCAACTTGATTGCAGTTTCAGTTTCAGGGAAGCCTGGGGGAGACCTTGTGTTCTGTGAGCTCCAGTGTTCTGACAGCAAGTGAGCTGGGAAAGAAGAAAACTGATCTCCAGTCTGAAGATATATAGTCAGTATCAAGGGGCAGAAGTTTCAAAGTTTGTTTGCTCTTTGATTTTATTTTGCTCTTTGTTTCTAAAAAACAGGCCATAATATGTAGCCCCAGCTGGCCTGGAATTTAGGATCCTGCTTCAGCCTCTCAAATGCTGGAAGAATTAGGGATGTGCCACCAGGGCCCAGCTAGGGGTTTTTTCATTTGTAGTGTAGGTTTCTGCATTTCCCCACCAAACTCTGCTGCAACAATACTTATCGCTATTCAATTAGTAATGTTGGATAATACAAATAATGAATAATGTAAATAAGAAACCATTGTCTTCTGGACACAGCAGAACCGCGGCACTCATGAGCTCACAGCAGCTGAGAGTGCCTATAGAAACACTGAACAAGATCAAGCCAGCCCGTATTCCAGCAAGGATGAGGGAGGGGCAAGGAAAGCCCTCATTAACACCTAAGCTAAGTCATTACTGACATTTGATAGATGCTAGTTAAGAGAGAGTCATTTTTTCCAGAGGCGTGGCCATGTTCCAGTGGATGGCCCTATTCCCACATGGACATAAGCAGCGCTAATTAACTCAACAGATTCTTTAAAATAGATAAAAGGTCAGGAAGTTGGGAAAAGGGCATAGTGGAAAGAAACTGAGAAGATGTAGGAGAAGGATTGGGGATAAATGCAATCAAAATACATTTCATATGTGTATTAAATTATCAAAGAACAAATTTGAGATATATATTATAGTAATAGATATTTTTAAATATCAAAAGTAACCTAGTCTGGATTCAAATGAATTTGGGCACCTCAAAAATAAATTCATTCTTTAATCTTCCTTTCTTTAAAGATTTATTTATTTATTTTATGTAGATGAGTGCTCTAAAGAGGGCATCAGATCCTAGTATAGGTGGGTGGTTGTGAGCCACCATCTGGTTGCTGGGAATTGAACTTAGGACCTCTGGAAGAGCAGACAGTGTGCTCTTAACCATTGAACCATCTCTCCAGCCCTCTTCACTCTTTCTTAGAATAGATTTTCTCTCTAGAAAAATGGTATCATGTTGTTGGTCTCCTGATACTGTAGACAGGAGTGTGCTAAGTGAGGCTCTACATCTACATGAAGTAAGCAGAGACACATGCACAGCAATTCTGCTGTAATGTTTTTGGCTTGGTTTGTGGTACTGGAATTAAGCCCAAGACCTAGTACATGTTAAGCAAGCGCACTCTGTGTCACTGAGTGACACGCTCAGGCTTTGTATTCTCAGGATGAGTCTCTCTATATTTATGGCTCACAGTGCTCTAAAACACATGTACCAAGGCTGATCTTGAATGGCTTGTGAAAGTCAATGATTAAAAGTGTGCAGCACTTCTATAACACCTATTAAAGTGGGTAGATAAAAAATAATTCATCTCATTCATCCTTGGGGAATCTATCAAGTAAAAATAAAATCATCAAACACGTGAACATAAGGAACTAGGTGTTTATAGCAGCAGCATCCTAATGGCAACCCTTTAGCAATGATCTGTATGTCAACAATAGAAAGTGGATCAATAAACCATGTATCATGTGTTACAGAAGACTATACCTCTTAAAAACAATTGATTGCATCATTAAAGGAGATTAATGTAACATGTTTTCAAACATAGAGATATCAAGAAAGAAAGCATACTCTAAATAAGAAATGGATTCTGCTTTCATCACCTTCAAAGTCCAAAAAGGGTTCAAAAGCATGATAGAAAAAGAAACACCAAGTTCCACAACAAATCAAACCATGTGTAAAGCCACTTTTCTTTGCCATATTTTCACCACAGCCCTTTTCATCTCCTTGTTTCTCAGGCTGTAGATGAGTGGATTCAGCAGAGGGGTCAGCAGGGTGTACGCCAATGACATCAGTTTCTTGGTGTCTGGCGAGTACCTGGATTTGGGCTGTAGATAAGGTATACTCACTGTGCCATAGAAGAGGGTGACAGATGTGAGGTGAGAGGCACATGTGGAGAAGGCCTTCTGCCTCCGTGTGGTGGACAGCATCCTCAGGACGGCAAAGAGAATTCGAGTGTAAGACAAGAGAATCAACAGGAAGGGAACCATGACGATCAAAATGGTGCCTGTGAAGGCATAGACCTCAAACAGGAACGTGTCTGCACATGCAGGCTCCAGCACTGGAGGCGTCTCACAGAAGAGGTGGTTAATTTCCTTGAGGCCACAGAAAGGGAAACTCAACACCCACGTGGTCTGCAGAGTACTCATCATGGTACCCGAGAGCCATGAGAACATCACTAGCCTCACAGAAGTCCTTTTGTTCATAATCACCGGGTAGGATAGAGGATGGCAGATTGCAGCAAATCGGTCAAAAGCCATCACCCCCAGGAGAAAACACTCGGTCACACCAAAGAGAAGAATGAAATACATCTGCACAAAACATCCCCCAAAGGAAATGGTCGCTTTCTCAGTAGTCAGGACTACCAGCATTTTAGGTGTGGTGACTGTACTAAAGAGGTCCACTAAAGATAAGTTCTGCAGGAACAGGTACATGGGGATGTGCAGGCTCTGATCCAGGAGGATGATGGTGATAATGATGCCATTTCTTGTCAGTGTCACCAAATAAATAACTAAGAAAGCCCCAAACATCTGCCATTGAACTTCGGGATAGTTAGAAAAATCCCAAGAAGATGAACTCAATGGTAGAGCTGTGATTTTGCCTCCTCATTGCTGTAGTGGAGGCCTGTGTCGGTCTCAGGGACATAATACTTAAGTCACAGTGCAGGAGTTGAGTTCATGTCTGGACTTCTTGGCAGCAGTTATGAGGACATACTCATTTGACAGAGGTTCAGACTAGCAGTTTTGAAGAACGGCTAATAAGCTGTAACCATGAATCTTTAAAACACAAATAAAAGAGCTATGAAGCTTTGGCTCAGAATTCTTTTTTAACAAATATAAAATAGGCCTGGTGAGATGACTCAGGTGGTAAAAGCACTTGCCGCACCACACAGGCTGATGTCAGTTCCATCTCTGGAACCCACATTTTAAAAACTATGATATAGGAGGGCACACCTGTAATCCCAGTGCTCCTATGATGTGAGTAGGAGGCAAAGCCAAGTAAAATACCCATAAACTTGTGGGCAGCTAGCCTGGAATTCATGGTACAACAGGAACAAAATAGACCCTCCTTAATATGGTGAAAAAAGGGAAGAAATGTCTAAAAGTCCCTTGACCTCCACATGCTCTCCATGGCGCGCGCGCGCATACGCATACACACACACACACAGAGACACACAGACACACACAGACACACACATACACACACACACAGAGACACACAGACACACACATACACACACACACACACAGCAACAATAATAATAAATTTAAAACTCAGAAATTAAATAATAGAAGAATCTTTGGCAGCATTTTTCTATGTAGCAAAAAAAATTAATCAAACCCATTTTTAGAACATACATAAGCATTGGGTTATTTAGAATCCACTAACAATTACTTTGGTGCATGCATCCCTGTGTTGTTTTTAATTGTACGCTTGTATATGATTTTAAATAAAAAGTTTCCAATTAGACCTACGCCCCCTACACATATATCACCAGCGGGCAGTTTGATCTTCATGGGGGTCCCCTCGTAAGTTGTGCAGGTGCTTTCTATGGCATGAATTCTGTTGCCTGTGTTTCAATCACTTCCCCCTTAATGAGGCTACCTTGCCTGGCCCTAGTGGATGAAGATGAGCTCAGTCTTGATGTGACTTGATGTGCTGGGGTGCGTTGATAGGGGACTCCTCTTTTCTCAGGAGAAGGGGAGGGGGAGGGGAAGAACAGGGTGATAGGGCGGGGCTGAGAGGACAGGATGAAAGGGGCTACAATGGATACATAATGTGAATATGGAAATTTTAGAAAGAAGAGAAAACCTCAATTTAAAAAATGTCCCCACTATATTGATGGATAAACTTGATTAATGATTGGTGTAGAGGGCCCAGTGCATTGTGGGTGGTCTTACCCCTGGACAGGTAGCTGCGGGCTGTATGAGAAATCAGACTGAGCAAGCCATGAGGAGCAAACCTCCAAGCAGTGTTCCTCCATGGCCTCGGCTCCAGTTTCTGACTTGACTTTCCTCAGGGATGAGTGTGAGAGACCAAAGCAGAGCTGCATTTACTGAGTTTTCTAGAAGCTTGAGTCTGCTGTGGGGTACTAGTACCACTTCTTTAGGAATTGGTCTTGACTCTGCCACAAACCCCCAAATGGGGATCCCTCTCTGTGTGGTCAGCAACTGCCCCTGGACAACCCTTCCGGCTCTGCCTTGGGCATCTTATTTGTCAATAGAGACCTGCAGGCTGCTGTGTCCCAGTCCAGTCAGATGGGAGCTAGGCTGGGGGAGGTGAGACAAGAGCAGTTAGACAGCAAACAAGCAAGGAATGCCTGATTCTCTACAGTCTGCCAATCTGGCACACAGCTAACTGTTCTCCTCCTTGTCCAACTCCCCTCCAGAGGCCCTGTCTAGATGAGGCTCCCAGCTCTCCCTGAACCTCCCTAGACCAACTTCCTCTGTTCCCACATTCTCCCCACTGTCAGTCCTCACACATCCGAAGAACCAGAAACCCACAAACACTTCCCAGATCCTTGCCTCCGTTCAAGTTCCTCTGTTCCTTCTCTCGGTATGCAGAGCCCTGCTCATCTCCCATGTCTTATACCCTCTGCTCCCATCTGTATTTCATACCTCCATCGAAACAATGCCATGCTTCCTCCCCAAACCTTCAGGCCTTCCCCTGATTCACAGAACAAAATGTTCGTTTCTCTGGCAGGCATGTAAGGGAACCAGGGTGGCAGTAGCTGTTTTAGAAACATAAATGAGGTGAATGCACTCTCCCAAGAATACACCTGAGATGGGCAGATCTGGGCCCAGGGTTCCTGCTCAAACTATGGCACCAGCCAAGGAAAATATAGGCAGTAAACTTCGAACCCCTACCCAGACCTAGCCGGTGGACAGGACATTCTCTACCGTTGAGTGGAGAGTGGGGTCTGACTTTCATACAAACTCTGGTGCCCCATTTTTGACCACGTCCCCTGGATGGGCAGGCCTGGTGGCACTCAGAGGAAGGATAGCAAGCTACCGAGAAGAGACTCGATACCCTATGAGCATATAAAGGGGGAGGAAGTCCCCCTTAGTCACAGTCATAGGGGAGAGGAGTAGGGGGAAGCAGGAGGGAGGGAGGAATGGGACGATACAGGGGTGGGCTAACAATTGAGATGTAATATGAATAAATTTATAAAATATTTAAAAAAATAAAAACTAATAGAGTTAAAAAAAAAAAAGAATACACCTGAGTTCTAGAATAGAGGATGGTGGCCTTTATACGAGGTTTTAGTGGAGAAAAACAGAATTGTAGTATGGGACAGGACATAGAAAACCCAGGGCACAGAATGTCACAACAAACTGAAGACACGTGCTAGCTTCAGTTTAGATCATTAGGACATTAACAATGAGTAAATACCTAGTTGATTTACTAAATATGGCTGTAGTGATGTATTATAGAACAAGAAGAACTGCAGAACAAGAAGCTTTGCTGGCCAAGCTATGAGCAGCCCGGGCCTATAAATATAGACATTAAAATTTTTAAAGCAAATTGACAGCATGACCATTTAGCAAAACAACAATAGCAGATTCTGCCGTAGGGCCTATGACCTTCCCAGCCATGGGCTTTTAGCCAGGATTATTGCTATGGGAGGGAGAATCATTCTTCATTGTGAATATGGCAACTGAGGAGTCTATATGATCCAGTGGATGACTTCACACTTGTGTATATATGGGCATCACTAGCTGAACTTAGTGATTAAAAAAAACAGACATGAAGTTGAAAGGGGCATGATAGAGGAATATGGAAAGAGTTAGAGGGGTAGAGGTAGATATGATCATATTTCAGTGTGTGTGTGTGTGTGTGTGTGTGTGTGTGTGTGTGTGTGTGTAACTGTCAAAAGTAAGAACATGTAAAAATGGTCCAGAGTGAAATTTTTGTGAATAAAAAAGTGGCTTTGATTATTTTCGTAGCTGGATCTTACTAACTTGAATTTAGACACCTATGCTAGATACAGTACCTTGAGAAAAGATGTGAGTGCTATAGTCCTATCAATTTCAGGTGAAATAGAGGTAATCTTATTTATTCTCACAGGCCTTGTATAAAAATCATGGGACTTGGGCTGGAGAGATGGCTCAGCAGTTAAGAGCACTGCCTGCTCTTCCAAAGGACCCGGGTTCAATTCCCAGCACCCATCTGGCAGCTCACAACTGTCTATAACACCAAGATCTGACACCCTCACACCAACGCACATAAACTAAAATTAAATAAAAAATATTTTTTTAAAAAATCATGGGACTTAAGAGTTAGTCCAAACTGACTTGACCAATCAATGAGACCATTGTCTCAGACTCAGAAGGTATAGGGCTGAATCAGTCAAGACTTAGCTTTATTCAGGGCTCAGATGATGTGTCCAGGACATAAAGTCTTTTTCAGTCTTATCTCTAACTTCTTGGGGGAGTTTTTTCATTGTTAAGAGACATGGATTCTTTTCTCTAGCGTGGGCTCCATTGTCAAAAAGAGCATCCTTCTTTAGAAGCATCAAGGCTACCAACAACATCTCTATTCTATGTCCAGTACAAATGTACCATTCACCCTGAGGAAAAGAGATTTCACTCCTGAAAAACAGTTTCTTCTGTCCTTCTCTATAGAGTGGTTGGTTATCTGTCCATCCATGAATCACACTACCTAGCCATCACTAAGATGGAATATGGTGCTAGGTGCATAATTTTCATAGAATTGCTCTATAACTTGGCATGGTGAAATCCAAATAATACATACCTAAAAATATTTAATAAAAAAAATCTTCCCAGCAAAAAAAATTATTGTATCTACATGGAAGGATGCTCAAGAATTACTATGGTTCAATTTGCTAATGTCCAAGTGAGAAAACACTTTATATACTTGTAATCATTGTGTCCCCTATTAAAGGAAAGATAAATACTGAGAAACAACAAACTTGCATCAGTTGTTTCTCTTAGGCAGACTGGTGAGAGTGGACATGGATAGAGTGAATGAGGCCATACAGTAAATGTTGCAGATGGTGAATGCGCAGCCCTGGAGGACACTGATGAATCTAAACAGAAAATGGAGAAAAGCTAGAGGTAGAGACAGATGGCTTCACTGTGTGTCATGTCACTGTGTGCCAGCTAAAATGGGAAAAGTATAATTTTATGTGCATTGGCATTTGGCTTGCAAATATGTCTGTGTGAGGGCTTCAGATCCCCTGGAACTGGAGTTAAAGACAGTTGTGAGCTGCTGTGTGGGTACTGGGAATTAAACTCAAGGCCTCTAGAAGAACAGCCAGTGCTCTTAGCCACTGAGCCATCTGGAAGAATATCTTAATTCGTATAAACAAGAATATTGTTAGAAATTACAAATGGATATATCCAAAAGTATAGACAATTCCTGGTTCAACGCCACAGGAGTCTACGGGTATATCAGTCACAAATTTGAATGGATATAGAGCTAGAGAGGATCAGGAGGGAATTGAGGGAAAACAAAAACATGTTCAAAAATCTATTATATGAATTTTTAATAAAAAGATAGGTTCTTGATGAGATGCCAGAGGGCTCTAGTTGTATGTAAGTCATGATAGTACTATAACTGGCAAGTGTTCATGTTTAACATCCAAAGGCCAAAAGATGAAAGTAAAGAGAAAGATGCTAAAATTATTTGCTGAAGCCTACATTTTACCAAGCTCTAAAGAGCATTTACATGACCCAAGCTTCCATGGCTAAGATGAAAAGTACTAGGAAGGAAAGGTGTGCAATTAAAACAACCTGGGCCTCACTTTCCTCTATCAGATGAAGTGATTTCTCCTAACATTATGACCCAGGTGGTCTAAGTCGTATTAGGTTTTAGAAAAGCAACTGAGGGCACCAAGAATAAATTCCAATAAGGGATAACCTCTTCAATAAATGGTGGTGGAGAAACTGAATGTCTGTGCAAAGACATGAATATAGAGCCTTATCTTCTCAGCATTCAAAACATACTAGATCCAGTCGTAGTGGTTTATGCTTATAATGCCAGAAATTGGGAGGCTGAGGCAGGAAGATTAAAGCCTGGGTCACAAGCCTGGGCCTGTTTCGAAAGACCCAAAAGAAAAAGAACTGAAGACTTAAATGTAAGACGTTAAACCATAAAATTTCTAGAATAAAAACATAGAAAGAAAGCTGACAAGAGTGTTTCCTCTGTGTCTGTGTGTGTGTGTGTGTGTGAGAGAGAGAGAGAGAGAGAGAGAGAGAGAGAGAGAGAGAGAGAGAGAGAGAGAGAGAGAGAGAGAGGAGAGAGTTCTGCTTTTTATATGACATCAAGAGATCACACTCTAAGAATGAAAACTGATGAGCGGAATGTGAAAAGTCAGTTTATGGTTTGAGATTATTAGCAAACCATATACCTGATAAGAGCTTAATACCTAAAATACATGAAGAATGCACATGATGAGGTGGAAGAAAGAGGAAAAAATGGTAAAAAAAAAAAAATAGTGACAGAGAAGAAGAGCAAGGGGAAGAGAGGGGAGGAGAAGAGGATAATGGGAAACAGGCGGCAAATACCCAAATGTGGCTGTAAGGGATTTGTTGTCTGGGATTTTTCTCTTTTTTATTTTGATATGGGTTCTATATAGCTCAACCTTGTCTAATATTTTATACATCAGTAAAGAAAAGTTAACATTCTTAAATTAACTAAGGTCCATACATTTGTCAGATTTCCTTTGAACAGATGTTTAATGGCATGGACCATCATTCAGATGCCATGTAGAATAGGCTATCTGTCCTAAAGCTGCCTGTGCTGCTACCTAGCCGCCCCCTCCCTGTCCTCTGTGAATCAAGATCTTTTCACTGTTCCCCCTAGTTTTGCCTGTTTTATAGTGTCATGAATTTGGATTTATAGGATCTATGGCCTTTTGGACTAGCTTTTCTACCTGGTAATTGCACACAAAGGTCGCTTGTATATTTTCTTGCTTTAATCGCTCATTACATTGAGCCATCTTCCAGAGCATCTATACCATCTTGCATCCCTAGAGGAATTTAATTTGGGTTCCTGTTGACTCGCATCCACATTCTGTGTTGTCCATCTTCTATATTTTAGCCAGGCTTACAAGCACGTCATTACATTTTATTGTGGTTTCAATTTGCAATTCTCCACTGGCACATGAAATTGAGCACCTTCAAATGACCGTTGGCCATCTCTCATCCCTAATAAAATGTCAAATTTTTTGCCCACTTTTTCAATTTATTTTTTTTCAGTGCTGGGGATCCATGGATTTTATGTGCTTTTTACTTAGGGATTTTATATTATTATTGAGCCACTTACCCCACCTTCTTTCCACACTCAGACACACTATCAACTACTAGGTCCCAAGACTGGGACCCACAGCACCAGACCCTGAACCCCACTTAGAAGCATCCAGCATCAGTCCCCTTCCCTGCCTTCTCCCCTCTTAGCCACCTCACTCACCACAGAAAGTTGAGACTGCTTGGAGTCTAAAACCCTAATTCCAATCAGAACTTCAGCTTGGAATCAAAACTCAGAGTTCAAAACGAATATTTAGAGAGGAATCCCAGAATCAGTTTGCCAGCTGGACAGATTCCCAGCCACCCTTCCTATTGCTGGTCACTGGGATGTCAGGAAGCCCAATCCAGAACACCTGCTAGAGACATCCAAAGACAGTTGTCCCCTCCCTTACCTGTCAGCTTACCTATTAGTCACCTTAATACACGCTGATCTTGGACCAATTGGAATCTGAACCCTGGTGGCCCAAGACTAACTAGGTTTTCATGGATCATAATTTATATGTTATATTTAAAAGTCATCACTAAACCCAAGGTCACCTAGATTTTCTCTTATATTGTCTTCTAGAAGTTTTATACATTTGCATGTTATACCTAGATTCATTTTTGATAAATTTTGTTGTTGTTGTTGTTGTTTTTCAAGACAGGGTTTCTCTGTGTAGCCTTGGCTGTCCTGGGACTCACTCTGTAGACCAGGCTGGCCTCGAACTCACAGCAACCCACCTGCCTCTCCTGGGATCCCTGAGTGATGGGATTAAATGCATGCATGACCACACCCAGATGATTTATTTTATTTTTTGAAGTTATGATATAATTGTCTAGGTTTATGTCTTTGGTGTGTGCATGTCTAGTCATTGCATATTCTTCCCCAAGTAAATGCTCTTTGATCTATTGTTAAAGATCAATTAACTTGCTTTCTGGACTTATTTCTAGACTCTATTCTCCTCCATGACTTTAACTATTATTTCACTACTATCACACTGTCTTGATTACCAAGGTTTTGCATCAAGACTTGAAGTCAGTCCTCCAGTTTTGTGCTTAAATATTTTAGACTTTCTGCTTTCCCGTATGAAGTTTATAATCAGTCTTTCAATGTCTACAAAATCACTTAGGTGAACTTTACTTGAGACTTCTTTAAGTTGACTGATCAAGTTGGAGAAAACTGACATCATAACAATATTTGCTCTTCCTATTGTGAGTATAGAACTGTTCTCCATTTATTTAGACTTTTTACTTCAACCACATTTTATAGATTTTTTTCTCAAAAAATCTCATATATATATTTCACTAGATTTATGCTTAGGTGATTCTGTTTTTAGTGTTCAGGTGAGTGTTGCTGTGGGAGGTGTCTTGTTTTGGTTTTTGAGACAAGGGTTCGCTGTGTCAACCATGATGGCCTTATACTCTTGGACACTGATGGTCCTCCCACTTCAGCCTCCCACATAGGATGCAATATCCTGCCTGGCTTGTTGTTGTGTTTCTGATTTCAAATTCCAAGTGCACATATAAGAAAGCAATGAACTCTTGCATATTAAGTTTGTATCTCTAGGCTTAACTTATTAGTCATTTATTATACAGTAACAATATAATTAGCATATATATGCCACTTAGTCTCTTTAGAAAAGTAGTTCAAAATAAATTCTTTAGAATTTTCTGAATAGACAAGCATATCATCTGTGAACCAGAATATTTTCACTTCTTCCCTCTCTGGAACAATTTTTTCTTGTCTTATTGCATCATAGGATGTCAATCCAATATTGAATAGGAGTGTTAAAGAGTGCATTCCTACCTTGTTTCTGGTCTTATGGCATTACATGTCTCAGAACCGTGAATTAGTTACTGTTCTATTCCTGTGAAGAGATGTTATGACCAAAGCAACTTATAAAAGGAAGTATTTAATGGGGGAGGGGAGGCTTGCTTACAGTTTCAGAGGGGTAGTCCATGAATATCATGAGAGGAGGCCAGACAGCAGACAGGCAGGCATGGTACTGGAGCAGAAGCTGAGAGCTTACATCTTATTCTCAAGATGGAGCCCAAGAGAGAAAAACTGGGCCTACTGTGGGCTTTGAGATTTCCACACCTCCTAATCCTTCTCAAACAGTTACACTAAGTAGAAACCAAACATTCAAATATACAAACCTACTAGGGTCATTCTCATCCAAACTTCCACCGGCTTTTCCAAATGTTCTTATCGAACTATGGAGACTTTCCTCTATTCCTAAACTCTTGGGAGTTTTTATTTGTTTTCTTTTTCCCATGGTGCTTTGGCTCAGAGCCGAGGCCTCACACATGCTATGCAAGTACCATTCCTCTGAGCTAAAGCTGCAGCTGCTGCAAGTTTTTATTGTGAGTGAATGGTGGGTCTGTATAGTATTCTTTCTGCATTTGTTAATATGATCACATAATTTCTCTTCTTCAGTCTGTAGATGTGACAGATTGCATTTGTTGATCTCTGAATATTGAACCAGCCTTGGAAAAGCCATACCTTGAAAAGTATCCCATTTAGTCATGATTTTATACATTGCTGTTTTCAATTTGCTTCAAATAAATATTTTAATTGGGGTTTGGGAATATTTATCCATTAATGGTATTGTTGATAATTAATTTTTTAATTTTAATAGTAAATCAATCATAAATGATATAAAAACTGTGTAGAAGCTCAGTATTAGTATTCATGAAGAAAATCCAAATTAAAACCACAATTAGGAAACTAAGTGAAACAGCATCCAATTATTTGGAAGGGTTAAGTAGAATGATCACTGCACCCAGGAATTTTAGACCAGACTGGGTAATGCAATGAAACATTGTCTCAACACATACACATGTACACACATGCACACTAGTAAACAAATAAATGTAACTTTAAAAAGATATGTGGAACCAGGTTTATTTAAACCATATTGAGTGTCCCTATATTTTAGTAAATCTCATTGGTCCTCTTATCAATAATATTTTATGAACATTCAACCAGCAATAACAGCATAAGTAATATTATTTATCATTTCCAAAAAATCAAAAACATGCTACTGTCTCTGACATGATTTAATCATGCTTAGTATCAACATAAGTCCCTTTATTATGATTGCCTCCAGTGTGGGTAAAATGCATGCAAAGGATTTATCTGTGTCTGGCGGAACCTTGATGTGTAACCATAAATTTATAACTTCCCTCTCCCAGTTTCCATCATCCTTGTATAAAATCTCAAGTATAGGCCAAGGGTGGCAGCACACATTTGTAATTTCAGCCACTTGAGAGGCTGAGACAAGAGGATTACAACTTTCAGGCCAATCTAAGCTACCTAGTAAGATTCTGTCTCAAAAAGTAAATATGTGCATGTGTGTGTATGTATGTTCATGTATGTGCATGTGTGCACACATGTTTTGTAATATAAACTCAGTGTAATATCTCTGTTGGCCATGATTTTGCTTTATACAGTTTTCCACCTATAGTTAGCAAAGCCCAGGGGGAGAAAACAACAAGGAAAAAATTCATATGTTTTTAATTGTATGCTGTTCTAAGTATTGTGATGAAATCTCATGCAATTTCTGTCCGACCTGCCAGAGATAGTGGGCATCCATTGTCCAGAATAAGCATACTGCACACCTTTCCTAACTGCCAGACCCTTAGCTGCCAGCTCAGTGACCAGCTCATCTGTCCAGTATCCAGTGTTGCATGGTGCAATGCTCAAGTAGCACTAACTCAGCAGCCTGACACTACCTCACAACGCCTATGCCGTGCACTCCCTGCATCTCATCAGTAGGCGTCATACTACCCCAGACCATCATAGGAAGAGGAATGAACACACTGCAGTGATGCATTGTTTAGAAAGGAATCATAATCACATGACTTATCACAAATTTCAATTGTTCTTTGTTGTTATTAGTTATAGTAGTTACTGTGTTACTACATGTAATTTAAAAATTAAACGTGGGTATGGACCCTAGTTTGGTTGGTAGGGTACTTGTAGTCCATGCACAAAACTCTGGGTTAAATCCTCATCACCATGTAAACTGGGCTTGGTGGCACAGGCCTGCATTGAGAGGGAAGATAAAAGCAGGAGGACCAGGGTTCAAGGCCAGCCTGGGTTACATAAGATTAAATATGTTAATTTTAAAAATCAAAAAAAAGTAAGATTAAATATGTTAATTAAACTGTCTCATAGGTATGTATATATGATACAAATAGATAACATACTGAGTGAGTCTAGTCCCATTGTGTGATTTCAGGCATCTGCTAGGCATCTTGGAAGATACCCACACAGGTAAAGGGAGATCATTACATCTTTATCTCAGATTGAACCAAAAGAAATCTATAACCACTTCAGTATTCGTTAAAGCTTTGCTGGACACTCCTTTGTCAAGATGTGCCTTTACCTACCTGTTTGTTTGTGGTTTTATCTTATTGCTATTCACCAAATTCCCAGATGGGTTTTTTAAAGTGATTATCAATTTATGAATGAGAATCTGTGAGTTAAAACTCATTTGAATATCATGCATGATCAATCACTGTCCAACAAACTTTACAACACATACGTGCAAATGGTTATCTTGTCTTTATTTCTCCTAAATGATGCTTAAAGTCCCACTTAGGAAGACTGACTTTCAGCACATCAGCAAAATCTTAGATCGGAAAGAGACTATATTACTTTTTGTTAAGCTTAATTCCTATGTTAAAGATAGCCAGAATCTGATAGAAGTTCACTTCATATCTAAGTCCTATAGATACAAGATCTATGATCAAACAGCATAAACTGAGCACCTTGTAAATGAGAGAAATTTATTTCCCATAGTTCTAGATGTGGAAGTCTGAGATTAAGGTGCCAATAAATTCAGCGTCTGGAGAAAGTCCTGTTGTATACAACTAAAATGATCTACAGTAGCCATACTTTCAGTTTTGCATAAGTGATTTTTTTAGGTAATGACAAGCCAATGTGGGGGAGAGGGGAGGTTATATGTTTACAACATCCAGCAGAAAACAACTTAAGGAAGTTGGGGCAGTCTCAGCTAACTGGAATTTCCAGTTGAGTGCCCACAGCTTACCTTCTTGCTCTTTCCCACTGTAGGCACTATTATACTGTGAGATAAGCAATAACGTCTGTTAGAGATAGCTGGCTTTCTAGCTGTTCTCGGGCAGAGTGTTTTTACACTTGAGTTGTTTTGACCTCCATTTCACAGAGTTAGGAAGAGCAGCCCATCTCTAAACAAGTGGCTTTGGAGCACCCTTTAAAGCAAACACGTTTAGGTCTGGAAAGGGCTGGGCACAGTCCCACTTTCAAAGACTGCTTCTTGCTGAGCTCAAAGAGTATATGACAACTCGCCAGCACAGTGTACACTATAGGCTCACTTCCTGCCTCATGGAAGGCCATCTGTGTGAAGAAAAATGGGGGGAGGGGAGCTTTCCCGGGTTGCTTAGATAAGGCCACTGTCATGAGTGTACTATGCCCAAAAATACTGACATGTTTGGAATCTGTCTTCCTAAAATGTAGAAATTTATTGACTAGCAATAAATGTATATGTTCCATAAGTTTAGCAGGCTACAATTTACAATCCATCCGAGTAGCCCTCAACATCTGCCTGTTGATAAACACGTGAGTCTTGGTTCTGCTGAGATGTACAAGCTGTGGGAGAAAATTTGAAGTTGTTGGAGCCACTGTGTTTGCTCCATCCACTTAGTATGCACGTGTATATGTGTGTATGTATGTAGGATGGTTGGAGCTCGCTCATTGGAATTTTTCTCCATCCACAAAATGTATATGTGTGTACATATGTGTGTATGTAAAATGGTTGGAGCCTGTGGAGTTTGTTTCATCCACCAGATGTGTATATGTATATAGGTGTGTATATAAATAATTGAAGTTTGCTTGTTGGAGCTTTGCTCCATCCACCCAATGTGTAAATGTATATATGTCTGTCTGTCTGTATTCCTGTACGTATGTGTATGTATGTATGTATGTATGTATGTATGTATGTATGTATGTGAATGTGTGAAGTTGAAGCTTGTTGGAACTTGCTCATTAGATCCTGCTTTGCTTCATCCACGGTGTGTGTGTGTGTGTGTGTGTGTGTGTGTGTGTGTGTGTGTGTCTGTGTGTGTGTGTCTGTGTTTTATTTTTCTCTATTTGCTGGCCACTATCAGTAGCTATTATCAGTAGCAGCCTATGGCGTTTGCCATCAGGACTGGTTTCTCCCTTCCTCACTCCCCCGTTCCTTAATCACTTACTCTGTCAGCGGACGCCAATGCCAGGTGCCATCAAGTCCCTGGCCCCCACTGACTCTCTGCACCACCTCAGTTTACCTTGGGGTGTTGATTCTGACTCACTGCAGCGGGTAGATAAATATTAAGAAACTCGGTTGGCGAATACTAGACACAAGGCAGAGACAAGCCACAGGGCCACAGGGTTGGTGCAGGCCTTAGTGTTGAGTGGAATTGCAGAAGCAAGCGACAGGACTCCAGAGGTCTAAAAGCAAAGTGAGGGGCCAGAGGATCATGGACCCAACATGTAAGACCAGATCTAGATGGGTGAAAGGATGGGTGGACACTCACCAGATTTCTCTGTATCTGCAGGGAGGACTGAGCTAAACTGAGATGCTTGCTTCTCAGAACAAGAGGCTTGAACCAGATTCAGAGGAGAGGTTCCCCTCCCCTTTGTACCCCCATTTCTGTCCTACTCAATGCTTATTTTGCTCTTAAGAAGGACCAGTCTGTCCGTCTGTACCTTACACAATGGTGCCAGGCAGGTGGTGTTTACACACAGTGCCATACAGTCATCCTGCCTCTGCACTCAAACTAAAAGTGGAGCCAAATATCCCTCTGTACAATGAGGTCACCTGGGGCAGGGCAAGGCCCGAAGACTCTGTTTTACTGTGTTGACTTCAGACACAGCCTGATCTCAGCAAATGTTGATCTCTGCCTCCTGGGGAATTAAGACTGACTCATGTGCTGTGGTGAGAAGGCCACCAAACTACACAAGCGGTAATGATAGATGATGACTTAGGGTGGAAAAGGCCACACAGCCGCACAACAGGAGATGGATTTTATTCAGAAACCACTAGAATATCAAGAAAGGTACCAAAACAGAAGCAAATTCATCATGGATTACCAGCAGCAGTTTACAGCCATGGAGCAGGTGGCTTCTGTGGACAGAAAAATCACTGAAAGGAAATGTCTGGGGTAGTAGAGGTTCTAGCCCGACCGGCCTGACCAGATTCTTCCTCAAGGTAGACCTGGGTAATGAAACATCACCTAAAGGGCCACAGATGGTGAAATACCTGGTCAGGCATCTAGGGCAATCAGCTTCAAAGGGTGCGGGTTTCTGTAAGGCGACTTAATAGGATTCTTGCTGAAACTACACTGTGCCGACCTGGCAAGAAAAAGTTGAAAGTAGGACTCAGAGGGGCTAGAGCAAAGTTTGATTAAGAAGAGAGTCTTAGTTAAGCATGGTGCTGCATGCCTGTAACCCAAGCACTCAGGAAGACGGAAGCAGATGGATCACTGTGAGTTCGAGGCCAGCCTGGTCTACCAACCTAGTCCAAGGCAGCCAAGGCTACACAGAGAAACCCTATTTCCAAAGAAGAAGAGGAGGAGGAAAAGGAAGAGGAGGAGGAGGGAGAGGAGGAGGAGGAGAAGGTACAGGAGGAAGAGGAAGTCTTTTTAAACCAAGTATGGTAGTACAGGCCAGCAGTCCCAGCACTGAGAGTTGGAAGCTGGAGAAGCAATAGTTCAAAGTCAGCCTGGACTACAGAACAACCTATTTGGAGGTTGATCTGCTCTATGTTAAACCCTGTATTAAAAAAAAAAAAAAAACTAAAAAAATGAAATTTTTCCAAAACTTCTAATTTTTCCAGTTTGTTATTTTTTCAGGAATTATCCATAGTTATAAACCGCTAGTGTGGTGTAGAGAAAGAGATGATTTTTTTTTCAGTCCAGTAGGTTCTCAGTTAGAATGAGAAAGACAAACAGCTTACTAATGTGGACAGTTCATGCATTTATACACGAGGCTCCTGGGGAACAAGGTGGCTCTGAGTTCCAGTTTGTAGACTGCTTTCAACAATGAAACATAAAGTTTTAAAGAAATGGCAGGACAAAATAAGAGAGGTGACTTAGTGCTTAGGGGGACTCCCTGCTCTTGCAGAGGACCCGAGTTCAGTTCCCAGCACCCACCCACACTATGGCCCACAACCACCTGTAACTCTAGCTCCAGGGGATCCACCGCCTTCTACTGGCCTATTTGAGTACCAGGCACACACATGCACATATACACACATTCAAGCAAATATTTATACACGTAATTTTTTAAAATAAACTTTAATTTTAAAAAAATGGCAAAACTCAAAGCATTTTGAGTCTCTATGACTGACAAATAAAAGACAAAGAAATACCCAATAAAGGCTAGTTTGGGGGAAAAAAAGGCGGGGGCTAGTTGGGAGATGGAGCTGGTGATCTGCGCCTGTTACCCTAGCTACTCTGGATACTGAGGCAAGAAGATCAAGAATTCAAGGATACAATAATGAGTTCAAGGATAACCTTGAAAACTTAGTGAATCCTCCCCTCCGTGTGTGTGTGTGTGTATGTGTGTGTGTGTGTGTGTGTGTGTGTGTGTCTGTCTGTCTGTCTGTCTGTCTGTTTGTCTGTCTGTCTCTCTCACTCAAAGGCATCTAGGGAAGTAAGAGAGGGATGAGGACATAACATACGGGCCCAGCACATGTGAGGCTCGAGATTCAGTCCCCAGTACTGAGTGGCCAACTAGTTATAGCAGCCTGTTAGCGCAAATCCCCCTGGGGCCATTTCTAGGCTCGTGAGCGTTCTTGTTTCCAGTGGCTGATTTTTCTGGTAGAAGGCGTTAACTCCTGGCAGAAAAGGTGGAAGAACATCATCATCTGTCTTTGTAAATAGATATCCTTTAATTCTATGCAGGAATTTGCAAGGTTCTGGGGTTGTTGTGGTAAAGTCTACACAAATGGTACCTGTCTTGCTTACATAGCTACATGCTACAGCTGAAGGCTAAAAAAGAAGATCTGCAAATATTTCCAGGAGCCCTCTCTCAAATAAGCTGTAAAACAGAATAGAAAGTATTCTCCTTCAAGAAATAAACTTTAAAGAGGTCATTAGAATTTTTAACTCTACTTCTTCAGCTAATTTTTTATTGTGTTAGCACCAGTAGCAACAGAGGGTAAAAATATCCATGATGACATTAGCAGAAATAACAGCAAAATTATAATCCCCACACCTGGGAGATGCAGGTACAAGGGTCAGAAGTTCAAGGTCATCCTCAGCTACATAGTGAGTTTGAGGCCAGCCTTGACTACCTGAGACCCTGTTCCAAAACAAAAACAATAGAGCCAGTAATGCTCAAAACTAAAAATCAAATAGTTTCCTTGTATTGTCTTCTGGCTTTTTGTAAAAGTATTGGGTCATTTATTCTTTTGCTCAAGCCAGTTTGAATTGAATGTTGCTTCTTAGTGAAACAATTGAACATGTCTAAAGTCGTAATTGTGTCTTACACTCATCTTGCTTAAACAGACCTACTTTGCATCATGAGCATGCAGGGATATGGCTGTGCATCTGTTTCATTATTCCCAAATGATCCATGGCATTCAGGAGTTGGAGTTGGTATTCTGGAAGCACCACTTCTTTGGGGAGACAACACAGCCTAGCTCAGTGGGTACCAATCAGCATCACCCAGCTGTCAGTAATCCAGTTATCAGTTGCTCTCTAAATAAGCTCATGAGCACACAGACTGCTTCTTAGACATATTGTGTGTGTGTGTGTGTGTGTGTGTGTGTGTGTGTGTGTGTGTGTGTGTGTGTGTGTATACAGTCTGTAGGTTCAATTTACCATGGATGTGATTGTCAGATGTCAAGCCACAACATTCACCATGTGGAAACTAGTTAACAGTTAGAGATACTGTGTCCTAGGCTCACCATTCAAGGCTAAGTTCCTTAGGCCCAGACATCTGGGATTGTCTGGCAGATGACTGGAATTTGCTGCCTGTGCGATCAACTCATGAGAGGTGGGGAGAGATGAGAAAAACAAAAATCATGTCTGTAGATTTTCTATGGGGCCCATACACAGCCACACTAGAGCCTGCAACAGCCACTGAGCAGGATTAAAGGCCATCCTGGCAGTCTCTGGAGGCCTCTGCATGGTTAGCTGTGGTGTGAGGGCCAAGAACTTTCTGAGGAATCTTAAAAACTAAATGGGGCTCTTGATTATACCTCAAGTTCCTCAACTATGAAATGAGTTCAATCAACTCATCATACCTACAACAAGAGTCCTTCTTCCCTTCTTCTTTATAGAGAGACCAAGAGCAGTAAAGAACACGTGCTCATTCCTGGATCTGCATCACCTTTTCATAAATAAAAATCAGTTGTCATGTCAAAGTAAAATAGAATTTCCAAGACCAGTGTGTAGGGCTATGACCACCCATGACCCACTGCTAATAAAAGAAAGTATGTTAGTGTCTAGAAAGAATGGAAAGCTGCTCTTTATTTAAGAAACACTTGAACACAAATACAGTCGCGAGGTCTTCCCATTATGCCACAGCATACAATTCCCGCTTTATTAATTTAAACAGTGTATTTTATTTTTTTTAAAAAAAAGAATATAATGTCAGAATTAAAGTCTTAGTCATTGATGTCAGCGTACAAGGGGCTACTCAAAATGACTTCACACGACCACAGGAGGGGGAGAGATGCTAACTAACTATAAACTTCAAGTGTCCATGGTGAGGGCTGGTTGCTTCCAGTGAGGCATTGAGTATGCTGTGCTAAGTCTCCTGGTCCTCAGTTGTGTAATTCTATTCATCTCTGTGGCCTTCACTCTCTCTGCTGCCCATTCGTCTGGTCTCTCCTCTCTCTATCCGTTTGAACTCTCTGCCGGCCCCCATCCTCCAGTCTCTCCAAGCAACCATCCTCCTCATCCTCCGCCTCCTTGTAACCCTCTTCTGTGCTTGCCAGGCTGCTGTTTCTAACCTTCCGGGCTGGTTCTTCTGCCCCTTTGCTTTTCCCATTAGAAGCCTTCTTTTGTTTCCTTGTGCGATTATCAGTTTCCAAGAGAGGGCTTTGTACCTGCCCCTTCCCAACGCTGCCGCTCAGTGAAAACGGCTTCCTCTTACCAGGGCTCTTTCCGCCTGAACGTTGTATATTGAAAATGACATCTTTCACCTGGATGCCTTGTTTGAGTTTCTTTATTTTGGAATCATAGAGAGAGAGTTCCAAATCCCACGACCTGTTGTACCTTATGGCTTCCATTTTCTCTTTAAAATGTTTCAGATCCTGCCTTACTGAGGGGGAAATTCTAAAGCAGAACTTCAGCCCCAAGCTCAAGGTGCCGTCCGTTTTCAACATGTCAAGCAAGAACTGCAAACTTAGAGTTACCTCTTCGTATTTCTCCAGCTCCACCAGCTTTGCCACCTCTCTGCACGTTGCCTCCCCCAGATGACCCTGGTCCTCCTTCACAAGGAAGGACATGGCGTAGAAGAATTCCTGGAAGCTGACGTGGCAAAAGCTGTAGAGTTTCTTGATGCCAAGTCCCTCGCGGTAGTCAAAGCTGTTCAGGAAAGCAGTGAGGCTAGGGCCATCTAAGCTGTGCTTCCTGAGGAGGTCCTCTTCAAACAGCAGGCGCTGGTCCCGGATGCCCTCCACCGCCAAAGAGCACAGACTCCTCAGAACCTTGTGGCGGGTGAGCTCAGAGCTGTCCCCGTTGCCCTCTGTGGGCAGGAAGGTGGACACGTACTCAGTGAAGATGTCTGTACTGTTTTTAGGTGTCTCTGAGACTTCCTGGCCTCTTAGCATCTTCATCTTCAGCCAGGAACAGATCACCCAGCAAATGCATGGAACCTGGCATGCTTTGTAGAGAACCGCATTGTTCTGCACAAACTCGAGGGCAGTCTTCGCTTGCTCCTTATCAGTAAAATAGGAGCTGAAATAGCTCTTCCTCTCCTCCTCAGAAAAGCCTAAGACGTGGACATGTCGCCGCCGTTCACCAAGCATGGGCTCCAGACTCTGCAAAGCTGGAGGCCGAGAGGTAATGAGGAGGAAACATGGCAGCTCCCTCCTCCTAATCAGAATGCGCAGTACGCACTCAGCTCGACTGGACCTCTGTAACTCATCATAGCCATCCAGGATGAACAGGAGGCGCTTAGGCTGCCTCAGAATCTCTGTGACTGGGGCTTGGTCGTCTCCGCAACACCAGCAGATGAGACTGGACAGGTCACACCTGGGCAGCAGGACCACTTCTCTGCAGCTCACATAGAAAACATAATCAAACTGGCCTGGGTACAGGGTCCCTTTGGCCCAGTCCTGCACCAGTTTTTTGACCAGGGTTGTTTTCCCAGTGCCGGCAGATCCTTGTATCACCACTGTGGGCGGGGTTGAGTTGGACTCCGCCTCCGGAGCAAATAGAGCCTCCACCTGAATAGGATCCAGGTCAGAACAGGAAGGCCGTCCACAACTCCCTGAGCTGGATGAGGGCACCAGGAGCAGCTTAAGGCTGCTGTTAACACGCCAGTCTTGCCTGTCTTCCAAGCAGCGCACATGCTCCAGGTAGATTTCTCTGTAATCTGAGTGACACAAATGGGGTTTCGGGTGTTGAATGCGAACAAGAAAAGGCAAAGTAAACCCTTCAAACCCTGCGTTGGCCCTTTAGTCTCATCTTCTGCCTTTTCTAACTTGCGTCGCTTTGAAGATTGTAGTTGGAGCTCCATGAAGTGAAACTATTGTGCGTGCGTGTGGGGGTGAGAGGTGTGCGTAGGGCTTGTTTTGCGTGTGAGTACATTTGTATCTACACATGCTTCTGAGAATGGCCTGACAGAGAGTGTGCACTGTGTGAAGGAAAGGGGGGGTGTGCACCTCAGTGTCAGCCCTGTGAAATCTCCTCATGGGATGAGATGAGGACAGAGGGGGGGGGGGCAAACTGAAAGCTGATGAGGTAACAGGAGTCTGTTTCTGGTAAAGAGTGGGTCAGAGCGAAAGACAACCAAACAGCTAAACAGGAGCCAAGACTGGGGCCTCATGTCCTCCTGTTTCTCTTGCCTTCCCTTGGCCTCCCCTCCTTTCCCTTCTGTCTCTTCTTTTCTTTGCTCTTCTCTTCCTCCTTCTCCTCCTCTCCCCACCCCCATTTGTGTGTATCTGCGCATGCCTGTATGTGGGTGCATGACGCATGTGGAGGCCCGAGGGTAACCTCAGCTAAAGGTCCCGGGTGCCGCCCTGAGTGTGTGAGTGAGGGTTTCTCATTGAGCTGGGGGTTCATCAAGTAGACTAAGGTGGACTGGCCGATAAATGCACTAGACCCTCCTGTCTCTGCCTTCCCAACACTGGGATTATAAGAGACGTGGTGTCACACACACCTTTAAACAACAACAACAAAAAGTAGTAAATGCACACCATCACGCCCTCAGCTTTAAATAACAAAACATGGATTCTGCTGTTTGAACTAAGGCGCTGACACCCGTGTTACAAGCACCCACTGACAGCTATCACCTCACCTTGTGTACTCCCGTTGTACAGCACAAGAGGTCTCAAGAAAGAAAGGAAACCAAGAAAAATCACGGGTGCCAACAGAGGCCCCTGACCTGCACTCCAAAAAAAGGAAGAGGTGGCTCATTAGGCTCCACTGCCGTCTAGGTTCACGTTAGTCCACAGCCTTGCTGCCCGTCATGAAGCTGGGGAGGCGTGACCCCCACACCCTGATGCTGCTCCTCTTCGCTAATGGAAATCACTCCACCAACACTGCGCCCTTTCTGTGTCCCCTCCCCTTCTCCAGCCTCTCCAACACCGCTGCTAAAGGCAGGAGGTGGGGCGCTCTAGTGATACGATATCATAAGCCCCACCTCCTGCGGGCTTCCAGCCCAGCGTCTATAACCGGCATCCTTCAGACTCCTTATCTAGAGACTAAGACCCTGGGAGCGCTGGGGATCCCCAAGATGGGGGGGTGTAAGGAAAGGCACGTATTACAGACTATTCGAGTCTGTGGAGGTGCCTGGGGGTGCCTTTGATGCTGCCCTCACTCCCCTCTCTCAGGCTGCACTCACCATTCAGACAAACCTGGCTGAGGTAGTCCACAAGCTCCATCAAGTTCATGGCCTGCAGGCTTCTGCTCACCGCTCTCACAGCGTCCTGTGCTCCGTACATCGAGATGAGCTTCGACGCTAGGTCCACCCGACTCAGCCCCTCCAGCTCCCCTCGAGCTAGGGGATACTGGGTTGCATCCCGTAGGTGGAACTTCAGCATCTTGAAACTGTTCTCCTCAAGATCGTTCAAGGCCCAGAGCAATGCCTCTCGGGGACTGTTGGCCCGTGCCAAGGCCATGGTGCCCAGAGCTCAGCCCCACCACCTGGAAGTGAGAAATAGTGAGACGATGCCGAGCCGGAACCAGCCTGGAGATTGTCCAACTGCTCTACCTTCTGGGGTGCTTGGAAGTCTGGAGAGAAGAGGCCCTGGGGTCCGCAAGGGGGGGGGGTCGGGGAGGGGGGTTGGTCGCAACCAGTTATGTGTGACGCTCCAAGAAAGGCAAGTGGATGAGACAGCAGGGGAAATTGTCAAGTCATCCCAGCTCTATCAGATAGCGTGTGTACCTGTGTGGTAACTGGCAAGAAGGGCTCCACTTCCTTCCTTCCTTCTTGTATACATTTTTGTGTAGGGGATGGAATCTTGTGCATTCCAGGCCAGCTTCAAAGGTTTTTTTTATAGCTGAAGATGACCTTAAACATCTGTTCCTCCTGCATCTGCATCCTGAGTGCTGGGATTACTGTCATGCACCACCACACCTGGCTTTATGGGGTGCCTGGGGATTGAACCTAGGGGTTCATATGTGTTAGTTAACCATTCAACCAACTGAGCAATATCCCCAGATGCCCATAGGCACTCTTAAGTTACACCTGATGCCTCCTTAACCAGCATTAAGAAAATGGTTTTCGTTTTTTACATTTCAAATGTGAGCCTTCCCCTGATTGTGAATGTGTCCAAAACTTGTACATATCTGCTGAGACCACAAAGACGGGAAGATAAGAAAGCTGCACCCTCAGTCCACTGCCTCACACACCAGCATCATGAGCTCAGCCACTCATGGGGTCCAAAGCCTGTCTCCTATGTAGGTAAGGAGACAAGTTCAAACAAGTAAGAAGGGGCAGATGCTATTGGTGCTTCCTTTGTGCCAAGTGACTTCTTCAGCTCAGTGCTTACTAAAGGGAAAGAGAACGGCAATGATTGACAGGAGGCGGTCAGAACCCAGGAGACACATGTTGTCTACAGCCATGAGGAATCCATTGTGGAAGTGCATCTGCAGATGCTCAGAACAGTCTTCGGTACCAGACTTGATGAGACTCACTTATCAGTGTTTTGACCGAATACCAAGGAAAGGAAGAAACCACGTTGGGGCACAGGGACTCTTGCCACCGGTCCTGGGCCTGTGCGAAGAAGTGGACGGCAGAAGCCAGGACTCAAAAGTGTCAAGGATTAAAAAAAAAAAAAAAACCTGGGGATCCCACACAAAGTTCTGGTTCTGGGGAAGCTGAGTCCAGGAGGACAAGAAAACAACAGGTGAGGAGCACAGGTCTAGTCAAGCTTGGGCCTGAGGAGCTGGAGGTGGGAGGGTGACTCAGCTTCCAGGGACAAGAAACAAAAAGCTAGCTGTGCAGGAGAGATGGAGCAGGTCCATCTTCAGCTCTGCAGGCCACCCTGGGGCCTCTTATCCAAAAGGACCAACCAGTCCTTTATCATCTGGTGGGGTTAGAATTAAAAGTAAGGTGTGAATTCTCAGGCACCAACCCCCTGTCTAAAGGCCCAGTGTTGGGGGTGGTATTTGGAGAGTGGGGGATGTGGTGAGTCCTGGGGGAGGGTTAGGGGGGGTGGGAACCCAGGGTAGGGTGGGGACTTCAGTGAGCAGGGAATCAGACATGCTCACACATCAGATCTGTCCATTGGCATAAGCAATTTTTTTACCTTATTTTTGACCTTATTTTTCAAGCATTAAACTTGAGGCACAAAGGAGGGTCCAAATGCATGAACTATTATATCACCAAAAGAAAAACAGCACAGAAGATGATACACATCCCTCCCTGAAATCACTTGCCCTCTTTACAACTTGACCCCAGTCTGAACCGGGGCAGTTTCACCAGAGACAAAGGAAGTGGAGCATTGTCACTATGTCCTCTGCCACAGTGCCTGCCATTGGTTCAATATGGTGAAGCCACTGCAGGATGTGCTATGGCCTAAATGAAAAAAGAAAGAAAACAGGGAATTCTGTGAAATGGAAATATAAACACATTCCTCAATGTGCCTAAAAGGTCAGTTGGCCTAGAGAGCAGAGAGCTCCCTAAATCCCCTTAAATTTGGAGCAGTTTCTCCAAAAAGATTGTTCTCAAGATAAAATGAACAGTGGGTTGGTAGTTTCACTGATGCCTTTGTCTTTCTGAAAAAGCTATGTAGAGACAACCAAAGGTGAAAAAGCCAACAGGAAGTTACCAGAAAAATAGAAATGAAAAGTGAAGAAACAAGAGAGTAAGATGTAAAATGTCGTGAACTGCAGCTCTCAGGTGCACAATATCTGCATGCACATACCAGTGTGCCTGCGGAATGACTGCAGCCTGAATTACAGCCACAGTGAGCGGCTAGAGGTGCAGGCGCAGGAAAGATAACTCCATGCGTCAGAACTCTCTCGGGCTGCTCTTCCAGAGGACCTGGCTTCAATCCCCAGCACCCACACAGCAGCTCACACCGTCTATCCACTAACTCTAGTTCCCGCGGATCCTATATCCCTTCCTGGCCTCTCAGGGCACCAAGCAGGCACATGGCAGGACACTCATCCACATGAAGTATTTTTTTTTAAATAGAAAGGATAGTAATGAAATAGTTAGGATAAAAAGTTGACGGATGATGCCTAAAGCTTTGAGTCAAAGAGCAGTTTTGTGTGTGTGTGTGTGTGTGTGTGCGCGCTATTTAGAAGTACAGACATGCAAAGGGGCTAGAGAGACAGTTCAGTGTATAAAAGCACTTTGTGAGCATGTCTACCTGAGCAACAAGCTCAGATTCTCACACCCATGTAAAACCAGAAGTTGGGTGCATGAGGATGGCTGGGACTTGTTGCCTCCAAGCTCAATGGAAGATACTGCCTAAGAGGAAGACAGTGGAGTTAAAAAACAAGACATCTGACATCCTCTGCCCTGTGCATACACAAAATACACACACTCACACAGGTATATATATACACAACACACATAGTGTGTGTGTGTGTGTGTGTGTGTGTGTGTGTGTGTGTGTGTGTGTGTGTGTGTACACAAAGACATAAGAGACTTAAGTGGTTGTCTTGGGGAAGACAATAAGGATGTGAGGAAGATGAAAACTGTTTGAAGCCACAGACTTTATAATGAGTTGACTTTCTGTGCACACACACGGCCCTGATAGAGCAATAGGGTCATAGATCTTCCCAGAGAAAAGACAGGAGGCAAAGAAGGGGAGATAATGTGTGTAGACAAGTTTTTTTCAGGAAACTTAGCAATGAAGGGAATCTGCAGTGACGGGGAAGCACTAGGCCAAGGAAAGGGGGTATTTTTAAATGCCAATAAAACGCATCCAAAGGAGGAGTCAGGACAGAAATCCCAGGGAGGGGTGCGGCATTGAGATCAGGGGCTGGATTAGGATCCTAAGCAAAGGCAGAATACAAGCTTAACAAAGAGAAAGGCTGTTGGCTGGAGAGGCAGCTGTGCGGTTTCATGGTCAGGAGATGAGTGTGGGCATGTCTGACAGGTGCTGTATTCCATATGATGTATGGCTAACACGATGGCCAAAGAGCCTGAAGGCAGCATCGGTAGAAGAGGAGAAAGCCAGGAAATAAACGCTGCCAGCCCTCTCACCCTGTGCACCTTTCTCCCTTCCCCAAAGCCCCGGTCACGATGCTCTGTGAGCACTCTAGGAGTCCAGTGGAATTGGCAGACATAGGAACTGACTTGCTCAAGGCCTTAGCCAAGCTCAAGGCAGAAGCAGAAACCAGAGCACCAGAGAGCAAGACCAAGAAGCCAAGATGGGGAAAGGAAAAGAAAATGGCATGGCTGCCTAGAGATAGGACGACAAAAAGCAGAGGCCACTTACTGTACCAACGCCAGATCTCAAGGTCTAAGTCACTGTGCCAGAGATTCCTAGTAACACCTAAGTATTTATAGAAACAGGAACTGAGTTTAATAGGAGGGGTGGAGCTAAGAGATGAAACGATGTTAACCCTGTCCTAGCTAGAGACAGAGATGATGACTAGAGAAACTGAGTCCCCTAAAGAAAGAAGATTAAAATGAGGAAAACAGGGACCAAGGATAGAAAACAGAGAGAGAAAAAGAAGTGAAAGCTAGAAATTATCATAATGAGTGAGTTCACCCAGAAGCAAAAAGAGACAACTGGTATATACTCACTTATATCGAGACACTAGCCCAAGGGGTATGTCCCATAAAAGACTTTACTTACCAGTAAAGTGGGTCAAAGGGGAGGACATCCTATTGGGACTTTAGGTGAGAGAAGCATGGGAGAATGGGGAAATAGAAGGATCCGGAGGGTCCTGGAAACCTACAAGAAGAACATTATGATGGGCAGATCTGGGTCCTGGGGTCCTTCCTGCTCAAACTATGGCACCAGCCAAGGAAAATTTAGACAGTAGACTTCAAACCCCTACCCAGATCTAGCCGATGGGCAGGACATTCTCCATCGTTGAGTGGTGAGTGAGGTCTGACTTTCATACAAACTCTGGGGCCCCATTTCTGACCACGTCCCCTGGATGGGGAGGCCTGGTGGCACTCAGAGGAAGGATAACAGGTCACTAAGAAGAAACTTGATACCCTATGAGCATATACAGGGGGAGGAGGTCCCCCTCAGTCACAGACATAGGGGAGGGGAGTAGAGGGGAAGAGGGAGGGAGGGAGGAATGGGAGGATACAAGGGATGGGCGAACAACTGAGATGTAATATGAATGAATCAGTAAATGAATAAATAAGTGAAAGAAGGGATACATGGAGACATAACCACAGAGCAGAAAAAACAGAAAGGAGACAAGAGGAGCGAGGTTGCTTTCAGTCCTTGAGATGAGCTAGGTAAACAGTCTATAGCCCCTCCTTCATATGAGTCCCTGGTAGAGATAATCCTGCTTTTTTTCCCCCAAGCATGATTTCTCAAACATTACTCCCCGGGGTAACTAGAAAGTGGCATGCGATGGCTAATTTTGTATACCCCAACCTTTGGTGCACATTTCACTGAGTGTTTCTGTGAGTCTGCACTTGGGATGAGACTCTCATTTGAGTCCATAGTTGACTAAAGCCGACTATGCTCCCTAATGTGGGTGCCCCTCAGCCCATCAGAGGAGGCCTGAACAAACGAAAAGTCCTGGCCCTCTCATGAGTAAGAGGGGCCTCCTATGACTGTTTATATGGGCCATGTTTCCCTCATTTGTGGGTCCTAGAATTTTATTTCTACATATGAAATCACACACACACAACACACACACAGCACACACAACACACGTACACAACACACATACACACACACAATGATGAAGATGACAACAACAAGAAAGCAGAAAGAAGACAAGGGAAGGGAAAGACTAACAGGAGGAATAAAGGAAGGGAATAGGTGGGAATAAATAGCATCCAAGTATGGAGAATCTACACTAACAAGAAAACTCAAGATGGTGCAGCAGATAAGAGCACTTGATATACAAGCATAAAGACTGAGTTAGAATCCCAGCACCCACACCAAAAGCCAGGTGTGGTAGCACAGGAGCCTGTAACCCCAGCATTGTGGATAGTGAGACAGAGAGTCATTGGGCCTTGCTGACTATCAGCCTAGCTCCAGGTTCAGTGGGTGACCCAGTCTCAAGGGAATAAGTCAGAGAGTGACAGAGCAGGACACCCAGTGGTCTCCTTTAGCCTTCATATGCACTCACACTCACACACACACACACACACACACACACACACACACACACATACACGCCTGTGCATATACCATACACACAAAAATTCTTTTGAAAAAAAAAAAAGAATGAAGGGCAGTGGTGGCACACGCCTTTAATCTCGGCACTCAGGAGGCAGAAGCAGGCAGATCTGTGAGTTTGAGGCCAGCCTCATCTACAGAGCAAGTTTCAGGACAGCCAAGGATACACAGAGAAATCCTGTCTTGAAAATAAAAGAGAGAAAGGAAAGAAAAAAAAAGAGGGGCTGGAGAGATGGCTCAGCGGTTAAGAGCATAGTCTGTTCTTCCAGAGGTCCTGAGTTCAATTCCCAGTAACCACATGGTGGCTCATGACCATCTGTAATGAGATCTGGTGCCCTCTTCTGGCGGGCAGGCACACATGCAGACAGAACATTGTATACATAGTAAATAAATAAATCTTTTTTAAAAAAAGAAAGAAAAAAAGAAAGAAAGGAAGGAAGGAAGGAAGGAAGGAAGGAAGAAAGAAAGGGCTTCCTGCACTACTTAATCTGAGAAGGATCGTGGGTTTCCTCCGGCCTTCTGAATCAAACAGAAATGTTGGAGCCTGCTGGCTTTCAGAATTGAGCCAATGCCTTCAGTACTCCTGAATCTCCAGCCTGCTAGCCACAGATTAAAAAAAAAAAAGGCTCATTTTAAAATGTCTCATCTTTTATAATCACAATGCCTTTTCTAAAATGTATTTCAATTGTGTATGCCTGTGTCTGAGGGGGTATGTACATGTGGGGGGGGCAGAAAAGAGCATGGGCTCCCCTGGAACCAGAGTGCAGGTAGCTGTGAGCCACCCACCAACCACCCCCTTCCCCTTGCTGGACCCGACTCAGACCCTCTGCAGTAACAGTACTGTCTCTTGGCTGGGGAGCCATCTTTCCACTGCCCCAGATTTTTTATAACATAGGAGTCTTAATAATAGGTCCCTGACCCTGCTTGGCGATCTATCCTTTCTTTTGATCTTGACATCTAGCCACCAAATAATTTCCTTAAATACACTAGGCTTGCTCTCACTCACTTAAGTCCTCCACACTAACAGCTCACTCCACCAGAAGGGATTTCCCTCCAAAGCCCCAAACAAAAGCTGGCTGCCTAAAGTCTTTAAGTTTCCACCCCAACTTGATTGTGACCTGTCTTGACCTTTCACAACTCCTAATGCCCCCATAACCTTCACTGATCATTTCTTTCTCTTAGCACAATCAAATAATAATTATTACTGTGTGTCATAGCACTTTCTTACATAGTGCAGGGTTTACCTAGTACTTTTCTTTCCACAGTAGAAAGCAAACCTTCGCTGTTTAGCTCAGGTATATACCCAAGCACCTAAAAGAGTTCCTGGTACATACAAAACGTTTAAATTGTTGAATGAATATGCCTCCCTGGTGATACTTTATGAAGCCATCACAAATAAGGCACTGTTGGCCAAGAATGGTGCCTCTTGCCTATAATCCTAGCATTCAGGAAGCAGAGGCAAGGAGGTCAAGTTGAGTTCAAAGCCAACCTGCGGTGCTTAGCGATCTCCAGAGACTCCAAAAAATGAATTAATTATCTCAGCACTCGGGAGGCAGAGACAGGAGGATCACTGCGAGTTTAAGGCTAGCCTGGTCTACAAAGCGAGTCTAGGACAGCCAAGGCTACACAGAGAAACCCTATCTCGAAAAAACAAAAACAAAACAAAACAAAATTTAATTAATTAATTAATTAATTTAAAGGATGAAACAATGAAACCCCTTTAAGTAACTTTGACATTTAATATCCAATTTAAGTCTAAAAAAGAATTGCAACCTTTACACTACTCTGTGCCGCCATCTAGTGGTAACTATGTAGATTGCTAGTTGTCCCCACCGCCCCCCGCCCCCAGATGGTCCCAAAATTACTAGGAACTACTTTGACCCGCTGCACGCTGAGTGTGCATCGAACAGAAATTAAAGCGCACACAATCTCGCTAAACAACCAGCCGGAAATGTCAGTGTCCAATAGCCGTCAAGAGCCGATTCACGTGGTACTAATTTAGCCAATCAAATTCCTAAGACTTCCCAACGCCTGTCCTTCGGTTCTAGGCTCCCTCTTTCTCGGCAAGATGGCGTCCCCTGCCGTACCGGCGAATGTCCCTCCTGCCTCCGCAGCCGCAGCCCCGGCGCCGGCCGTCATCGCGACCCCGGCTTCAGCCCCGACAGCAGCGCCCACGACATCTCCGGCGCCGGCTGCGACTCCCGCTGCTGCCCCGGCGCCCGTCTCGTCTGACCCTGCGGTAAGCACGCCGGCGGCTCCGGGCCAGTCCCCGGCCTCCGCGCCAGCCCCTGCGCAGACGCCGGCGCCATCGCAGCCCGGGCCCGCCCTCCCAGGGCCTTTCCCCGGCGGCCGCGTGGTCAGGCTGCACCCTGTCATTTTGGCTTCCATCGTGGACAGCTACGAGCGACGCAACGAGGGAGCCGCCCGAGTGATCGGAACCCTGCTGGGTGAGTGCTGGGAAGATGTTTCCTTCCAGTTTCTCTCCCTCCTGTTGGGTTGTTTCCTCTCCTGCCGTCGCCATTGAACTCTTTGCCGTTTCCTATTTTTGCACCTCCTTGCCGTGGCTTGCCTTCCCAAGCGACTTGAATCCTGCCGAATTACTGTTAGGTTGAGCGACAGAAATGTGCAAGAAGTAGATATGAGCTATTGAGTATATTTTAATATTCCCAACAGCTAAGTACGGACGGTGCATGCTGCCAAAAAGTGAGTTCTAGTGCCAGCAAGACGTTCAGAACCCTTGGCCCCTTTAAATTCAGTGCCCACATTTTCCCTCTTATCCACTGACTAGCCACCATCACTCCCCAACACACAGAAAAATACCCACGTAAAGGAGAAAGGATATGTCAACAGCTTCCCCCAGTTCAACAAATAAACCAGGTTTATCCAAAACGCATTCTGGATCTATGTCTCGCTTTCCTGAATTTTTCAGACAGACGTCTGCCCCAAGGTCTTCCCTCATACCCGTTTGTAGTGAAATAAGTCTGTTTATGCTCAGGTCTAAGTTCCTGCTCCAACCCTACCCCATCCCCCGACCCCGCAACCGCGTGTTACAGACTTAGGGGAGTAAATAGTTTCTGTTAAAGTGGTCTGTAAAACTGAAAGGCACTAAAGACCACTGAATACATTTCTTTCTCTGGGGACTGCTGCTCCTATCAGACTCGTGCACACTCTGCGTTAGTGACAGCTTTTAAACAGGGCTGGGCCACTCGCGTTGTAGCCGTCATTCTTTCTTACTAGTTGTCCGTAGACCCTGGGAGATGATTCAGGTTTTGCACAGAGAACAGGCTATGTACCCTGAATCCAGCAGTGATTAGCTTTTGCCTTCTGACATGTCACCAAAGATCTAGTTCCTTCAGGGGCATCTTTGGCAGAAGTTTTTGTGACAATGAAGTCACCACAGAAAGCAACTACTGTCTGGCACCTAAGGTACACCTGTTGGTCACCATCTGCCACATAAGAGGCCTTTTTGTCTAGGACAGTGTAGCACTTTACTAACACTTAGAGTTGATACATTGTCTTTTCTCAAAGCACACTTGCATTTTCTTTGTCACAGTATCTTTTATGCTCTCCAGTTTAGTTCAGTTCTGTAACTGTAATCTCAACTTGGCCTCTCTTTTAACCTCTTACAGTGTTGTTGGCGGTCTATAACTGCCCTGTTTACTTCTCTAACAAATGATTTCTGCATCAGTGAATTGCCATCTGACAAACACCTTGAATGTGCTATCTAATTTCCAGTCTCTTGAGTTACCTAAGTAAAGGAATAAATGTCTACCCAAGGTTTATGTTTCACCCATTTATCACAGGAAGGGCAGCTGTAGTCTGTAGATTCTCAGACTGAATCCTAGTCAGTGTTCCCACTGTTAGAAAATAGCTGTTGAGGGCTGGAGAGATGGCTCAGCAGTTAAGAGCACTGACTGCTCTTCCAGAGGTCATGAGTTCAATTCCCAGCAACCACATGGTGGCTCACAACCATCCACAATGAGATCTGGTGCCCTCTTCTGGTGTGCAGGTGTACATGCAGACAGAATACTATATACATAATAAATAAATAAATATTAAAAAAAAAAGAAAATAGCTGTTGATAGAAAAACGAGTGAAGCAATATGTGTTTGGTAGGAACTGGGACTTTTAATTTGTAAAATTAAAAATTAAAAACTTGGGCTTTAATTTCTAAAAGATTTTGTTTGGTTAAATAAAATCAGTGACTTTCACGTACCATAAAATTGATAGGAACATAGAAATCAGTATTAGTCAGAGGAACCCTGCTGTAACCTTATAGTCCCGTAAATAACACTATAGATGTGATGACTGTTCTGCTAATGGGGTATCCCAGTGGAACATAGGGGTAACTATTTAGGAGGTTATGAAAGATTCACGGAAAAGACACAAAAGGACGTGTTAAGGGGAAACACATTTTTGAAGTGAAATAAGCCCTTAAATGGACAGAGTCCACATGTGATTCCAAAAGGAGCAAGACTTGAATTTAAATTTTATGTTTTTACTACAAGACTTTTTGAATAGTTTTCAGTGAATATGCTCATAGGTATAGTTCTTCGCAAGTACTACTAAACTTAGTGCCCATTGTCCCTTAAATAAAACCCTTAGCTATTCAAATTATAGAGCATAAAAATTATTAGAAATATGTTTTAAATATAATAATTGAAAATCCTGAGAATACTAACTTCTTATCCATGAATCTTAAAAAATATAACATGCCAGGAATTTGAAAACTGAGAAACTTATTTGCTTTCACTTTATTTGGTGGTTTGAAAATATATCACTGTTGAGAATTAAGCTTTTTTTTTAATTTAAAAATGAAACAAGCCGGGCAGTGCTGGAGTATGCCTTTAATCCCAGCACTCGGGAGGCAGAGGCAGGTGGGTCGCTGTGAGTTTGAGGCCAGCCTGGTATAAAAAGTGAGTCTAGGACAGCCAAGGCTACACAGAGAGACTCTGTCTCGAAAAACCAAAAATAAATAAATAAGTAAAAATGAAACAAGAAAAAAATTTAAAAGTAAGCTCTTGGCAAGTCCGCTGTGTGAAGAGGTCAGCATCCCCGGCCTATGGGAGGGGGCAGGAGGTGAAGCCCTCAGTGGTTCCAGGCCCCTGCCTCTGGGACAAGAGTCACTGGGAGCTGAGATAACTACCTCACCTCAGGAGGCTCTTGAGCTGTGTTCTTCCAAAGCTGAGACCAGGGAATAGAAAGTGTGGCCGCTTTGTGGAGAGCAGTAGACTTGAGCAGCGCCTGCGGGGCAGATGGACGGCATTCTAGTAAAGTGGAAGCACTTGAGAAGTAGGCTCAGAGGGGCAGGAGAGTGAGAGATGCAGGATGTGGCGTGATCAGAAGTGCAGCATCAGAGGGCAATTGTGGCGCATTTCTAGACCTTCAGTTGTGCATAGATGGAAAAAAGATACATAGTTTGAGTTGGGCTTGGTATATATTGCTTCGGAGATGCCATTGACTGTGGCAGTGGGTTTGTCAAGGAGAAAATTGAGTAAGCAAGACTGCCAACAGTGTTCACCAGCCTGACGATGGTTTAATTCCCAGAATCCACATAGTAGGTGAAAAGCAGCTTTGGCCAATTGTCCTCTGGTCTCTACAGGCAGGCCTTTGCACATGTACACGCACAATCAGTCAGTGTAAAGAAAGAGAAAACTTAACAATAAGTGTGATAAGGAAAATGATGAGATGTGGACGAGTATTTCCCAGCCTCTACAAGATAAGTAACTGAAATCCTAAGAGAAGGTTCATGAAGTCACCTCCCACAAGGATTGACAGCTGGGTTAAAAAAAAAAAGAAAATGTTGGAAATATTTTCAGCTTTGTGTGAAGTCTCTCAGCTACTCAACTCTGCCTTGAGAAGAAGAAGAGGAGGAGGAGAAGCAGCAGCCATAAATAATGCATAAGAGATTGCGCACATAAACATTTATTAGCTGAAATGTTTGTGGATTAGGACTTGACCTAGGAAAGGAACATAGAGCAAAAACTAGACCGCTAAGAGTCCTGGAAACCCGAAGTGCCAGAGGAGGAGCCAGCGGATTGGGAAGAGACTGGAGAGAGCTGGAAGAGGCTACTGTCATAGACTGTCTGGAGGCACTAAGAACACAGGCTCTGGAACGGAGGAAGCCATCACAGCAGTCAGTTGTTGACGAGTGGTCAGGAGAGAGAGTGTATACCTGTGTGTCTGTGCCCTAGCAGACAGCTCAAGCCACTAGCACATGTTACAGCGGGGTGGGATTGGCAGTGAAGTTGGGACCCGTGGCCCAGTGAGACCCAGGAACGAGCACAAGGTTATGTTTACACTGATGTCGAAGTAGAGTCACAGATAGAGAGGCTGGCCTAAAGGTCGCCTCCTGAAAGCTGCTTACAGTGACGCTAGGCTGCTCTGCTAGCAGTCTGTGTAGACATTAACGTCTTCAGCGAGCTGTGCTGGTGAACATTCAGGCCCAGCCTCCAGAGGGTGGTTCTCAGCCTGTGGGTCACAACCTCCAGAGGGTGGTCCTCAGCCTGTGGGTCACAACCTCCAGAGGGTGGTCCTCAGCCTGTGGGTCACAACCTCCAGAGGGTGGTCCTCAGCCTGTGGGTCACAACCCCTTTGGAGGTCTAAGGACCCTTTCACAAGGAGTAACCTAAGACCATGGTAAAACACAGATTTACGTTACTATTCATAACAATACTAAAATTACAGTTACAAAGTGGCAACAAAAATAATTTATGGTTGTGGGGGCAGGGTCTCCACAACCGGAGGAACTGTATTAAAGGGCTGCAGCATGGGGGGGCTGAGAACCGCCCCTCCAGAGAGTGAAGAGTGGCTCCTATGGGGCAGGGCTAGTAATGGGAAGTGACAGGAGAAGGAACCGTGTGAAGGAAAACTTAACCCTGCTTGGTAATAGAAGGGAGAATTGGGGTTACGCCACAGTTTCAGTCGCTGGAAATACTGGTCTGTTGATGCTGAGCTTGAGGCTTATGTGTTGGCTTCATGTTTGCTGACTCTGAGATCTGAGGAACAGCTTAGTTAGTAGAGCACTTGCCTGCCGTGCACGAAACCCTGAGTTCACTCCCCAGCCACAGAATCAGGTGTCGTGATGCACACCTGTAATCCTAGCACTCGGCTGGTGGAGACATGAGGCTTGGAGGTCTTGTTCATCTTTAGTTACATAGAACCTGCCTCAAAAAATGAGAAAGAAGGAAAATAGTCAGAGGCTGTGGGCTGTGGGATCCCAGGATTATGTAACACCTGGCTGTTCTCTCTTTACAGGAACTGTTGACAAGCACTCAGTGGAAGTCACCAACTGCTTTTCAGTGCCACACAATGAGTCAGAAGATGAAGTGAGTTGAGTGGCATTAAGCAGCCCCTGTGTGGCTCTTCATAGCCTCTCCCCTGCCGGCCTCCCTCGGGGCCCTGCTGTGCTGCGTGTAGCCAGAGCTGCAGCTGGAGCACTGCTTTCCTGTGCAGTCTGGCCTCTTCATCCGCTGGGGGTGGCCACTCTTCCTGCTCACTTCTGGTGCATGCTTCCAGCTTCCTAACTTCCTCCCCCGCCTTCCCTCTTAGGTGGCTGTTGACATGGAGTTTGCTAAGAATATGTATGAATTACACAAAAAAGTCTCCCCAAATGAGCTCATCCTAGGCTGGTAAGTTTGGGAGGGTGGGTGTGGATGCAAAGTCTACATCGAGGGCCAGGCTCGTTTGTCATCAGACTAGATCTTGTCTCTTCTCTTTCAGAGATAGAATGTTCAGAGCATGTGACCTATAAACTCAGTCTAGTGCTGATCCTATAAAGTCAAGAATATGTATTGTCAATTACTGCTATATAGGGGTATCAGAACCTCACAGACGCCCTCACCGTTATTATATTAGATATTGGCATCAGATGTTGTGCATCTGTAGTTGCTCATGTTTTCCAGGTATGCGACAGGCCATGACATCACAGAACATTCAGTGCTGATCCATGAGTACTACAGCCGGGAAGCCCCGAACCCCATTCACCTCACTGTGGACACAGGTCTCCAGAATGGGCGCATGAGCATCAAGGCCTACGTCAGGTGAGTCCGGGGCAGTAGGAGCGCTTAACAGGACCTGCTAGCCAGTCCTAGTGACGCACGCCTTTAATCCCAGCACTCACGGAGTAGGAGGCAGACAGAGCAATGTGAGTTCAAGAGGCCAGCCTGTTCTACAAAGCGAGTTAGCCAAGGCTACACAGAGAAACCCTGTCTCAAAAAAAAAAAAAAAAGATGATGTCCCATAGCTACCCAACTCAGGTCTGATTCTTCAGTTCATTTTCTCTTCAGGAACTTCATTCATTTTTTGAAAGCTGTTATTAGAGACCTTTCTGAAGCAAAGTCTGATCCCATAATTTACACTTACTGGTCCTACTTAGACTGAAGTACTTGTTGCTTGTAACCATTCCAAATGGTAGTGCCTTTAGTATATAAACAAACTGCCACGTTTTGTTTGTGTCGTCTTTCTAGAACAAACAGCCCTTACATGATATGTTTATCGTAGTCTTTCTGTGACCTGTCCATTGCTTTTCTCGATTACTGTTAGTTTTTCCGTTGTCTTAGTTTGCTTTCTGTTGCTGTGGTAAAACATTGACCGAAGCCAGACGTGGTGGCGCACACCTTTCATCCCAGCACTCGGGAGGCAGAAGCAGGTGAATCACTGTGAGTTCGAGGCCAGCCTGGTCTACAGAGTGAGTCCAGGACAGCCAAGGCTACACAGAGAAACCCTGTCTCGAAAAACCAAAAAAATCAAAAATACAAAAATAACACTGACCAAAACCAATTTGGGAAGGAAGGGGCTTATTTCACCCCGCAGGTCACCGTCCATCGTTGAGGGAAGTCAGGGTGGGAGCCCAAAGCAGAACCACGGAGGGATGGTGCTTGCTTCCTTGTTCCCCTGCCTTGCTCACACTGTTTCCTGACTCCACTCAGGACCACCTGCCCAAAGGTGGCACATCAACTGTCAGTCAAGAAAATGCCCTACAGACTTGCCAGCAGGCCAGTCTAGTGGAAGAATGGCGGATCTCCCCAGATGACCCTAGCTTATGTCAAGTTGACAAAAAATCCCAACCAGCACATCCATTATTCCTAGGACTTAGCACAGTATCATAAACTAGAGGGCGCTGGCCTTGTTTGGAATCAGCCTTTAAGCTGGGATTAAGTACACTTTTGGACAATAGCATTGTAGTGTTGACTGGTAGAACTTGCTGGTAGCTCCCGTGTTGTTTGTCAGGGCTTGCTGGGGAAGACTTGAGCAGCTGCGGAAGGAAGAGCTTATTACTAAACTGAGCTCTCTCCTTCACCCCTCTTAGTCTCTACAAACAGCCTCAAAGTCCGGGTAAAAATGCAGAGCTGAAATAGTAAAAGACAATTTAGGGAAGTTACTTCCAGCACCCAATCTAGTGGTTTGGGGCATGAACCAGTTTAGAGTTTCACTGATAAAGAAAGGCTCAGGCCCAGAAAAGGTCGCTGTGGTATGTTGTTTGCTTTCCTTGGAAATGGGTGACTGGGCAGCCAGGAACATCCAGAGTCCTGTTCTCATCACTGGCATTATGAGATAAGAGGCCAGGCCAAAGAGAAAAAGGAAAGTTTGCTCTCAAGCTATTTCCGGGGCAGTGGAAGGATGAACTTCTGTGACTGCTTCCCCAGCCGAGTCTACACAGGAAACCGCTCCAAGGGCATCTGCTTACCTTTTCTCCCCCTTCCCAGCACGTTAATGGGCGTCCCCGGGAGGACCATGGGAGTGATGTTCACACCTCTCACGGTGAAGTATGCCTACTACGACACCGAGCGCATCGGAGGTGAGTCGTCGTCCGTCCCCCCCCCCCCCCCCCCCCCCGTATACACTTAGAGACCTTGGGGGTCAAGGGAGGGAGCTGCTTCTCTGTGACAAACATGGAGGACTTGGGTGGCTTAAAGAACACTGACCTAAGATTTACGCCGAGTGGAAGTTGAGGGATTGTTCAGGGTAGGAAATCATCAGTGTCACAGGCCACATGGTCATCCATATGAGGTCAGAAGCAGTAGCTAGCATGCCAGGCAGGGAGCTGAGCTCTCCAAAGGAGGAAAAGTCCATGAGGGGTGAGCAGGAATTTTGGGGAGCTGACTGCGTCCAGAGGACATGAAAAGTGTTCATAGGTGGTTAGAGACCTTTTTCCTCTTGTCGTGACTAAGTTTTCTCTGTTGCCTCTTACTGCCTGCCCACAGTTGACCTCATCATGAAGACATGCTTTAGCCCCAACAGGGTGATTGGACTCTCAAGTGACTTACAGCAGGTGGGAGGGGCCTCAGCTCGCATCCAGGATGCTCTAAGCACCGTATTGCAGTATGCAGAGGATGTGCTGGTGAGAAGGGGGCGCCTCCCTGCAGGGTCTGCTGGTGACAGTACCTGACAGTGCCTCATTGAGTCTTTGTTTTGTGCTCAGTCTGGAAAAGTGTCAGCTGACAACACAGTAGGCCGCTTTTTGATGAGCCTGGTTAACCAAGTACCCAAGATAGTTCCTGATGACTTTGAGACCATGCTCAACAGCAACATCAATGTAAGTGCCGTGGCTGTACCTGGGAGTTAGGTAGCGGAACTGCGCTATGTGGTGCAGGTTGTAGGCAGTACAGTGTGTCCTCCCCTGACTGCCTGTCTGAAGCGCCACTGGTATTGCCGTGACTTGTTAGCTAGACGTGCTACAATTCAAGGTAACAAAGGTAGTTCCTAGTTTCTCCCTTCCTCGTTCACAGGACACACCACCTGTACCCCACAGGTCTCCACTACAGTCCCCTGTAAGCACCAGAGAGGACGGTCCATGCACATTCCCCTCCTGGCTTCCACCTTCAACCCCTGCTCTGACTGTCCCCACTGGCACTCCCCCGGGGCTCTTCATAGCTAGCATCCACAGGAGAGCTGGCCGGCACCCGCCTTTCTGTCACCGTCCCACCCAGCCCCTCACTCTGTTTATCCTTTGTCTTCCAGGATCTGCTGATGGTGACCTACCTGGCCAATCTCACCCAGTCACAGATTGCCCTCAACGAGAAACTCGTAAACCTGTGAACGAGCCCCAAGAGGCACTTGTGCTGGTCTTGGCTTCACCACAGGACTAGACAGAAGTGGAGGCACAGGAGTCTTTGTGGTCCTGAGTCACAGTGACTCAGTCAGCTGCTTGTGACTCCAAATAAACATAGTCTACCTTTTGTAACCGAACTTTATCTGATGTGAGTTTATGGTTGGCTGGAAGAAGGAAACGTGTTCTTGAGCTCACAGAAGCCAAGGGGTGGGCACTCTGGGGAGAAGCTGGCTGTGTGTTGGCATGACTCACCAGCAGTGGTTGCACCCCAGCCTAGGCCCACACCAGAGCGCCTTCTTGGCACAGTGATGCTTTTTTTCTTCTTACACCTAGGATGGTAGCCAATGGGATCTTCAGAATCGTTTTAGTTTTTTTCATTTTTTCCTCCATTGGCATCTTGCTGGGTGGCAGTTCGGGGAGTTGCCCTGCGCATGGTGTGGAAGGACCTGGAGATGTGCTAGTGAGCGGGAACGGGGAAGAGACTGTGGGACCCAGGAGTCCAGGGGGCAGGAAACCTCCACGGTGAGGAATGTCCACCTTCCAGACCCCTCCATCTGGAAAGGTGTCCTCATACAGACACGTGTGATATGCATGTGCCTAACCAAACCAAAAAGCCAAAGCATGATGAATTTAAAGCACAGCAGCGGCTGCCCCCTTAGAGGTGCGGGGAGGCAGGCGAGGAGAAGCAAGTGTGGGTTAGCGACTAGTCCAGGTGAAGGTGGGCAGCAGGTTAATGCGTCTAAACAGTCGGTATGAATTGATGTTGTTAGTGCCATAGTTTTCATTATCGCCTAACTTAATTCTAGACTTCTTAGACACTGTGTTTAAATAAGAGAAAATATACACTGGAAGTAATGTGATAGAGGGAGTTGGGTTTATTTTTTAATGTTGTCTAGTTGATATGATGGAAGAGAACTAAAATGCTAATAAGTAAGTATAGGGTTGTAACTGTAGAATGCCTAGGGCGCATGGAACTCTGGGAAGGTGGGGGTTTCATCTCCAGCACACATAAAATTGGGTGATGGCAACCAGGCAGGAAGGGAACTGGAAACTCAGAAATTGAAGCTTATCCCCAGCTGTGTGTGAGTGTGGCACCTGCCTGAACAGCATCAGATCCTGTTCAAAAGCCCGACAGACAGAATGCTAATGAGACATACAGGAGGCAGTTGCTTAAAGACAGCATATTCTCAGATAAAAGTGTAAGTTTTCCCTAAGGTAAATTACATACTTGTCACAGTTCCAGTAAAATGCAGGGTACTTTGATCTGGGCAGGTTGTTTCTAAGTGGTGTTTTGTTTTTTGAAAAATGGCTTCCAAACAACTTCTGCAGAGAATACTACTCCTGCCTCAGAACTGTGACCACAGCCGAATGTACTGACTCAGAACCACAGGCCAGGCGTTCCATGGGGAGTTCTGAACGGATCCACAGGGAGAACTTCCTGAGCACGGAGACTCTGAGCTATTCTTTGTAGAGGCTGAGATCGGATAGCCCCTTACAATGTTTGACTGGGAAAACACATACACAAATAGTGCAAGTACAAAGCTGGGAAAGTATTTGGAATTCCTATAAAGACCTACTATTCTAGTCACAGAATTCCCACAGCCTATTTCTTTGGTTGAGGTTTTTGTTTAGTTTTTCAAGGCGAGGTCTTACTATTTGCTTTGGCTATCCTGGCACCTACTATGTAGACAAGGTTGTCCTCGAACTCACAGAGAGCCCCCCTCCTCTGCCTTAAGAAAGCCTTGGAATCAAAGGCATGCGCCACTACACACCCCATAACCAGTTTTTAAAAGGCCAATTATCTGCTAGGTGTAGAGATACAAATAGTTCACATGCCTACATACACACATACAAATACAAATATTCATGATCTCACTGATTAAAAACAAGATGCCATCTTACCATGTTTTCTGCCTTATGAGTGGCCAGCAGTGACAGCCAGAGAAAGGGAAGTATGACACGTGCTCTGGTAGGTGGGTAGCCTGTGCTGCAGCATTTTGAATTTTTATTTACCAAAGTCACAAATATTCTTAACCTGGGAACTCATGTGTTTGTGTGTGCATGTACACATATATTCTGTAGATGGCCTGATATGATTTTGACAATATAGTACATAAATAGTTAACACTATTATAAAGACAAGGACGTGTAGTTTATGACATACTCCTAAAACGCAATACTGTGCAGTTAAGAATGAGACAGTTGCTTATGTGTTGATATAAACAGCCTAACAGATAAAGTGGGATCTGTGTTGTCATGGTGTGCATGAAGGCAAATGATAGTAATGCTTAGAACATGGGTGAAAGTATGTTCAGTGACTGTCATGTTGGACCCACACTCAGTAACGCAAGCTCTGCCCCCAGTGTTCTCTCCCAGGAGGGAAGCAGTTGGAGTGGTGGTGTCTAGGCTATGAACTGTCCCTGCCTGTCCCTTGATGATGATTCACCTCGGTCCATACGTCTCAAAAAGATCTTTTCTGTCTGGTTGGCATCTGCTAGCTCTGTGTATATTCTGTCCCCTGGTTGTGGTTGTCATCTCTGCCATGGTCTCTCCATGCCATGACATTAGTCCTGCCTATGACAGGCTACCAGTTGCATTGTTCTAATGGGCTTTCTCAGTCTTGACCACTAGAGGGCATGTTTACATAATTTAGAAGCCTCTGACTACCAGTCTTCAGTGCCCAGTTTTCTAAGGTTGCCCAGGAAAAGAAAAAGAGAAAAGAAAGAAAGAAAGAAAGAAAGAAAGAAGCCTTGTATTTTGGAGATGCCATGACAGTGTGAACTGAATGGCCAAGGCTTCTGGACAAGCTTCCTTTAGTCACCTGGGAGTGACAACGATTACACAAAGAATGTTCTGTCTTTACCCCCAAATTACTTCAAGTAGACATGTAAGCTACTTCAAAACTAGACCATAGTGCATAATACAACCTAGGTCCCTCTATATAGAAATCCTGAGGAGCTGGGCGTGGTGGTGCGCACCTGTAACCCCAGCTCTCAGGGAGGCTGAGGCAGAGGGATCTCTTGAGTTTGAGGCCAATCTGATTACACAGAGAAACCAAGCCTCAAAAAGGAAAAGAAATCCTGAGGGTTGATAGGCACAGGAGCCATTACAACCCAGCCCTGACTACTGCAGTGAAAAATGTCTGGGCAAGGGAAAGTGCAGTTTGTAGGTGGCTTTGGGGACCTTCTATGTGGCACTAGAGTTTGGAGCCGTAAATATGAGGCTTTTGCCGTATACTGGAGATTGGTGATATGAGCTAGGACTGTGTCTAGAGATCTTAGAAAAATTGCTCTATTGATGATATAAGGGATAGATTGTTACTGTTATCTGAAAATATAAGCAATATAAGCCATCGCTCTGCATATAAAAATCCATCTGGCTGAGGGGCATACGTTTGGACCACTGAAATCATGCAACAATGGCGAGCAAAGCTACGTGTGTGCAAGGAGGTCTGTGGAGGTTGCCGCAAGAAGCTTCTATCTACAGATAAGTCACTGAGTGTGTTTTTCACAATAGATGCTTTCTCTGGCCACTGACATGAGAAAGACCTATACCACCTGGTACTGCTGCCATTGCCTACCCCGTACTCCTTTTCCCCAGACTTGTATCCTAAGTCTTGCTGCATCAGGCTTTCATCAGTGTCCATGCAGTGGAACATGTGGATTCTTAGCTCATATTGTCACCCTACTTGTAAAGTTGGTAGCCAAGTGTGCTGCCCCTGCGAGGATGTCCCTCCCCACTCACCTAAGAACCTATCGTAGGACCAGTTACAATTGCGAACGTAGTGTAGCTGCACTTTGGTTTTGATCCATAGCACTATATATCAAGACAACCTACCCCTAGACCAGAGTCAGATTTTTCTTTTTCTTCCTATAATAGTTGTAGGAAATACCCGCACAGATACAAAATTGAACATCTGAGCTGAGGGGTCAGGATACATGCCATGGAGGCTCAGTCACCTGTTCATGCAGGTCACCTATAACCTTTGTCATCATGCAGTGAATTAGTGGTCTGTGTAAACACACATCACCAAGGTCACCGCTGGATATCCAAAAGTCCACCAGACAGTCCTGTGACTTGATAGCTCAGTGCCCGTCTCTCCTAGGCCCAGTGACTCAACCATGAGTTCTGTTTCCAAGTATAAATCCTTCTCTACTAAGAAGGTAAGGCCTGGCCTCGAGATCTAAGAGGCGACACAGCTTTCCAGAGACCCCATGCTCTTCTTACCGAATATATATTCCCTCCCGCACTATTAGACTGTTAGTTTAGAGTTGGGGCAGCCAGCACCTTAGCTTGGACTTGCTGAAGATAATTTTCTTAAGTCTACATTTAGAAGTCAAATAGAGGGCTGGGCATGTAGCTCAGTAAGAGAGCATGCTCCTAACATGCACAGAAGCCTGGGTTCAGTCTCCAGTAACCCCCTAAAAAGTTAGGGGGTCCCCTAAGGTAATATTTACACATATCAAACTTATTTTGACCTCTGGCCTTCTCAGGTTACACTTGCCCCTAGAATCCTCATAGATCCTCTAGTCTGCCTCCTATTTAAGGAAGCCTAATCCTCCAACACAGCCAAGCACTTCCAGGGAGGGACACTCCTGAACTCCTTTGCCACCCTGCTCCTGACTTACTCTCAGTCTCCAACAGCTTGCTCCAGTGGTCACCCTCCTCCCGCTGCACCTTGTCCCATATGCCCAGGGTCCTATCTTCCCAATTTCCCACAGCACCATTCACAGAAGACGGAGTCCACATACCAGACTGTTGGCAAAGGTTTCAAGGTTGCAGGACAGCAACAAGGAGCAGAACCATCTTAAAATACAAGCATGGACAGTTTCATTCCTTAGGGTCCTTGGGCGTCCCTGCCTAGGAAGACCTCACGGGCCACTTTCCATCGTCTTTCACTGTTTGATCTCCTTGCTTCTGCATTCACTCCGCTCCAGTTCTGGCTTTATCCTTGACACTCAACATCGTTTAGCTACCAGAGAACAACTCCTGACCTCCTAAAGCCTTATTAGGGTAAAGCGATCTGTTTCCTTGTGGCAGCTTCTCTAGAGACTGCGGTAGCCAGCATGCCCGTCAGTTCCCCTGAGGTGAAGGGTTAGCCTAGCTGTCTGAGGTACAAAACAACCACCATTTTGTAATGCTCACAGGTTCTTTGGGTCAAGGCAAAGCAAGATGCCCTGAAGCAAGGATGACTGGTCTTCCTGTGATATCCAGGGCTGGACGGGGGAGACTTGGCAGCTGGGATGATTATAAGGACTGGGGCCTGTAATCCCATAAAAGCCTTTTCATTCTGTGTCTAGTGCCTGGCTGTAGTGGGCTGAAGGCTGGACTCTGCTGGGACTGTCCAATGAAGCATGTGTGTCTCCTCTCTCCTTTCCTGTAGTTCGAGGCTTCCTCACAGCATAGAGGTCTCAGTGATTGGGCTTCCAACATGGTGGCTCAGGGCTCCAGTGAGCAAAAGAACACTAGGAATACCAAAGGGCCTTATATTCCTTGACCATCAAAAGTTACACAGCCCACAGGCTCAAGGGGAGTTCACACAGAACTTCTCTCTCAACAAGGGAAATAGCCAACATTTTGCAACTATGCTTCCAAACTGCCACAAGCTCTTCCTGTAAAATGCTGAAACTGGTAAAAGTCAAAGATTCTTTCTCTAGGACCTCACGAGGCAATTCCACGGGCTTAGTCTAGAGCTGGCTTAGTGATGTCTAGGATACAGCCTCCCCCATAGCGCTTAAGCTCTGGGTCAGAACATCTGGCATTAAAACTTGCTTCTACTTCTTGGAGAGTCAGATCTGGGAGCTCAGCTCACCTGCTATAGGCCCCTATAGCTGTTGAACTCAGTGTTAGCCTGGCAGACAGTGACCAGGTCAGTCTCAGGAAGCCTCTGTGCCTGCTTGTTCTAGTCCAGCCTGGTCTCCAGTGGGGTGATGCTGGATCTCTCCCGTGAGGTAGATCTGTTCACAGTCCTATTACCATTACGTCATGCAATGCGGGAAGTGGGGGGGGGGGGGTAGTGAGTCTTAGCATACACAAGGGCAAAGGCCTTGAAATGTATATGTGAGAGAGCTCACAGACTGCCAGATAGATGAACCTACTTCTGCCCAAATAATGAACCAAGACCTCACATAGGGTAAGGAATCTTAGAATTTAACCCACTGCTTCTGAGGTCATGGGCATGTCACGAATCTCACCATCAAGATGTGGTTTGAAAGGGGATCCTGTATAAGACTCGGTCCTCAAATGTCTATGAGCTCCACGGAGAACTGTTGTGGTTAATTTACCAGTATGGCCTAATAATGTTTATTATCTGGCCTATAATTATTATTACGGCAGTATTTTCTAACCTGCTAGCAACCAATCAAAACACAGACACCTGTTATATTTTAAAATAGCCTTAGTTAACCTGAGGCAAGACAGACATTAATCTCCTAAACTACATCCCATACTGGGGCAGGTATTGGATGCCTGACCAAATCCAATGTCATCTGCTTCTAATAATTTCTATCGAGCTACACCCCCCCCCCCATAGTCCCAAATACTTGCTAATGCTCTTCATCTGGGCCAAATCTTCTCCTTCCACACCGGCCATGCACTTCTCCTCCAACTAACCCGTGACACAGCCTTCTTCTCCTCTGGTCTCCCCTCCTTCCAAGATATTCTCTCTCTCTCTCTCTCTCTCTCTCTCTCTCTCTCTCTCTCTCTCTCTCTCTCTCTCTCTCTCTCTCTCCTCCCTCCCTCCCTCCCTCCCTCCTCAAAGCCCAGGAACCTTAGCCACACCTATCCCATTTGCCCTGCCCAGGTGTGATGGCCTTTTATTGGTCAAACGGGTTAGGCTTTTAGGCAAAGTACAAGGTGGGGCTCAGAGACAGCAAGCAGTAATTAACATCAAACTATATCAGACCAACTTCTAACAGGGAGCAGCAGCCGTGTCTGCTTGCTACATGCAGCACATTGCCAAGTGCTATGGTATTGCCTATGGTAAACCTTGGTTCTGGCAACTCTGATAGCCAGCTGGGAAACTTCAGTGGTTGTAGACATGACTAAATTGGGCAACCTCAGAAGCAACAGGGAGCAGGTAAGTGGGCAGTGAGAAAAGCTGGCTGGGACTATAAGAGAGTGGTGCTCTCCCTGCTACAGGTGTGAGGAGCAGCAAGTTCTCTTCAGCCCCAGGTTTCTCACATTCCCTTAGTATTCAAGAGAGGATGGAGTGATAAATCACATCATATCTTCCAGTTGCATGTATGTGTTGGTGTTCATGCCTGTGTACATGTGCATGCATGTGGAGGCCAAAGATAACCTTGAGTGAGATTCCGTTTCCTCATGATCCAATCACCTTGGTTCTTGAGACAGGGTTTCTCACTGGCCTAGAACTGGCAGAGTAGCCTGGCCCCAGGATCCACCTGTCTCTTCCTCCCCTGAGCTGGAATTACAAGGGAGTGCCACCAGGCCCGGGGTGGTTTTTGTTGTTGTTGTTGTTTTTATTTTATTATTATTATTTTTTAATGTCAGGTCCCAAAGAAGCTTTAGGACAAATGGCTAACTGTGGTGCTTATTAGCACACCAAAGCACATACTGGCCTCTAGGCTCTCTCGGTACCTTTGGCTCCTCTCAGCTCTTCTCACCCTGCCCCCTACTTATTTTTTTCTTTTGTCTTTTTTGGTTTTTGCTTTTCAAGGGTTTCTAGGCTGTCCTAGACTCACTTTGTAGAACAGACTGGCTTGAACTCACAGTGATCTACCTGCCTCTGCCTCCCAAGGGCTGGGATTAAAGGCGTGCCCCTGGCCTTACTCTAAACCTCATTAGCTCAGGGCATTCCTTCCCTTCCCCCAGCCTCCTGTTCCTACATACCCTGCCCTTTGGGCCTTGCACTCTGGCTTTCTCCTCTCTTGTTCCACTTGCTCCCCCCCCCTTTTGTCATCTTTGCTCTTTTGGTCCTCTGCACTTGGCTCTTGGTCCCCTCTGTTGACCCCCCCCCCCTCTCTCTCTCTTCCACTCACCTCTCATGGCCCAGCTCAGTCTGGACTCTCCCAGTGTCTCTGGCTGTACTCTCCCTCATATCTACAGTAAAAACACCTCCTCAACCATACCTCAGTGCGGTCATGACCTCATTTTCTTCAAGATCGAACTCAACTCTGCATTAAGTTGACTGATAGATAGCATTACCTCCCCAGCCCTCTACAGATTTTTAAGTGTTGTCAATTTATTCAGTGTAAAAACATTGTTCAAGAAAGGCACATGGGCAGGCTGAATGCAACAGGTGTGCTCCTGAAAGGCACAAGGGTACGACTCCAAGCATTAGCAGAGCTCAAACCCTGCTTTCCAACACCCTGCCTGCAGAGAGTGAATGTGGGCCCCTCCACGACCATGACCTGGATAGGAAGTTAGCTCAGAGACTCCCCACGACAGCTGCACTGCAAAGACCTTCTTAGGCCTCTGTGACCTCTGCAAGAAGATTATACCTGTAAACCCCAGCAGCCAGCAGCCCAAGGTGGGGGAAGGGAAAGAGTACCCTGGAAGACAGGCAGGCCCTAGTCACTGCTCTGTTCCACCTGTTCAAGTCAGGTATATCTTAGGAACAGTTCAGAGCCTCAAAGCCGTGTGTCCTGACCTAGACCTAAAAGCTCTAGGGAAGGCTGTACACTAGACATCACCACAGAGTTCTAAGCCAGGCCTGTGGAATTGCCTAGCAAAGCCCCAGAGAAAGATACTTGACCCTTATTGGTGTCAGCGTGCTGCCGGAGGAGGCATCCCGCAGTTCTGAAACACTGTTGCAACATCTTAGATAGTCGCCTTGTTGCGAACTCCACCCTGAACCTGTCTTGTTGAGCCAAAACAACTAGATGTTTTCCTAAGGATTTGTAGTGTTATGAAGAAAAAGCACAACGGAACATAAGCAGGACGATGTGGGCTAGAAATGGGAGTGTTTACAGGGCTTGGGCTCTAAGAGCCACAAGAACTAGATTGTGGGGCCAGGGAATACAGTGAAGGAAACGGAATGGAAGAAGTGGATTTCCATTCTCTGTAAGCAAAAAAAGGGTCAGTGTGATTGAAGAGTAACATTGCTGCAAGAGTTCCGCTCTGGGAAAGCAGGGACCAGGAGAAATCAGGAATCAAGAAAATCAGAGGCGAGTGTGCATTCCCCTTCCCAGAGGAGGGTGGAAGGTCAGGGGTATCTCTGCAGAAGGGACCTGAATAGGGAGAGCACATCCCGGGTTCCCCCACAGAAGCAGAAAGCGCAACCTCTTAGCCATCTCTGTCCCGGCCAGATTTGAAAGCCCCGGTGCTCTACCAACGCCGGAAAAGATGGAGCGGTTGCCACGGCAACGTGGAGCACACAGCAGAAATAAATAAATAAGCAGTTGAGTTGCTGCAGCCGCGCCCCCGCGGGACAGGCGCGCAAGGGAGGGGACCCCTCGGGTCTGGGTCCCCGCAGCCCGCGCGCCCTCGCCATTGGTGGAGAAAGAGGGGGGGGGTCACCCCCGGGGGGCGAATGGTACAGTCCTCCGCCCGCGCCCCAGCCGGGCCGCTGCGAGTGAGCGAGCACCGAGCCCCGGGTCCCGCGCAGCCGCCGCCACCGATGGTGCCCCAATCTCAGTCCCGGACGGCGATGGAGGGAGTAAGCAGCCACCGCACCCTGTCCTACAGCCGCTGGAGCTATGACAGGTAGGGCGCGCGCGGGGAAGATGAGCTCCTCCCGGTCCCTGCCGGTGGCCCCGCGTGGGTGCCGCTGACGCGCGTGCTCGAGGCTGATGCGGGCGTGAGCGCCTAGAGCTACCAGCATGGATTCCGGCACCCGCATCCGCAGGCATCCGGGACCCGGGGTACCCATGGCCTCGGATATCCGGAGTCGGAACTCAGGAGCGAGCATCCTCACACCGGCGGGCCAGAACGTTGGGAGGAGGGTGTGCGGGCACCGAGATCCTCGGGTTGTCATCCCGCGGTGCGGGTGGGAGTTAGAACCCTGGAAAGGCCGTGCCCGCCCCGTACTGACGCGGTGTTCCCAGCCGACCCTCAGTGGGCGACCTAGTTCATCCCGCAGCGGACTGACAGACTTGCACCTGGAAGTCGGTTCCTGCTCCGCCCGGCTAGCGGGATCGCAGCCCCGAGCTGGGTGTATCTGGGCGCTGGAGTGGCTGTGCGCACACCCCGCGGTGATGGCAAGCTGCTGCCAGCGTGGGCGGCTTGGAGCCGCGCTCCCCACGCACTGGTCCTGGAGGAAGGAATCATCCTTCCTAGGGAAATGAGAAAAATAAGGACAGCAAAATGAGTTAGTGTTAAAGCAGGGCAAATTTATTCAGAAACTGTATCCGCTCTACCTTTTCTTTTTCCTTATTGCATGTTAAATGACCCCCTGGGCCCCATTTAAAAAAGAAACCAACAGATAATAGTGTTGTTGTTGTTGTTGTTGTTGTTATTGTTGTTGTTGTTGTTGTTGCTTTCATTTTTAAGTCCTCAACCTGTGTGAATCTCCAGAATCCTGGAGTGAATTTTCTGATTCCTGGCTTTCACTAGTGAAAGCTGGAAGAAACTTCATTAACTCATCTCCCCGCCCCCTTGCTCTTCCTCTGCCTGCTTTGCTCCCTCTAAGAAATCCTCGCTGCATCTCTGACAGTGCTTGTTTTTTCCAAGATTCTGAGGAACAGGTGTCCCTCCTTCCCAAGGCTAATTCCCAGAGGGCCCCTCGTCACTCACCAGGGTCTCCCTTCGCGGCGATCCCATGTGTTTCCTCTTCGCCTGCAGACTTGCAGGTTTGACCATCCTCCCTCCCTTCGGTGGGCGTCCCTTGATTTGCATTCAAGGCCTCTTCTGGGGCAAGAACCCTTTGAAAAAGCAGGCTCCCGTTGTCAGTACAGCTCTAGCAATCTGCTGACTCCACCTCTCAATTCCAGTGTAAATTGCCCTTCCGAACAGCAGTGTTCTGTCCAGAGAAAACTAGAGCCCTGGATAAGGAGATAAAGGGCACAGATCCAGCCCTCAAGTGGATCCACTGCCTACAGGTAGTAGCATAGGCCAAATGCCAAATAAAATATGGGAGAAGAGTTTAAAGTTAGGCTAATTTTTAGTAGTAACTGGGTTTTTGGTGGGGGGAGTTGCTTTGTTTTGTTTTGTTTTGTTTTCCTCCTATATAAGCAAATCAGAGACTCTGGAGTTATACAACTGGGATTCATATTGTGAAATCGTGATTCCAGGTAGCTAACCTCAAAGAACTCCCCCCTTGCCCCCGGGGCCTCAGTTTCTCCATATGTAAAATAGAGCTGTGTAGGCAATATTAAGGTGATAGGTATCAAGGGCAGATCGAACCGTTAGGCACAGTAACCACTGCCAGTGCTCATTTATTAGTTAGCATTGTAATTGCCTTGGGAACCCTGATTTTGGGGAGCTGGGTAGAAACTGTTGTTCTTTTTAGAACATGAAATGAAAATACTTTGGGCGTGGGGCTGTCTCTAAGAGTCATTTCTTGTCACTCAGACACCCTCAATATCTTGGAAGTTTTGTAAAGGAAACAGAATGCCTGGCCCATGTCCAAATTAACTAAGTAAGGATATCAGGACGCTGGACTCTGTGTGCAAAAGTTCCCAAGTGTGAAAGCGCTGGTTGGGCTATTCTCTGGAGCCACTGGTCTATAGCAACCACCTCTGTTTGGCTTTCAAAACATAAATATTAAATGCAAAAAAAAAAACCCATACAGCTTCAAAAGGCTATTAAAAAAGTAAACATGTTTTCTACAAGGCACACATATTAAAAATTAAAATCTGGGTTAAGGATGTAGCTCAGTTGTTAAGAGTAGTTACCAAACGTGCAGGAGGTCCTGGGTTCAATCCCCAGCTCTGCACAAACCAAGCATGGTAGCACACACCTGAAGTCCCAGCACTTGGGAGGTGGAGGCGGGATGAGCATTTGGAACAAGTTAGGCTAGCCTGTGCTACCTATGACCCCCCAGTAAAGGGGAAGTGGGAATTCTGTCCCTCAGATGCCTTACCCTGACCTCCATGAATAAGCTGCACTTAGTGGACAGTTCCTATGCTTTGGCTGAGGTTCAGTTGCTTGGGCCATACCTGGGCTGGGAAAGCCAGAACAGCGCTCCATCCCCCCCACCCCCCCCCCGCCCCTGCCCCCACCCCCATCTCTCTCTCTCTCTCTCCCTCTCCTCTCCTCTCCTCTCCTCTCCTTCTCCACATGTTTTCTTGGGCTTGTTCACACCATGACAAAAGGGCTCTCAGGAGGAGCACCTACATCACCTGTCAATCTCTTTTCCTTCTCTCTGGTTAGCATCACTTCTATTGGTCACAGCAGCTCTTGAAACCGTCATCACCATCAAGACCTTCTCACTCGTCTGTCTGTGATTCTGCAATCACTAGGGGTTGAGCCCAGGGCCCCACATGTGCCAGGCAAGTGCTGTGCCACTGACTTATGCATATCTCTGGGCTTCCTTTTTTAATGTTAATTTTTAAAAACTTATTTCCTTACAGCCTGATGTCAGCCCCCCTCCCCCCTTTTCCTTTTTCTCAGCGAAGGTGAGGCCCCCAAGGGCTATCAACCCAGCCAGGCACCTCCAGCCTCAAGTCACAGCAGGACTAAGCGCATCCTCTCCTACTGGGGCCTGACAAGGCAGCCCAGCTAGGGGAAAGGGCTCCAGGGGCAGGCAGCAGAGTCAGACACAGCCCCTGCTCCCATTGTTAGCATATGTTGACCGCACTGCACATATATATAGGGGTCTAGGTCCAGTCCATGCATGCCTTCTGGTTAGTGGTTCAGTCTGTGTGAGCATCCATGGACCCAGGTTAGTTGACTCTGTGGATCTTCTTGTGGTGTCCTTGATCCCTCTGGTTCCCTCTAGCCTTCCTCACACTCTCCCACAGAACTCTGAGAGCTCAGACTCATTATAAGTTTACTCTGAGTCAGGACCTCACAAGGCTGCCCTTGAGCTCACTATGTAGTCCACTGCGCAGGCCTCACATTTTTTCAGTTCTCCTGCCACGTCCTCCTGAGTAGCTGTGATTGCCGTCCCCTATCACCTGATCAGACTGGGGCCTCTTTCTAGGTAACCCTGGTCCCTAGATCCAGACTCTGAGCAAATAAATGGCTTTGTCTCTTTCAGCTCCTTAGAAAAACTGATGACACCAGTCATGGTCTCCTGTCACTTTCTGATTTCATGTCATTTCATTCTCTTCCAGTCACTCCATTTAGGGGACTTTTGTTGTTGTTTACTTTTTACTTTTCCTATTATAAACAATTCTATGATAAACATCCATTCGTGTGGAGCTTGCCCTCATGTCTCATGTCCGATTGATTTAGCACAAACACCTTGAAGAAGTGTTGCTAGTTTTCGGCTCTGGCTATTGCCGGGTTGTCTACAGAGAAATGAATTGTTTTCTGTTCTCACGGATTGCTTTGAGTGCCTTCTTTGACAGTAATCTACTCACCAGTTTGGCTTCTTAGACTGTGGGTCAAAGTGACATAAAGAACTTTGGTTTTGTGTAGTCAACATGATCTGGTTTAAAAGCCCAGCTCCACCAATGTGACAGGTGGTGTAACTCCATTTACAAAAAAAGATAATAGTATCAGTCTCTCTCTCTCTCTCTCTCTTGGTTTTTAGTTTTTCAAGACAGGGTTTCTCTCTGTTGCCTTGACTGTCCTAGACTTGATTTGTAAACCAGGCTGCCCTTGAACTCACAGAGATCCACCTGCCTCTGCCTCCCAAGTGCTGGGATTACAGGTGTGTGCCACCACTCCTGGCTTTAGTATCAGCCTCTTAAAGCGGTCCATTCATTAAATTTTTTGGTTTTTTGTTTTTGCTTTCCAAGACAGGGTTTCTCTGTTGTAGCCTTGACTGTCCTGGACTCACTTTTGTAGACCAGGCTGGCCTCGAACTCACAGTGATCCTCCCGCCTCTGCCTCCCAAGTGCTGGGATTAAAGGCGTGCACCACCACCTCCCGGCCCTCATTAAATAATTTTTAACACTTATGTCAGGCAGTGTCTGAGAGATTGGACATAACATGTCGAACAAAACAGAGCCCAGGTCTCATAGATAGTCCTTGCTGCCTAGTGGGAGTGAGATAGACTTAGACAAACGCCAAGCAACCTGTGTAAGTGCAGAGAAGAAAAGTAAGGAGGACGAGACTGGTTGTGTGAGCAGCTGGAGAAGAAAAATGTTCTACCACACAGCGTGGGGGAAACTTCCTGGCAAGGTGATACTTCAGCAGACAAGTGGAGAAGAGCAAGAGAATGAACCGGAAGGCAACAGGGAAAAATGTCCCCTAGGGGGCGCAGCACTGAAAGGTCCTAAGGTCAGAATGCAGCCAGAGTGCAGCAGAACAAGCAGTGTCCTTGCTCATCTTTGTAAGAGTTCTTCCCTGTCCCTCCCCAAATTCTGTATCTCATGCGCCATCCTCAGCGATCTACTGATCTGGTTTGTTTGTATGTTTTAGGATTGTATATAAATGGCATCACTCCGTACATTCCCAGTATATTCCGTCACAACCTGCCTTCTTTCACGCATGGCCGTTCGGCATTCTTCCTCGTTGCCTGGGGCAGTAGACCATAACTTTACTGCTGAGAAATTTTCTGTTATATGGACAGACTGGAGTTTATCTAGTCACCCACTGGCAGACATGTGGGTTGCTGTTAGTTTGGGCCTATTACAAATACAGCTTTTGTATTCCCAGCTATCACAAATATAGCTTTCGAGACTATCAAGTACAGGTATATGTATGAGTGTGTGTCTTTATTTTTCACAGGCAAACATTTAGCAGAAGGATGTCTGGGTTATATGATCATTATACATCTAACTTTTCAAGAAACTTTTCCAAAGTGAGCAAACCACTGGGCACTCTCATGATCAGTGGTTGGGAGTCCCAGCTCCCCCACACCCTTGGGATAAGCTGGAACAGCCAAACTTTAACTGGAAGCACTCCAATAGATATTTAATGGTATGGTGTTGTGATTTTATTCTGCATTTCCCTAATAACTAATAACGATGTTAAGCAAATTTTCATGCGTTTATCTCTATATCTTTGGGAAGAAGTATATGTTTGAGTGTTTTCACTGCTTTCAAACCTGGTGTTACCTCATTGTTAGAACTTATGAGCCCTTTTGATATTTTATCTGTGGTGTGTGTGTGTGTGTGTGTGTGTGTGTGTGTGTTCAGACAGGATCTCATGTAACCTCGATATCTATGGAGCTGAGGCTGGCCTCCACCTCCTAATCCTCCTGCCTCCACTCCGATGACCGTGGCCACCATGCCTGCTGGGCTGTTCTCCTCCATCTGCTCTGACTCGCCGTCCTGTTGCTTTCTTTCCAGCCTCTTGTGTATTTTCTAAAGCAGACATTTTTGCTTGCGATGAAATCCAGTTTATAATTTTTTTTCTTTTATGGATTGTCCTTAACTATTAAGGACTTATTTATTGCCAAACTAAAAGTGAAAAAAAAGCTACATCCACTCCCCAGCCCTAGGCTGTACCATCCCTTTCCTGTTTGGGCCACAGTTCACAGGCTTGTAGGCCTCCAGGGACATGAGGGCAACAAAACCACAGGAAAAGGTGAATAAGTGAATAGGACAAAAGTTTTTCTGGAGTTGTCTCTGTCTATGTGTCAAATTTAGGTCTATCCACACTATGGAATACTACTCAGCTATTAAAAACAAGGAATTCCCGAAATTTGTGGACAAATGAATTGAGCTAGAAATGATCATAATGAGTGAGTTAAGCCAGAAGCAGAAAGACTCAAATGGTATATACTCACTTATATCTGCATACTAGCCCAAGGGGCATGTCCCACGAAAGCCTTCACTTACCAGGAAACTGGGACAGGGGGGAGGACATCCCATTGAGACTCTGGATGAGAGAAGCAAGGGAGAATAGCAAAGGAGAAGGAGCCAGAGGGTCCTAGGAACCTACAAGTAGAACATTATGATAGGCAGATTTGGGCCCAGGGGTCCTGCTCAAACTAAGGCACCAGCCAAGGACAATAGAGGCGGTAAACTTTAAACCCCTACCCAGATCTAGGCAAAGGTCAGAACAGTCTCCACAGTTGAGTGGAGAGTGGGATATTACTTTCTCACATACTCTGGTGCCTCACATTTGACCATGTCCCCTGGAGGGGGAGACCTGGTGGCACTCAGGGGAAGGACAGCAGGTTACCAAGAAGAGACTTGATACCCTATGAGCATATACAGGGGGAGGTAATCTCCCCCAGGAACAGTCATAGGAGAGGGGAATAAGGGGAAAATGGGAGGGAGGGAAGAATGGGAGGATACAAGGGATGGGATAACCATTGAGATGTAACAAGAATAAATTAATTAAAAAATTTTTTTAAAAAGCATAAATGACCCTGAATGCTTACCAGATTTACATAAGAGGTATTGCAAAGTAGAGTATCATTCTAAGACTGAAAACTCTATCTCTAGACTTGTAGTGAAACATAAAGGAATAACACCTTTTTAATTCTTTCTTTTTATTTTTCCTCTGTCTTTGTGTGTGTGAGATAGTCTCACTTTTAAAATATATTTTATGGAAGAGATTCTTGAAGGTTTTTTTTTTCTTTCTGTAAAAATAAAACTTTCTTTATTCTTTGAAAAAAAATTAGGTCTATCCTACTTTTTGGTGTGTGGTGCTGTTTTTTGGTTGGTTTTGCTTTGTTTTATTTTGTTTTGTTTGAGACAGGCTGGCTTTGTGTAGCCATGGCTGGCCTAGACCTCCCTATGTAAACTAGGCTGGCCCTGTATTTGGCAATCCTCCTGGCTTCACCTCCCATGTGCTGGGATTATGAGTGCATGCCAATTATACTTGGATATATAGGGTTTTTGTTTGGTTGATTTTGTTTTTGTTTTGTTTAAGATGGAGCTGGAGAGATTACTCTGTAGATAAGAGCACTTGCTGCTCTTCCAGAAGGCCTGAGTTTGGTTCACAGCATTCAGTTCAGGCAAGCCATAACCACTTATAAATATAGCTGACAACTTCAGTGGGTTTTCTCAGCTTAAGAAACAAACTTAAAATGTTTTGAAGCTATCTAACTGCCCCGGTACTACTATTTTTTAATTCATTTCTTAAAAAAATTTATGTGCATGAGTATTTTCCCTGCACACATGTATGTGTGCCACCAAGAACAGAAAGCTGTATCAAATCCTCTGGAACTGGAGTTACAGATGTTTGTGAGCCACCCTGTGAGAGCTGGGAATTGAACTTGGGTCCTTTGCAAAAGCAGGCTGTGCTCTTCATTTCTGAGCCATCCCTCCAGCCCCCGCCCCCCGCCAAACAATTCTTTAAAAGACTTTTCTCGTTTCCACTTGGAGACTGTATTGAAAAATCAAGATGGTCATGATGGTATAGGCCAGCCACTCAAAGACTTGGAAAGGAGGTCATTTCAGCCCAGGAATGCAAGGACAGCCTAGACCGCATAGTGAGAGCCAGTCTCAAGGGGGGAGGGCAGGCAGGAGATCAGGGGACAGTCAGTCACTGTCAGATGTCCTTGTGTATGTCTAGTCTGGTCCATTAACTTGATTTTCTTTTTGCTGCTGAGAGCAAGCACACTGTCTTGATTTCTGTAGTTTTATTCATCTTTAAATAAGGTTGCTCAAGGAACTCCAACTTGGTTCTTTATCAAAGCTGTTTTGACTTTCATAGGTTCTTTTCAATTTCATATTAATTTGGTGAGCTTTAAAGTTCAGTGCAAATAGACTAGCTTAGATTTGGGTTGGGACTGTGGGAGCGGCAACAGCCTGATATTCATAGGCTTTGCAGCACCTGCGCCTGGATCTCTGTTTATTTAGACCTTCATCTTTTCCTCAGGCGTGTTCTACAGTTGTCAGTGTATAGGCCTTAACTCTTGTGAGATCTGTCCTTAAGTGTTGTATATTTCCAGTCAGTTTTATAAGTAGTCTTAAAACAACAACAACAACAACAACAAAACTACAGCTTCCCCGCTCCACAGGGTTGGCTCTGAGAGATGGCTCAGAAGCTTCTGGCACAAGCCTGGTACCCAAGTTCCATTCCCGGAAGCCAGGTAAAGGTGGAAGGAGAGGGCAGACTGGAAGCTTGTCCTTTCACTCCATATGCACACGTGTCACACCTCCACACAGTTAATATATAGTAAGATTCCAGTTTCTAGTTGTTTGTTGCTTTGTCTAACAACACGGCTGAAGGGTTTTTAGCGATGCTAAGAGGCATGTAACTTGAGATGGGTGAGCCCAGTGGTTTCTAAGTTTTGTTCAGAGCCAGCGTCTGTGACATCCACCAGCAATCATTGCCACTGTCCCTAAAGCACACCATCCTGAAAAGAAAATGTCCGTTAAGGAGTAAGTCATCTTCCCTCTAGTCCTTGATATCTCTAATCTACTTTGTATTTCCATGAATTTGCCTATACCTAACATTTCATAAGATTTAATAACAGCCCGGTGGTGGTGGTGCACATACCTGTAATCCCAGCACCTGGAAGGCAGAGGCAGGCAAATATCTGTGAGTTTGCGGTCAACCTGGTCTACAGAGTGAGTTCAAGGACAACCAGGGCTACACAGAGAGAAACTCTTTCTTCAAAACAAAACAAACAAACAAAAAAACCATATATTGCCTTGTATATGGATTCTTTCCCTTAGTATAGTGTTTATGAGAGTCATCCAGGTTGTGGCAAATTCAAGAACTTCTTTCCTATGTTTGACAGGACAATATACAGTTGTATACATAAACATTTTGGTTACCACTTGTCTATCTCTGGAGCCTGGGTTGTTGTGGTCTTTTGACCGCTGTAGAGCACAGATGTGAATATTGTGCTGCACATGCCTGAGCCTTTGTTATTTACAATAGAATCGCTATTTGTTAATTCTGAAGCTGTACCGTTTTCTATTTCTACCAGCAACATATAATAAGTGTTCGCACGTCTTCACATTTTCTCAAACACCTGTTCACTTCTGCACTGTCATCACCACCCCGGTCTGCTCAAAATGCTGTCCTAGCATGGCTTCAGTGTGTGTTTCCAAAAGGCAAAGGAGATTGGGCATCAACACCATTTCATGTGATAGAAAAGTCTATCTTTTGCCCATTTGTTTTGTTTTGTTTTTTATATTAGATGAGGAATTTATTAAATGAGCAGGGGCAGGGGGAAGAGGGTTACGAGAGAGAGAGAGAGAGAGAGAGAGAGAGACAGACAGAGAGAGACAGACAGAGAGACAGAGAGAGAGAGACAGAGACAGACAGAGACAGAGACAGACAGAGACAGAGACAGAGACAGACAGAGGAAGAGAGAAAGAGGTTAAGAGGGAGTAAGAGAGTAAGAGGTTTGTTTTGTTTCTTGAGACAGGGTTTCTCTGTGTAGCCCTGGCTGTCCTAGACTCCCTTTGTAAACCAGGCTGGCCTTGAACTCACAGAGATCTACCTGCCTCTGCCTTCTAAGTGCTGGGATTAAAAGCCTTTTGCCCGTTTTTATGCCAATTCTTCTTTATACTGCTCAGCTGTAGAGTTATCTATGTATTCTGGACACTGAACTCTTCCCTGTGGATAATTTGCGAATATTTTCCCACTCTGGAGCTCATCTTCCCACCTCCTTGATAGGTTCATTGAAGTCACACAAAGTGTTCAGTTTTGGTAACGTTCAATTTACCTGTTTGGTCTGGTTGTTCCTTGAACCTTTGGTGAAAAGTTGATTTCTGAATGCTCAGTTCAGTTCCACTTGTATGCACATGTCGTTATGCAGACACCTCAATGCTTGGGTTATTGTAGCTTTGTAGTAATCTCGAATAAAGGATCAGAGAACAGCAACAGAGCAGATCACATGTATACGGGTAGATGGGGCTCCCAAGAGACTAGATCCCTGAGATGGCGCAAAAGGGCACTAGGCTTCTATCTAACCATTATGTCTGGTTCATGTCATAGCTGCCTCTTATGAGGTAAATACAACCCCAGTGCAAGAAAGAAAATCCTTATCGCCTTGTTGATTTAAAAATCACATGTACTTGTAAGAAGAATCAAGGGGCTAGAGAGATGGCTCAGTGGTAAAGAGCACTTGCTGCTCGTGCAGAGGACCTGAGTTCAGTTCCCAGCACCGACATCAGGCAACTCACGACCACCTGTATCTCCAGTCCCGGAGGATCCAACTTCCTTTTCTGACCTCCACTGGCTCTTACATTCATGTGCAGCACACACACACACACACACACACACACACACACACACACCCCTAAAATAAACTTTTAAACAATAAAGAGTGTATCACGTGGATAGATGATCTTCTTCAGGCTCTGTATTATTAACAATTTGTTGTTTTTCCGAAAGTCCAAGTTCAGTGATTTGGATTCTCTTGGGAGTTAGGGGATGGGTACCGGTCTTATATGGAAGGCCCAGAGGAGCGAGCAAAACACTCAGATGGCTCAGGCAGCATGCTAACATAAGAGTAGGAAAGAGATTGGCTTTCATGACTGGTGACATCAGGATGCTGGGGTGGTGTTGACAGGGTGACTTTGTGGGGACATTGGAACCCTCCTGCACTATTGTAGGGGTCAAGACCAACTGCCAAATTAGAGAGCAGTTTGGCGCAAAGTAAACTGAGATTTCCCCCTTCCAGAACTTCTCCCTCCACCCTGCTGTCCTGCCTCAGTGTGGTTGGTGATTGGAAAGGCTGGGGTGAAGGGATGAAATCAGGGAAGGCAGGAGTGAGACTCCCCGCCACGCCCTGTGACGATGCTGTCTCAGGAGTTACTGGGCAGGGCAGCGCTCCCGAGGCAGGGTGACAGGAGACTCTGCTGTATTCCAGAGGCTTCTCTTCTACTGGATATTTAGCAAGATAGGGCTGGGTCAGCTGGATCAAATGAGAGTCATTGCACAGGGAATCCATGGGGAATCTGTCTTAAAAGGCACTGAGTCGGAGGACAGATCTGTTTTCTCTCTCTCCTGAGCATTGTTAAGGATTCTCTTGAAGCCACGGCACCCATGTTGGGGTTCTGGAATATACGTGTTCCAAGTCAGCCTCCCTCTGCAGTGTGTTAGACAGATATTCTGAAATGGTGAACAAAGAAAATTCCAGTGTTTGTATGTGTGTGTTTGGGGTGGTAGTCACGAGGCTTTGATGACCAGCTTATCAGGGCTATTGCCACAAAAGGCAGTTATCAGAAGGTGAATCCTGCTAGAGAACTGTGCCAGCAGACCAGAACCAACATAAGAGTGATGAGCACAGAGCTCAGGTCAAGTGATGAAGTCATAGTGCCTAGGGACATCTTTGTAGTTAGGGGGACCAGGGTCATGGTGGCACAGGATTAACTCTTCACAGGTTTCCATTCTACTGCAAAGACTGGATGCCACCATGGCTCTGCCTCTATCCTCCTACACTGCAGGTCAGCGCAACACCATGCCAGGAAGGCCAGGGATTGCCAGTGGTGGGCTCATGTCCCTTTCTCCACAGGCTGGCACAAGCTGCCACAGGCTGGCATCCTGAATAGAATCTTCCTATACATCACCGGTCATCACAGAACTGAGCTGTGAGGGTTGGGCTGCACTGGGAGAAAGGCTTGTGAGTGTGTGCATCTGTGCATGCACTGAGTGAACACCAATTAGCACGTCTGAGGTGTGTGCACACAATGCAGATGGCTAAGTTGTGCATCCTTGGAGACAGGGGTGTGTGCACATGCCAACAGGGTGGCCATGTGTGCAAGTGTTGCGTATCTGAGTGGAAATACATGTGCAGGAAAACAGAAGGGGGGGCAGGGAGGAAAACTGGCCAGCCCTTTCTTGTGCTTCTGCATTGGGCAGGAACAAGATACAGGACTGAGGAGCAGGGCGGTGGGGTTGCAGTTCCCTTTCCCTGAGCCCAGGACTGAGGAGGGCCTCCAGAATAACTGGTTTTATCTGGGAGTTTCTGCCAACCGGTAATGTCTATAACACAGTGGCCTAGTAAGCAAGGGTCTGCACTGCCACCCGAGGGGTCTGATTTAATCAGAGAGAGTGGGGCAGGGGAGGCGGGGGTAGCCCAATGTGACCTTGGGCAATGATCTGCAGAGCAGAGGAGCCTTCCCTGTCTGGCAATCCACCAGCAAAAGCTGGGACCTGGGATCCCACATCTGCTCAGAGGGGCTCTGGGGCAATCCAGGGCCCGCATCAATGTTGGATGAGCCCCGTGCTGTGTCTGCAAAGCCTCGATACCATCTTCCTCAGTCTCACTTTTAGTGTAACTTGAGAAGAAGTACACCAGCCCCATGCAGGGACTTGTGATCTTATTGCCCAGTGTCACCTATGAGGGGACAGGGGCTGGGGAAGGGAGGCTGGACAGGGCTCTGCTAGCTGTGTGTGTCTCTGGCTGGGGTGGGGGTCCAGCGAGGCCCAGCCTCACAGGGCTAGTAGGGCCAGCCTGGCCTCTTTTTGGCCCCTGGCTCTTGGTGCTGGGTTACACCTCCTCCTCCCTCCTTGGGCCACCTCACCTTCCCCTGGTGTCATCTATCTGTTGATTTGTCCCTGGGGCAGTTCAGTCCCATTCACCCCTATCCCCACCCCTTGCTCTGGGGGGCAGCAGCTAGACCAAGAGAGACCCCCCTAGAGGAAGAAAGAGGAATAACAGCAGCAGCAGAGCCGTCGCTGCAGGTGAGTGTCCCCCACCTGAGTGCTGTGGGCAAAAGGTAGGAGTGCAGCTCCTGACACGGGGGACTGTCCCTACTCTAACCCTGATCTTATACCTTGTACTGTGTGCCCTAAGAGATCTCAATGAAGTGTGCTGGGGATCTGTGGGCACCCTGTATTTGTTGGCAGTGTAGGAAGAGGCTGTGTCCTCCGGATGTACTGAATCGGGACATTGTGGCCAGTGGACACTGGCCTGACTCTGCAGACCCTGGGGCACTGCTAAACCTACTTGTCTAAATACTGTCAAGGCACTTTCACTCTGCAGTCGTGGAGCTAATCTGGCTGACAAGCCTGAACTATTGATTCCTTGGCCCTTTAAGAAAAAGCTTGCAACCTGTGAGCTATTCCCCAAGGCTGCCTTGCTTTACCCTGTGGTGGCTGTCCTCCCACAGATGCCTCCTTCCTCCTTATGCTCCCCTCCCCCACCCACCAGATGCCCCTTCTGCTGAGTGTTCATCACTCCTGGGAACATGACCTCAGGGACCAATCAGCTCTGGTGATGACTTCTTGCGGGCAAGAAGTGAAAGCGAACAGGCAGTGGGCACTCTGGAACCCAGCGGGATAGCTGAAGGCTGAGGCAGGACCCTGTCCAGTCCCAGGCTGTAATGGAGCTCGTTCCTAGATCACCTGGTCAGACAATTTGATGATGCCAAGGGTAGCTTCTCTGAGCCCCTAAGTTGATGTCAGTAAGCTTAAGGCTGGGCAGGCCAGCTGAGTATGGGCCCTGGTTACTTCCTGTGGGCCAGACCAGGTGCAGGTGACCCTTAAAGGAGTAGGAGACATTACACCGCGGAGAACTGTTTAGAAGGCTGCAGCATGTCTGAAAGGGAACCTGGGGCCCAGCTACTTCCTACCTACTGCTCTGCTGTTTCCATACCTAGGGCACATGTTTTACCCAAGCCTTTATGAGGAAAACAAAACCCATTTCCTAGGCTTCTTGTTCACATTTGAGTTCAGGGGTGGGCACAGGTATGGTGAGAAACACCGCTTGGTCTGCAGCTGCCTTCCTGCTGTGCCACCACTAGGTGGCACTCACGGTGCCAGCTCCTTCCTCTGTTTCTGATGGCTTCTACCATTCACAGGTCCTGTTACAGGCTGAAAGCCTGTGCTTACTCTCTCTGAGTCTTGCTGGCCTGACCAGCTCAGTCTCTCCTGAGGCTTCTAGAAAACACCTCTAGACTTGTGGCTCAGAGTGCTTCCTTGGGTAGAGACCAACAGGCTCGCCTGTAGCTGTAATTTGCTGCCTTATTATCCATCTACCCTTAGGAAACTCCCAAAGGCATAAGCCTCCTCCGGTCCTCTCAACCGGCGAGGCCAAGCACACTGGAGGGGTTTGACGTGTCCAATGTACAAACTACCATTCACTCCATCTTAGCTGTCTAGCGTTGCTTTCTTAGTATCCAGCAGCCCTGTGCGAATGAGGGCAAAGAACACAAGACACGGGAGTAATGCCCCCATCCCCCGCTGGCTTGGGTCTGGGTGGGTAGCATCAGCATTCTAGGGGTCCAGATATGAACCAGGAAGCTCTGAGGCACCACGGGGTGGGCTATAGGGGGCTGCGTGTTTCCAGGTGCAGTTTTCTGGGCCCTGCCTGGAACCAGGGGCAAACAGGGAGCAGAGGCATCACTGGAATGGCTACTAGGATCTGTCAGGGTTTTCCACTCATCTGGCCACAGCTCAAGCCAGTACAAGAGGCTCCTCATCTAAGTAAGTATCCAGTGGTCCTAGGCGTCACCTAGACATGCACTTGTGCTGTGTGTAGCGTCGGGGAGGCAGCTGCTTTTGACATGGAGGGATAGTGTCAGCGGAAATCCTAGACCAAGCAGTAGGGGAAAGGTCACTGGGAGTGAGGTCTGAGGTAGGAGTCTGCTTAGGGGCAACAAATGAGTCCCTCGGGAGCAGCAGTTCCTAGAAAGTTCCTGCCCACTGCTTCCCATCACATTGGCAGAGTCCAGCTTGATCTCTTGAGTGTGGCCCTGGGAAAGAGCCCTTAGTTAACATGCAAGTGCCATTTCTCTGTCTCGAGCGGGGCTCCAGGAGAAGACTGGCATCGCTCACCTGGGTAATTACTGGTTTGGGTTCGATTTCCATTCAAAACAGTCATCCCAGCCTGAGCTGGTGTCAGATCTGAAGGCTGATCATTAAGAACATTTATCAACAGCCTCTCAGCTCCAAGCAATTACAGCTAACCTGCCGTTCCCAGGAAGTCATGCAAGACTGCAGCCTCTTCCCTGCCCGCCCCTTTACTCCCTCTCCCTTGTTTCCCCTCCCCTCCTCTCAGCAGCCAACCTGAGGGAGGGCAGGAAGTGGGAGCTACCTTATGAGTCACTGTCACACACACCCCCCCTGAGTGTGTGTGTGTGTGTGGGTGCAGCATGTGCATGCCAGGCACCTGTCTTCCCAGAACCCCTCTTCACATCACAGAGTCATGTGAGTGTGCCTGCCATACACTCAGAACTGAGAGGAATCTGTGCGTTTGGCAGATGGTAGCTCATCAACTGAGGCTTTGTCACATGATATGTTTTCCACAGAGTCAGAGTCCTCTAAGGAGACTTAGGCTGTCCCACTCCTTGAGGGCCCAGACAAAGATGAAGTAAGAGAGGCATTTATCTCTAGTGCATAATTAAAAGGATCTCTAGAAAGTCCATTAATCAAGCCAGGCATGACACTCAAATGTCTGTAATGGTAGCACTCGGGGATTGATGCAGGAGGATTGCCACAAGTTCAAGGCCAACCTGCTACGTACAGTGAGTTTCAGGTTAGGCCAGACTATACAGTGAGATCCTGTCTTAAAAAAAAAACCCATTCATAAATCAAAATAAATATTTAATATAACCTCTGATTTTAAAAAAATCAAGAGCCAGTGAGGGAGCTCGGCAGGTAAAATTGTTGCGAAGCCTGATATCCTGAGTTGAATGTTCAGGACCCATGTAGTGGGAGGAGAGACCTGACCCCCCCAAGTTCTCTTCTGGTTTCCACATGCATGCTGAGGTGGCACACGTATGCCCACATGCATGCATGCTGAGGTGGCACACGTATGCCCACATGCATGCTGAGGTGGCACACGCATGCCCACATATTAATTAGTTATTCTAAAATATCAAAGCAAAACAAATGCACAAACATCTCCAGGCAAGAAAAGCCCTGGATTTGGTCTTGCTTATCTAACGCCACTATTTTTAGACAGTGGTTTAAAAGTTTAATCTTTAGTCATGGACATGTTTGCATTTTTCTCTTTAATTTAAGTGGTACACTTCTTGTGCATTGAAGTTGTTTGCTTGTTTTGCACGTCCTTAAATCCTGCATGTGTCTTTTAGCTTAGCCAGCCCCGGCCTTGACATACTCACTTCAGCACTCGTGTCTATCACTTTGGGTAGAGAGGCTCAACTTCTCTTCTGAGTGAGGGCCCTGGGTAGCAGGGATCCGGGGGGAAACCCTCCTGCCCTACCTCTGTAACTGTCCTTGGGTGCCCATCCTCCATCCATCTATCTGGACCCTGCTTCAGCCTTGAGACACCTCAAAGAAGGCCTGCAGGTTGCCATGGTAACTGGAGGACAGACCATGCTGGTCTTTTGCCCCTCCTGTAAGCATGTCCAGCCAGGGCAGTGTAGGCAAACCTACAGCATCCCTGGCACGGGCATCTAAAGGGCAACAAAAGCATCCTTTGGCTGTGTGTGTGCGGAGGTGGAGAAAATTACACTTGCCTGAATTCCTCCCAGGGAGAGGGCAGCATGTGGCCGAAAGAAGACAATGACGATCTCATTGTGACAGGGAGGTGAACCACGAAGCGTACATGGATGCACGCTAACCAGCCTTCTGCAGAGGGTAGGTCTTGTTTCTTGGAGGGCTCTCGTTGCACTAAAGAGTCTGTGTCGGGGAGGAACCCCTGTCACTAGAGACCACCCTCTCTCTCTGCCATCCCCAGGCCGCACTTAGCTCATCTAAGAACTGAACAGCATTTCCGAAAGTATCAACGTCAGTGTGTTGCCAAGATGCTAAGCCCTGAGGCCTCACTAAGGAGAGGCCTAGGCCTGGGTCATCTGGTCATTCAGTGTCAGAGTACCTGTCATGATGAGGGGAGGTAGCAAGTCCCGGGTGACATGCAGAGGAAGCTCTGCTTTGCCTTCTCTGCCTGGTCTCCCTTTTGAGCGGCTGCTGTACTGCACAGCTGGCTCATCACCCTGTTTGGCAGTAGGAGGCCATCTTGTCCCTCCCACATACAAACAGAGCATCAGGTACCAAACACGTTTCTGGACCTTGGCTTGTCTGTGGGATATTTAGTGCCCACCCTAGAGAGTCGTACTCCCTCCTGAAGCAGGGATTGCAGAATACTGTGACAACGCAGACTCAAGTTCTGTGGGACCCTGGAAGACATAAAAGGGAGGTCTTCCTGGGCTTGAAGAGGGCTTTGCTGAGTACAGGCCTAGATACTGGAGTTTGCAAGTATGATGTTCTAGAACCCCTGTCCCATCTCCTCAGGGTCAGGCGAACCTCCTGTGCCTAGGAGGTGTGATCTTGGAGATATGCCGCATGTCCAGCCCCAGGCTTCCTGTTCACTGTCCTTCCCTAACCCCTTCCACCCCCTTCCTAGGGTGTCATGGGCAGAAGCCTCAGTAGCAGCCGAACCTAAGGAGCAGCCTCAAGGTGAGAAGGATGCGCTCCCCTGAAGATGTGGCTTCAGTTGATAAGTTCGCCCTTTCTGTGTGGTCCTGCTCCTCCTGGCTTAACCCTGGGGACTGGGCAGGAAGGGGGCCAGGGAAGACTTGGGGAGGAGCCAGTCACCAGCTCGGAGAGCTTCTTGGTTCTGGCTGGAAGTTTCTATTGTGCTGAGACAGGACAGGAAACATGTGGGATGGGGGAAGGTTATGAGGAATGAAATCTCCTCTTCTTGGCACAAGCACACACACCAAAATGCTCAGTGGTAGAGGGAGGTGGGTAGGAAAAAACAGGCGCTAAGAAGGCGCCTTGGTGGGGCGACTTGTATCAGTCACACTTCCCAGAGGCTGGCTTTGACTTTTCCTGCCTCTCATTGAACCTCACTTCCTGTCTGTTACATCTGGGATGGATGAGAAATTATGTCAGATGACAGTCTGTGATGCGTTTGTGTTCTGGAGTGGATGAGAGCTAACAGAATGAGCTCTCTGTTTGCAACCCTCCCCTGGCCGTTTAGTTTCTCTGAGACGTCATTGGTCTGCTTTGAGACTAGAGAATCACTTTCCCACCCCAAAATTTGAAGTTAGATCCCAAAGATGTTTTAGACATTTTTACTAGAAATTGTTAGTTATTTTTTTCCTAACCCTTGCAGAAATTCAGGATGTGGTATTTACAGGATTGGTGAGAAAGAAAAGGAGAAAGGAAGTGGGTTGGGAGTTGGGTCAGGGAAGGGAAAGACGGGAGGCAGCGTCCCTGGGCTTAGGCTGTGCAGAGATGAGCAGTGCAGAGTCTGTCCTGAGGCAGTGGGTGTGTCTGACAGAATCAGCTGGACAAGGAGGGGACATGAGCAGATTGGCATCAGACAGCTTTGTCCGGTGCCACCGAGGATGGAGTTGAAAGGAGCAAGTTGGTGGCAAACATTATCCTGATGCGGAGCAGCCAGAGAGGAGATGCTAATCCAGATGTGGTTTCAAGGAGAGGTGGGTGGAGTTCAGAGATGCTCAGTGGAAACCATCAGAATGTTCCGTGGTAGGTGAAAGTGGAGAGGACAAAGCAGGATGCTACGATGGTGCCATGGTAGCCCACCTGGAGTCGTTCCTGGACGTATATGGTATAGACTGAACGGTTAGGCACATAGGAAATCAACAGGGGCACCCCACAGTGGGAGGCACTGGGCAGCTTGCAGGGTGCTGGGTCTGGAGAACAGGTAGAAGAAAGGGTTTAGAGATAGGGAGGAAGTATACAGCCCGCAGGCTCTTGTGGTCTACGTGTAGGGGGCTACGTGAGGGCATGTGGGCTGCCAGCTGTACATCCGGTGGAGTGAGGAGACAAGAGGCTGAGGGCTCAGACAAGTGAATCTGGTTCTCATGGCTTCTGAAAGGCACAGTGTGTGTACCCCCACTGCAGAGTCTGCCCTCTGGCACAGAGCTGGCCACAGAGAGGGCAGCAGTGCCTGTGCCGTCTGCCTGCCTGCAGACCGTCCAAATGAGGTCTTTTTGCTTCAGTGCACTCAGCACCGCCTGGTTTGCCATAGTAACCCACAGACACGAGGATGCATGGTTTTGGTTACCATGGAAATCAGCAGTTGGCTATCCCTGTGTGACATAGCCACTGAGACCTTGAAAATTTAGTGTGATCTTGAAGAGCTTAGAGAGGATACCAGGCCAGAAGGGTTTCTGTGCTCCAGTTAACCAGTGTTGGTTGTTGTTAGTCTACATGTTGCTATGGTGATGAAGGAAGACACTTGTCAACAGACTCCCGGGCTTTGTGTATAGTCCGATGCCAGGACCACTCCCCAAACTCACTCCCTTCTCTGGCCATCATGGGACCAGGGCATCTTTCCTTTCTCTCTGGGTTTGCACTCCTTCACCCAGACAAGAATTTTGTTCCCAGGAGGCACTCCCCGGCCCATGGGATCTCGGCATTCAAAGCAGAGCAGGAGACCTGGGCCCCTGAAACGGGGCCATGGAAGAAATAGGTAAGCGCCTGAACACCCTGCCTTGGCCCATGGACCTGCCCTTGCATCAGTTCCCCCCAGCACTCACAGGCCTTTACTGTTCCGAGTTCTCCCCTTCTCTCTGGATGCCTCTCCCTTAACACATGGGGACCCCCAGACTCTCATCACAAAGCCCCCTTGGCTCTAAATATGTGATCAAGGAGGTCCACACCCCAGGATGTGCCCAGCATCTCAAGTGAGGACCGAGAACCTTCTGCCTCTTCCTGTGGGCTCCTCTACCCAGTTTCTGCGTGTTCTCCATCACCCCAGCCAGCTCCCTTGCCACAGCCAGTCACTGCTCCTCTTATTCTGGTCTGCCTGCCTTCTATGCTAGAGCCCAGTCGAAATACCCTCACCCCGATCTGTCACTTAAAACACTTCCCGGGGCTACTGAGACCAGGACATTAAAGGAGATCTTGAGTGACCACAGTGTGGCCAGGCAACAAGTGGGAATAATGTGATGAGTCAGCAAGGGTGTGGAGAGTCACCTGTTCTTTTCCTCCTCAGGAGATCATCTCGGAGGAAGTACTGGAAGGAAGGAAGGGAAATCGCCGGGTGAGCTGACTGGGGAGGAGGGAGAGCTGGCTCTGGAGAAGGCCATCCACAGGAAAGACTGTGCGGGGAGGTGGGAAGGTGTGGGTGGCTCTGTAGTCATGCTGTGGTGTGTGTGAGAGGTGGGGTTTAGAGAAGGGTGTGGCCACTGGATAGAGTCTATATTACATTGGCTGTTGCAAGCTTGAGTTGTTCCTGCCGGATCTTCTGTGGTCCTTTTGTCCCCTGTCCACCCAGGCAGCACTGATGAAGTGGCCTAGGTCTGTGTGCCAGCCAGCCTTCCCTGGGGCTCTCAGTTAGGCCTACCCAGGGATGAGTTATTGTCAGCAAGTAGCCAATCTGTGGCCTAGGGCTACTACTGACTAGATCAAGATGCTAAAGCTTCCAGTCTTTCTTGTCCATGTATGCAGTCCCCTGCCCCAGGCTGGCCTCTCTACGCCTATCCTTTGCAAACAGGAGAAGGTCTTGTCCGGGACTCCTGATTGGCACGTCGTTCGTAGCTTACTGGTGTTGAGATCTCTAGGATTCAGTTCATAGCCAGAGGATTGGTCAGAAATAGCTGTCTGAATCGGGCGTGGTGGCGCACGCCTTTAATCCCAGCACTCGGGAGGTGGAGGCAGACGGATCGCTGTGAGTTCGAGGCCAGCTTGGTCTACAAAGTGAGTCCAGGGCAGCCAAGGCGACACAGAGAAACTCTGTCTCAAAAAACAAAAACAAAAACAAAAAACAAACAAACAAACAAACAAAAAGAAATAGCTGTCTGCAAAGGAGGATCCCTGCCCCGGCTGAGGAGGGCCGCCCAGGTATGCTAAGCACCTAAGGGATCTGCCTGCTCTCCAGGGGAAAAGGCTAGAGAAATAGGGGGCATCTGAGACTCTCCCTTCCCTGCCCTGTTGATGTTGGTCATAGGACACTGATGGGCTGTGTGGTGATCATACCCTAAAGAGAAACTCTGTACAGAACCAGGGGTCTCAGGTAGGGTCCTGTGCCAGACAGAGGCCTCCCCTCCACATAGCCTCAGAGCCAGTTAACTGTGTAACCTAGAGAAAATCTCATGAAGAGAACAGTATCCCCTGAGCCTGGCTTTGTAGGCTCTTGGGGAGGAAAGGAGAACAAGGTGCGATAGTGCACCCCGTAGGGATGGCTCTGCTGTGGTGACCAATGTGGCCTGCAGGACTCAGCGCGTTTGTTTTCTGCAGCGCCTGTGTTTTGAATGATGCAAGCTGACAAGTCTTCTTCCTGCACCCGTCACACCATAGATCATCAGCTCTGCTGGTGTCTTTGAGGTCCTACATCCAACCCCTTATTTAACAGGAAAAAAAATGGGGCTTTGGTGCCAGGTCACACTGCAAGTTCATGGGAGAGTCAAAACTGGAACTCAGGCTATCTGCTCAGGGCTCTTTCTGTGCACTGAAGATGAGGAAACAAGACTTACTCTGGGGGTGACATTGGCCTGTGGCTGCAATCCTGCCTTAGCTAGGAAGCAGGAACGAGGGGTGGGCATCTACAGCTCATGGCTTGGACTATCAAGGATTCCTGGGCATAATATTTTTCTAAGCTAGCTGGGTTCTGGAATTTTCTACATCTTTATTTTATTCAGGTCTGCTAGTACCACTCTGGCTCTTTCAATATCCCTTAAGTTCTGGCTAAACTTCATAATTCAAGGTAGTGCCCACATTTCACCCATGATGACCAGTCCTGCGTGAACATGTATGTCCATAGACAGACAGGGAGGTAAGGAACTAGACAGCCTCGGGGTCAGGGACTGCATTATAAGAGCACACGTTTATAGGATAAGAACAGTCAGCAAGGGTGTCCAACCTTTAGGCTTCTCTGGGCAACACTAGACAAGGAAGAATTGTCGTGAGCCACACTTTAAACCCAGGGGGTTTTAGCCCATGGACCACATGTTCAAAGAACATGTCTTTATGTATCTTGTATGACATTGTGGCAGCGTTGGCTATGCCAGGCCTCAGGTAGCCTGTAGGGCACAGGCCAGGCATCCTAGAGCCAGTTAGGGATATAGGAAAGCAATAGAAGTTTGTCTCTTGATTGGTGTTTCATTTTAGGCCTTACCACTGTACTAGAAGTTTCTAAGGCCATAAGCACAGTGCATTCATATCATGACCTTTGGGGTGTTTTTAACCTTCAACTCCTTGAATATCATGTCCATTTCATCCACTCATACTGGCATCTCATTATCATTTGATGAAAAATGCTTAAGATCTACACACAATAATAATAATAATAATAACAACAACAACAGTAACTTTTAAAGAACAGGATGGACAAATGGAGTATTAATAATAATAGGGTAGATGGAACTCAGTGATATTAATAACGACAATAAATGCAGATGGTCTAAACATCCCCACTTAAAGGCCAGATTTATGCGATTGGCTAAAAATAGCAATTCTATGCTGCCTAAAAGAAAATCATTTCAGATATATAGTCACTGGAGTTAAAAGTAAAGGCATGGAAAGATATACCACCTCTGAACTCTTTTAAAAATTATTTTTGGAAAGCTGGAAAGCTGACTCAGTGGTTAAGAGCATTTACTGCTCTTGCAGAGGACCCAAGTTTTGTTCTTGGCACATGGTGACTCATAGCCATCTACAACTCCAGTTCCAGAGTTATACAATGGAGTACATATACATAACATACAGGCAAAACACTCATATACATAAAATAAATACATCTTTAATTTTTATCTATTATTTGAGAGTTTCATATGTGTATATACAATGTATTTTGACCATATTCACCCTCACTTTCAACTTCTCTCAGACCTTGCTTTGTCCCCTTCCCAGTTCCATACCCTCTTCTTCTGTATCTCTGGAACCTTAATTTCTTTGTAGCCCATGCATGCTTTCCTCCTCACTGAAGCTGTGCTGGTTCTTAGAGACCTTTGACCTCCAAACTGCTGTTTTCTTGTTGTTGTTCTTATGTGTGGGTGTTGGCGTGCATGCATATCTATGTATCACTTGCATGTGTGGTGCCTATGGAGGCCTGAAGAGGACATCAGATTCTCCAGAACTAGAGTTACAAATGGCTCTGAGCTGCCATGTCTGTGCTCTGGGAACTGAACCCAGGTCCTCAGCTCGGGAAGACCAGTCATTTCTAACCACTGAGAAATCTCCCCAGCTCAGGCTGGAGAGATGGCTCAGAGGTTTAGAGCACTGTCTGTTCTTCCAGAGGTCCTGAGTTCAATTCCCAGTAACCACATGGTGGCTCATGATCATCTGAAATGGGATTTGATGCCTTCTTCTGTTATGCATGCAAATAGAACATTCATATAAATAAATTAAATAAAAAAAAAAGAAATCTCCCCAGCTCTCCAAACTCCCTAGTTTTAATCTTAACGTAACCAACCCATGGACCACACATTGCAGGATCATATTTGTGTGTATCTTGCATGACATCGTGACAGCACTAGCTATGCTGGGTCTCTAGCAGCCTGTAGGGCACAGGTCAGGCATCCCTCGAGCCAGTTAGGGCTATAGAAAAGCAATACCAGTTTGACTGTTGACCTGTGTTTCATTTTAGGCCTTACCACTGTTCTAGAAGTTTCTAAGGCCATGAGCATATTTGCCTTCACTTTGAGTCAACCAACCCTTGTTTCTCTTCTATGTGGATATTCCAGCTTCGTGGTACAGCAACTCACCACCCTTGGAGAGTAATCCCCTGACTTTTGTAATCCCGGTTTCCAGGAGCCCACAGCTTTCTCTGAGTCGCCAGCCAGTAGTGCGCTGCAGCACTCCTGTCCCCCACTGCTGTTTCAAAGCTCTCAGGGAACACTGTGCTTTCATATACTACACTTCCCTACTCACCCCAAGCTGTCAGCAGACTCTGACTTTGCAGAGGGAAGAATGCTCGTCAGGAGGCAACTTCTCTACACTCCGCCCTGGGCCTCCAACTTCCCGGCATCCATGGTAGCCTGTGCCGCTAGTCTCTGACACACGGAGCAATAGGTGTCCCTCTTCCTGTTAGCATCCCCACCAGAGATCTGATAAACCCTGTCCATGTCCCCTGGTGTCCCAAGTACCCTGTTCTGTTTCCTGTCCACACTTCTAGTGTATATCCATGCTCCTTTCTCCTGGCACCTTCCTCAGTAACCCACTTAAAAGATAATCTCCAGTGCCTCAGTTTTATATGGTCCCCTCTCTCCTTTTGTTTGTTTATTGAAGTCAAAGCCAGGGCCTCCCAGGTTCATTTCTGTACCCGCTGAGCCCTCACTCAACTCCAGCCTGGCTTCTGCTCCTACCTCTCCACCCATGTTACTGTTGCTGGTTAAGTCCTAACTTCCTGTTTACCTCCTGGCAGCCCTGGACATTACCAAACACATTCCAACCTCTTGGCATGGTTTTCTCTGCTGTCAGTGATGATGTGCTTTCCTTGTTTGCTGCCCACGTTTCTGATTATCGCTTCTTTATCTGTGATATGAGAACTTCTGTCTTGGTTTCTTTTCTCCCTCTCCCCTGTTTTTGGTGACTGTTAGTGAAAATAACTTCTGCTTTGATTTGAGGCTGAGGACTACACCATACCCAAAAGACTTTCTCTAACTTTGCATTTCCAGGTGCTTTTTTTTTCTTCTTCGCATTGCCCTTACTTTTTATTTCACTTCTTGCTTCCTGTGTATTGATGTTCCTTTCTTAGGACTATACACATTTGTGTTTGCTGCATGCACTGAAGAAGTACACCTTACACCAATAAGACATCCTTGATAACAGAATGTGCTTTGAAATCTATTTAGTCTGTTATTAATGTAGGCGCTCCATCTTTGTATTCATCAGTATTTGCTTGGCATCTTTTCCCATGCTCTTTATTTTTAACCCCACCAATTTTATACCTGGAGTGTTTTTCTTTTAGATGACAGATCTTTATCCAACCTAATAAATTTGGCTGTTAATTGGGGGTGTTTAGACCATTTACATTTATTGTGTTATTTATATCATTGAATTCTTACTTACCCTCTTGCTATTAGTACTCCATTTGTATGCCTATTCTTTTTAACTTTTAATGTATGGTGTGTGTGTGTGTGTGTGTGTGTGTGTGTGTGTGTGTGTGTGTAGAGGTTACATGTTCATGTCATGTACATATATGGAATCCAGAGGACAGTGGGTTTGGTTCACTCCTTCCATCTTTATGCAAGTCCCAGAAGTCAAGCTCCGATCTCTATATTTGTACATCAAGCACCTTTGCTGTTAAGCCATCTTGCTAGATCTAGCCTATATTTGGTTCCTTGGTTTCTCTGGCATCAGTTTTTGTTTTGTCTTTTGTTTTGAGAAAAAAATCTCACTATATAGCTTTGGCTGCCTTGAAGCTGTGAAGACCATACTGGCTTGGAACTCAAAGAGGTCCACCTGCCTCTGGCTCCCAGGTGCCAGGATTAAAGGTGTGTGCTACCACAGCTAGCTGGCCTCCAATTTTTTCCCCTCAAATTTACTTTAGTTATTAATATTATTGTATGTGTGTATGTGTGTGTGTGTTTGAGGGTTGCGTTTGTGACACTGTGCAAAGGAACTAGCTGGTATTCTGATGAGGGTTACTGTGCTGAGTCTATAGATCAATTTAGGGAGTATTGCCATCCTGATGTTCTTTAGTCACATGATCCATAAGTACATGATAACTTTTATATATCTAGGATTTAATTTATCTCCAGAAGATTAGAGGTTTTAAAAAAATTGTGTGTGTGTGTGTGTGTGTGTGTGTGTGTGTGTGTGTGTGTTTATATGTGGTATACATACTCATATGTGAGCAGCTGCACACACCCAGCGGAGGATTTTGGATAGTCAGATAGATGTCCTTCTATATTGTTTTCCACTCTGTCCCTCTGAGATCGAGTCTCTCACTGAGCCTGCAGTCAGGATGGGAGCTAGCAGGCCCCAGTGAGCCTCCTGTCTCTCCACCTTTCACAGCCCTGGGTTTACAGGAATGTGCACGGCCACACCTAGGTTGTTATGTTAGTGCTGGGGATTTGAACTCAGGCCCTCATGCTTGCACAGCAAACTCTGTTGCATTACTAAGCCATCTCCTCAGCCCAAATTTGTAGTTTTCAAGGCATAGCATTGAAATTCTTTTAAAAAATTATTCCTCAGGATTTTTTTTTTGATGTTGAGAAATTGAATTGTACATTTTTAGGTTGTCTGTTGAATGTGTATAAGAATATAACTAATTTCATATATTGATCTTGTATCCTGAAAACTTCCCGTATTTGTTTATTAATTCTAGGGTATCGTAATGGACACAATCAATTTTCTTAAAACAGTATCATGCCATTTACAGGTTGGAGGCAGCTTTCTTTCATTCTCTCTGGTCTGGGTACCTTTTCTTTCACCATCTCTTTAACCATCTTGGGTTAGAACTCAAGCGAGGAGGTACATCATTTGTCTTACTCTCCGGGAGACATTCCTTTGGTTTTTCAGCTTTAGTGTCTTGTGAGAGGTGAGGTTTTTATAGGAACAACCCACCTAATCTGTTAAATGGCCTTTTATCATGAAAAGGTGTTAAATTTGGTGGAGGGCTTTTCTTTTTCATATACTGAAGTGATAATAGAAGCTTTACTCCTCATCTTTATATGGTATTTTTTTCTTAATTGATTTTTGCAAGATAAGTCAATTTTGCACACTCCTGGGCTAACTTCCAGTTAGTCAAGATATATAATCTTGATGTTGCAAGATTCAGTTTGCTAGTTATTGCTTAATAAGGAAAAAATTTCATGTATCTATCTATTTTTCCTGTCCAGTGTTATTTATACACACACACACACACACACACACACACACACACACACACACACACACATTCACATTATATATTTACATAATCAAATTACCACCACTTCGTTCTGTCCCCAGAAGACTTAGGTTAAGACTTCTAGCTGATTTGGTCTCTTTGTTTGCATGAAGTGATCTTTATTTGGCCTTCATCTTTGAAAGATACTTTGGCCATCAGTAGAATCAAAATTGACAGGCCTTTGGGGTTTTTTTTTTCCTGGTGCTCACTCTAATTTGTAGTGTTTTGAATGAGAAGTTTCTCTTGTTCATTCCCTTTGCAATGTCTGCCCTGCCATGCTTTTCTGTGTGCTTTTAGGATTTTTCTCTTTCTTACTAGTTTCCAACAATTTGATTATTAGGTGTCTTAGTCTTTTGTTTGTTTGTTTGGTTGGTTGAGGTCTTTAGAGGTTGTTTGATCTGTAGATTGGAGAAATCGAAGCTATTAGTTTTTCAGATTTTTTTTTCCTGTCTCCCCTTTTTCTACACCCTTCCCCAAACTTTAATCACACCTGTGTAGATTGCACCTGTGTAGACTGTTTGATACTGTTTCTCAGTTCACTGATACTGTGTATTTTTCCATATTTGTGTTTTATTTTCACATACATATATTTTTGAGATAAGGTGTCCATGTAGCTCAGGCTGGCCCAAGCAAGATCTTCCCTAGAGCTGTGATTGAAAGTGCAAGTTGTGTGACTCGCCCTCCTTTGGAATATGTCTATCTGTGGCCTCAAACTCAGTTATCTTTTTGGTAGGTAATGTCTAACACTAGCAATACATTTTAGGTACTGAGTATGGCTGTATTTCTTCCAGTCATATTTGTAGTTTCCCTTACTTTCTTTACATGGATTAAATTTGCAAAAACACTTTCCTCACCTTTCCTAGACTTGTCGTCTCCCACCCGTGCGCTTCTACTGGTATTTACCCTCAACACTCTAATGCCAAATGTCTAGGGTTTTGTTTTGTTTTTGCTTGTTCCTCGTTTAGATTTTTTTTATTTGCCTGTTTTTCTACACCAACAACCACTTTGACAGCTCTCTGGCTGTCAACCAGATATCTTACAATTCAGCTCTGCGGCTAGCTGGAGTCAGTGTGCTCCCCTCAGGTTAAGAACTCAGTCCCACACCACCACTCCTGCTTCAGAGGCTACCAAGTCTCCAGTTGCCTCCTGCACTGCTGGACAACAGCTATAATTCAGGCTGTCCCATAGTCCTCTGGTAATTTGCCAGAATGGATGGTGGAACCCAGGAAAGCTGCTTTACTGACTATTCATTATAAAGGTCAAAATTTGGGAACAGACAATCGGAAGAGATGCTCAGGACAAGGTGTGAAGATAGCGTCACGCCTTCTTCTCTAGCGCACCGCCCTCTCAGCTGTTCTCCATGCGGAAGCTGTCCATGCACTGTTCTGTTACATGACTGATCAAATAGACCTATGGAGAGTGATGGCTGAACTCTAGCTCCCTTCTATCCCTGGGGCAGTTCCAAGGATTTTAAAAGGTCTGTGGCAGGAACTGGGAGAACAGTCCAAATATGTATTTCTTCCCATAATACACACAAATGTTTGTTTGTTTGTTTGTGGATCCTGTTTTCTTTTTCATATCTAGTATGCGCTGTGAATTTTTTTGTTGAGGTGATGGACTTCATTATATTCCTTTCAGTAGTGCTGTGTTATTCTTACCGCTGTGGCACACATGTAATCCTTTGGGCATAGTCAACCCTGAGGTTTCCTTCTCTGCATTGTGCACACAGAACCACAGCAGCCTTCGGGGACTGAGTCGTTAAAGCAGTGCTCCCCTGAGGCATGGACCCGTGTCCTGGGAAGTAGGAGGTCTTTCCACACCTAGGAGCAAGCTACCCCCAGCTCCCTGAGTTCCTGAGATCTCTTTGCTCTCTGCGGATTCATTCCTTATCTTCGAATAGTTTCCTCACGTGTGCACACAGGTCAGCACTCAGCCTGGCCTGGCAGGATCTGTCTAACTGAAGTACACCTTGCCTTCTGTCTTCTGTCTCCTAGGTGGCTCCCTTCTTCCTTCAGGTCTCATTACCAAATTCTAGCTGCCTAGATCTCGTTAAACTCTGGCCTCCAGATGCTCCATTCAGCGAGACCACCAGGCCCTGTTCGAATTTTCTGCCCCAAAGCTGTGGCCTGGAAATTTCAACCATCTGTTTGGTTGCCTTTTTTCCTCCACTTTCACCTCCCCTGTTTCTTTGTTTGTTTGTTTCTGTAAGGTCTGGAAGCTGTTGTTAAATTAATTTCACCTGGGTTGTCCTTGCTTTCTTTCCCTCTTCCAAACCCAGCCACCAGACCCCTGCAGATTCCCTGTCTTCCGTCTAAGGAGGTAACAGCCTGGACTGCTTTTTTGCTTCCAGTCCCGGTTTATTCCTTCCCATTAGCCACACCCAAGTCCAGGTTTCTTTTTCTACAGCACAAATATCCCATCATCTCCCATTTGACACTTTTGGTAGCATCTCTGACACCTCAGTGGTGTAGGGGTCAGGGCTGCGGAGACTCACGGGCTTCTGGTACATCTCATCCTCTCCTGTTCACCTCTCCAAACAGCTCAGGTCCTCATTTCCACACCAATGGCTCCTTCTACATGAAACCCACCTGTTGTCACTTGAGAATTGTTCTTTGTCCATCAGGACTTGCTGTCACCTCCTCCAGAGAAACTACATGGACGTTCTCAATCACTGTGCTAAACTCCATTGCAATTCTTAGTGTGTTTACTGTAACTGTGGATTATACCCGGGTCTGCTACTAAGCCATGACCTCTCTGATACCAGGGTAATGTCTTGCTTCGCTCTGTACCTTTAGTGGAGGGCCATGCACTGAACAGACCCTCAGCAAAAGTGTCTTTTGGAAAGGAGAACCAAGGCCAGTTGTTCTCAGTGCCAGGGTGTCATCTCACAGCTCAGGTGTTTTAGATAGATTATCCTTAGTATTCATAACATCGGGGAAGAGGTGTTAGACCTGTGGATTTCTGTGCTGCAGCTAAAGCTGGGAGATTTAAACCTGGAAGTCACGGAGCAGAGCACAGAGCAGGATCTGAGCCCACGTCTGCCATCCCATCTCTGTGTTCTTATAGCCTGCCATCTCCGTGCTCTTCTGCACAAACCCTAGAACAGAGTCCCCATTTTGCAGCCCCACCCAAGGGAAACCCCAGGTAGGTTTCCCCATCCTTTGTCCAGTAGGGAAAGCTGGAGCTTTTGTAGTTCTGACCCTGTGGCATAGGTGCTGGTGTTTTCAGCCTCAAGGGGTGTAGGGGTGTCCTATTGGAACCCATCCTAGATCAACTAAATCAGTGACTGGAGGGTTGGGGGGGTGAACGACCAAACCCCTGAGCTTTACATAGCTCTCTTGGTGTTTTCAATATCAAGGTAGATTTGGGGGCCACTGGCCCAAGTCTGAGAAGAAGACAATAAACACCTAGTCGGAAAAGAAGTGGTGACCTCTTGCTGCCTAGGCCATCTTCACAACACCTTTTAGAACCATGGTGGCCTCGTGTAGTGTGTATGTGTGTGTGTGTGTTTATGTACATTGTATATGTACATACGTATACATAATAAAATAGCATTAAAAAACAAGTGTTCGTTATAGTAAATATAGATTAGCTGAGACAACATAAAGAAAAGCAAAACTTCTTATGGAGTTCAGTGGTTAGGAGTACATACTGGGGGCTAGAGAGATGGCTCAGAGGTTAAGAGCACTGACTGCTGTTCAAGAGGTCCTGAGTTCAATTCCCAGCAACCACATGGTGACTCACAACCATCTATAGTGTGATCTAATGTCCTTTTCTGGCCCACAGGTATACATGAGGCAGAGCACTGTATACATAATAAATAAATAAAAATTTTAAAAAAGAATACATACTTCTCTTAAAGAGGCCCCAAGTTCAGTTCCCAGCATCCACTTCAGGTGGCTCACAGTTGTCTGTAACTCCAGCTGCAAAGGGGTCTGATACCCCTGAGCTCTGCGTTCTCTTGCACTCATGCACAACACACACACAAACACACTTAAAAATAAAACAAAAATTTAAAACTATCTGTCCTCCCAACACTCAAGTAAAGCCTGTTGGTGGATCACTAATTTCCGTTTTAAACTTTTCATTGGCATATTCATCAACACGCAGAAATTACAAGCGTCACAACTCCTAACGAATGTTTACTGACATGCACAATTAGGTTAACGCCCACCTATACTGATAAGAAGAGCACTCACACTGTAGGACACTCCCCCCTCTGCCCCAACGAGATCCTTCTGGGAACTGTATCCAATAGTTATCCTGACTTCTAACACGACATTAATTTCACCCTCTGTTTGACATTCGTGCATATTGGATGTGTTACTATCTTCACGTTGAAACCGGCTTATTTGGCTCAGTAGTGAGATTCGTTTGTTAGGCATGTAGTCCCTCTGCAGTTCCTTTATTGTTCTCGCACAGTATTCAGGCAGGTGGCTAGGCACAGTGTACACATCCGTTCTGCTAGCGGGTCTCTGTGACATTTGGAGACTATTAGCAGTGCTGCTGTGGACATTCCTGTATGTATGGATTGGTTCCCACATGTGTTTGCCCACAGGATGTGTACTAGCGCCAGGACCCCAGAGCCTCGCTTAGCGTCCACACTAGTGGCTGCAGCCGCAGTCCTCTAGAATGTTCCTGCCAGCGCACCTGCACTGCACGGCGTGAGTCCGGGTGGCTGGAAGCCCCTGCCACAGCTTTGTCTTTTCATTTTAGCTATTTTAGTTAAGTGAGCAAAGCACAGAGTTGTGAGTGGCCTTACTTTACATTCCTCTGGTGAATGATGAAGTTGAGAATTATTTCTTTGATGTATTTCTGAACAAATATGTTATTTATGGGGTCAGTTCTAGTAGTCCTTAGCCAACAAATATGTTATTTATGGGGTCAGTTCTAGTAGTCCTTAGCCCACTACAAAGTCAAGAAAGTGAGGAAGTCCAAACGTTGTTACTACGAAGCTGAAACATTCTAGTTAAAAAAAAAAAAAGATTCTCTTTTCCCTTTGGCTAAGTCTGACCTCTTAAGAAAGGTTTTATTGAACTAGAAGGGCTCAAAAAAGCAAGGGTATTTTGCTGTTGCTCTTATTTTGTGCTTCCTGTTTATTCCAGCAGCAGTGCTTATGTCTTCGTTGGAACGCGGCTTTATGATACACTGTGCAGATATTACTTCTTAGGAGGTCATTGTGACAAATGAAAAGCTTAAATTCAGAGCGAGGATAGAAGGCTTCTCTGGTGAACTCTTATCTCAGAGCCAGTGCTAGCGTGGTCCTCCTACTGGGAAGTCTCGGGGAGGCCCTGGCAGTGCTGAGCACTGCAGAATGGATCCTAAAGTAATGTCATTTGTTCTGTGCTGTTCTTTGTTATCAATGAAACTTATTTTTTCCAATGGGCTTAAATTTGTATTATGTGCTACTTGTAAAAAAAATATCTTGGACATTATAAGAATGTGTAGTCAGAGTTTGTAAGTAGAAATTTTCTGTTTGTGTGTGCATACATTCTAGTGAAAAGCTTTTTGCCATATAAAGGTTTCATGTATATTTCCATGTTATTGAACAAATACTATTTTAATGGCTATGTGATGGTTTTGTGGATCTTTGAAATATAAGCATCTCCTCATTTTGGTTATTTCCTTAATTCCTAAACTTGCAATGAACATAGTGCATACATGTCCACGTTTTTATATTTATCTTCTTAGTGTGGCTTCAGAGAAAGAAAATTAATGATTCACAAAGAATGAATGTCTTTAAAGGTCATTGATAATGTTCATGTTTTCATGTTGGCTTCTGGTAGGCTATCGGTAGACTCTCCCTGAAGAACAAGGAAAGGCCTCTTCAGAGCATAGCTCCCAAATTTGCATGCAGTCTGTTGGAGTGTCTGTGGCCTGAGAGAGGATTTTTACATTTTTAACCTAGCAAAAAAATCTGTTTTTTTATTATTATTATAAATCACGGCCTCTGGATTTAGAACAGGATGCAGCGAGCTACCCAGCTCCCTGAAGGTGAGGGATGTAATTTCCTCTGATGCTTTCCCCTTCCTGTTGGTCTCCTTTGTAAACGCATCTTTGTCATTTGTGTCCCTGTGTCATAGGAACTAGGGTAGACTTTTGCTCATCCGAGTGGTGGCAAATTGCTCTCTAAACCATTTGCTAAATACCGGCCATTCCTTGGGTGTGTTTGAGGGACCATTGATGTCATGAACCATATACATAAACTTTGTAGACGGCCTGCCTCCTCTCTGCTACGGTGATGCAGCGGGTCATGCCGGTTCTCATGTTGGTGTTCCCATTTGGATCACGCGTTTGTGTTATGCATGAAGATGGTGAAAAGTGCATAGTGCAGTTTGAGGGCCAGCCTGGCAAGTGCCTTCATGTTGTACTGCCACAGACTTTCGTTGGTCGGCTTACAAAAGTAGCTTACTCTTTCAGTTGAGCTTTGCCATAAATTCATCCAGTTACAAGAAAACCCCCATGACAGCTGTGACTGGAACGCTGAAGTTCTAACGCCAGGGGAGAAGAAAGGAGGTGTTTGCTCTCAGCTAGGTTGTTTGTGTAGGTGTGATGGGGAGTTTGGTTAGATTTTTCATTGTTTTCACACAGGACTAAGAGATCTCTTGTGACGTCTTATAGATATTCTTTACTTAACGGTTATTTGAATACAATGTTTCTCATTTTTTTAAAACTAGATGCTTCTGCTATATGGGGCAAATAATGAATAGCTATGCTATGGTTATCAACTTCACTGAACTGTTTGTCAGTTCTAATTGTCTTCAGAGGCTTAGTAGATATGTAAATAATAATCGGTTTACCTTATTTCTAATAATGACATGAAAATACATCACAAATTGTTCTGTTGGCCAGAAGTAACAGGACAGTGTTTAGCTGTATCTAGGATAAGACACTTCGTCCTATTTAGTTCCTAATTTACTGAAGTTTCCTTCCCCCCAGGCCCCACTTACCCCCTCTCTCTCTGGACTTGCAGTGTGGTCTAGCTGGCCTTACTCACTGTGTATCACGTTAAATTTAGAGATGTACCTTTTATGTGTGTGTGAAAAAGCAGATCTTATACTGCAAGACACACATTCACTATAATGGTCACTATGGTGATGGCCATAGCCGTCATAAAGACTTAGATATTTATAGAAAATTCTTCCATTGAGATGCAAGCCTCAAAGCCTAGCAGATGTTCAGGTATGCTTGGTCTCCTCTGTGCCACTTCTGTGCTTGTAAAATCGTTTCCAGAGCATTCAAGTTATGTGGTGACATTCCTCATGCTCTTCCTTGGTCTGAGCAGAGACAAGGCCAAGGGTGGTGGTGGTGGTGCTGCTGCTGCTGGTGTGTGTGTGTGTGTGTGTGTGTGTGTGTGTGTGTGTGTGTGTGTGTGTGTGTGTTTCTACATGTGAAGCAGAGAGTATCTATGACGATAACCCCATCTGTAATCCACACACTGGAATGCATATATTGATCTGTATCCACGTGTTTTCCTGTCATAAGTATGTGTCCTGATGTGCACATCTAGTATTTTATGTGTACACATTCATGCATGTCCCTCAGTAGCTGTATCAACATGTACACGTGGATAATTTGTGTCTAGAGTTATCTCTGCTTTGTGTGTACATTGCATACGTGTTCCTTTGTTTGTGCACATGCATGGATGTACATGGCTATAAACATCGATGAAAAGCACACTGTACACATATGAGAATGGCAGTTATTCAGCAGAGCTTTGGTGCACGTGTGGCTAACTTTCTGTCATTACAAACAAGCTGTGAGAGGCCCAGAGAGTGAAGTCGAAGCCCCGTAGGTGCAGGGTGGGGTATGGAGAAGGCAGGAGAATCTTCTTGCTCATTGTGGCTCCATTTTAGAAATCCTCAGAAGAGGGGTGACCCTGACCTGGAATCCTTGTGTCTGAGTTACAGGTTCAAGGAGTAGCCTCATCCTCACTGGGCTTTCACTGAGGCAAAGGATCAGGGCTATGCTCTGTGCCCTAAGGTGAGTCATGACCATACTAAGCCTGGAGCCCAGGCCCAGATGCGGAGCTTATGTCTAATGCAAAGCCCCTAGGCTAGACTCAGGGAAGCTGACTATTGTTGCTATGGTGATCGGAACTAAATATCTTTCTTTTTAGAGCAGCAGGATGTCAAGTACATAGATAACAGGCTGGGCTAAGGTGGGAACAATGGTCTATCTCTGTCTCTCTCTGTCTCTGTATCTCTATCTGTGTTTGTCTCTCTGTCTCTGTATCTCTGTATCTGTCTCTGTCTCTCTCCTCCTCCGTGTGTGTGTGTGTGTGTGTGTGTGTGTGTGTGTGTGTATGTGTGTGTGTGTCTGTGTGTGTAAGGGGCCAAAGAATGGACTAAAAGAAAGAGAAAGGACTTTGAAAAGGGACGTCTGTGTCTCACTATTGCTGCCTAAGGCCTCAGCCATGACTCTGGGTTATTGCTGTCAGCACTGCAGGATGGGTTGGTGTGCCATGGCGAAGGCATTCCTAAGTTCGTCATGACCTAGTTGGAGGCTACTGCTAGAGTGATCTGGGACCAGCTCAGTAGATATGCTGGCATCTCTCCATCATGGTTTAGAACCCAGCCAGCATCTACTGCAAACTTGGTGGCCCAGGAAGGACACCCCTACCCAGGCCAGATCCTAGGCTATGGGAACAGAGAGAGACTTCCCAATACAGAACTCGGTTCCATGGATGCACCATGGCACTGGGTCAGGCAAACACAGGACAAGAGTACAGGATGATGGTCCTAAGGCCCTAATAGGGCCTGACCTTAAGTAGAGCAGAGGATTGGGATGGAGAAGGACTGAGTATGCCTTAGAAGGATTAAGACATCCACTAGGCTTGTGAGAGCACCAGTGGCCTCCCGAGCAGCCCCTTCCTTACAGGATTTCAGGCCTCCAGTGAGCAGTGGGGCTAAGCTCAGCATTCACTGCAGCCTGGACAAGGCTTTCTTGTGGGAAAAGCTTCAAGGTGCACATGGCTTCTTTCTTCAAGGAAAGGATGCTGGAGAAGGGGAGAAGAGGGCTGCTGGAGCCACCCATGGCATCTGAGTTTGCATCTGAAGAAAAACAAAAGGCGTTTGACTCTCTAGAAGTCCTTATTCATCCTTTTCCAAGTCTACTGTAGTTACCTTGTGTCTTAGGCTAACGTGTGACCCTCCATGCGAGTATACCCCACCTTGCCTACCACCTGTTGCAAGGACTTCCCCCCTCACTGTTTCTCGTCCCAGAGGGATGGCAGATGGGAATCCCGTCCTGGAACATGGGCACAATATCGGGAGATCTGAAGTGTAGACTTGGAATAAAGGTGGCCTACGTGATGACTGGGAGGAGAGTGTGTGTGTAGGAACATATGCAGGTAGTGAGTGCACACACGTGTGTGTGTGTGTGTGTGTGTGTGTGTGTGTGTGTGTGTGTGTGTGTGGTATGGCCTCCTTCTGCCTCACAAGGTGCATGGATTTCCTCTCAAGGTGGAGATGCCTAAACCTTATCTTGGTGACATAGAAGAATCTGTTTGCTGGATTTTTGTTTTTTGTTTAAAAAAAAAAAAACACATATAGTGCACACTGTAGCAGCTCAGACTCTGGATACTGGAAGGTGGGTAAAGAGGATTGCCCTATGGGGAAGTAATGAACCACATTCAGTTCTTCAGGGTTACCATAAAAAGCAGTTCATATTGACTAGTAAGATTCGTTTGCACAGTTGAGGAAAATGTTCTTGTTTGTTTTCTCTTGTGATAGGGTCTCACTGTGTAGCCCTGATTGGTCTGCAACTCACTATGCAGACACACACTTGCCTCTGCCTCTCAAGTGCTGGGATTTTTTTAAAGGTGTGTGCTACCACACTTAGCCTTATTTTTTGTTTTTATTTTATTTAAATAAGATTTTTTATGCAATAAGGCAAACACAAAGCCATTAAACGTAGATGTTGCTAAGACTTTGAAACTGTATAAACTTTAAAATGAAGTTATAATTAAAACTCAAACAATTAACACACTCAGCTTCCTCATGGTTTTAGCTTTTACTGTGTCTGTGCTCTCGCAGCCATGTCTACTGTGTTTGTGTGATGGCAGTGCTGCTAGGGTGCGTTGCTCCGTGCCTCTCCCTAAGGTTGTATCTTAGCATGTTACAAATCAGCCCAGGAGAGAAAGGCTTCAAAACTAGGAATCAGCAGTTTCTGCACATAGCATGGACTTGTCCTTTTTATTGCAGATCTACACTTAGAAGGTGACGGGGGACAAATACCACACTACGGATTAAATTCTATAATGTTGTTACGTTTGTAGTTGCCATGTTGTGAACGACACAGATCACTAGAGAAATGCCTCTTCAGAGGTGGGAACCGTCAGCCAGTTCAGGAGAAAACTCACTCAAGTCACTGGGGAGTGAGTGTTCTTTATTGGTTCACTTTCCTCTCACTTGCTAAATTAAGTGAAAATATCAAGCAACATTTGAGCTGGAGCTAAACACATTTATCATTGTAGCCACAGATCAGCATGGGTAAAAATTAGGCAGAATCCCATTGATTTCTGGGATAATTGTTTGGCTATCTAGGATACTTAGTAGTAAACAGTATTGGATTTTGTCCCCTTACATCCATTATGTGTGTGTGTGTGTGTGTGTGTGTGTGTGTGTGTGTGTGTGTGTGTGTGTGTAGTATCAAGAACTCAGAGGACAACTTCCAGGAGTCAGTTCTCTTCGTCCATCATGGGCATTCTGAGAATTGAACACAGGTATCATAATTAGTGACAAGTGCCCTTATCCACTGAGCCATCTTGCTGACCTGAATACTGGGCATTTAATTTGTATTTATAAACTGCCCACTGTCCATCATTTAGGTAAGTAAAAGTATAAAAGCGTATGTATGTATGTATGTATGTATGTATGTATGTATGTATGTATGTATGTGAGCACTTTCTGATCTGGAAGGATGGCTATTAAGTGTTACTATTTGAAGCTGTCCTGTAGCATTTGTAGGCCAGGCATTGTGCTCACCTTAAATATGCCTTGTTATGGCAGAAGGGATAGAGTGCAGGGGGTTGAGGGACAGGTACCAGTGGAAGCAGCAGTAAGGACAGCTTTTCAGAGTCCCACAAGTGGCCTGTCACTAGATCAGCTGTGACCACCTCCTGGTCATGAGTAGAGGGGCTCACTTAGGGACCTCAGTCCTTTAAAATTAAGTCCCTTCTCTGTGCCAGGCACCAGGGGGAATTACACATGGGGGAAGGCAGGCTCACTGCCTGCAGGGGACTCACAGCCCAGCTGGAGATGCCAGGTCACAGCCCTCTCTCCCTTCAGAGTAGGCACATAGAGGAAGACCCAGCTCATGTGGTGGAGGTGGTGAGATAAGGTCATGTAGCCTGATGGAGTCAGTGTGTGCATTTTACATTGATAGCAAGCCACCCCTGGGATCTGAATTGAAAAATGCATCAATCCTCTTTCCATGGTCCAGGCAGAGCAGCGCCCAGAAACAGGCTAGGGCATGGAGAACGGGGGAATTCTTGGGGGCGCTCCTGGAGAAAGACTGTCTGAAGAGAAAAGAGAGTATATATGCAAGGCAGAGAGAGGACAGCAGAGATCTGCACAGTGCCTTTGGAAAGCTGGAGCACTGCTGAGGTGGGACAGTCTGGAGGAGAGAGGGGGGGGAGGGAAGGAGGAAGAGAGAGGGAGAGAGAGAGAGAGAGAGAGAGAGAGAGAGAGAGAGAGAGAGAACAGCAGCAGCAGAGGCGGGGGGGGGGGGGGGGGGGGAGATGGGATGGATCGACAGCCTCACCAGCCGCTGGGGGATCCACGACTGATGGAGGAGCCTGGCCAACAAGTGACATGTTTAGACTGGTTTTCAAAGCCAGTGTCCCTGGAGCTGGGAGAAGCGGGACAAGGGAGGCTGGAAGGAGGCTGAGGCACATGAGCACTGTGCCCAAGAGCAGCTCTCACACAGCGGGGAGGAGAGCGGGAGGAAGACTCAGTGGGCGGGGGTGGGGGGTGGGATGGGGTGGGGACGCACAGAGCTAGTGGGAGAGGGGACTGGGATGGCATCTACATTTCTGGAGTGATGAAGGCCTGGATGACAGAGAGCAGGAGGAAGGGCCTATAACCGAGGTTTAGGTTGGGGCCTTGAGGTCTCACAGTGTTTATGGAGGGGCTGGGAGAAATGTAGAGTTAACGGGGTATTGAGAAGTAGACTAGAGCCGCCATGGGTGGGTGGAACAGCCAGGGAGTTGGGAGATCACCAGGGAGATCGCAGAATGACAAGAGCCTCAGAGGAAGCTTCAAGACCGAATGCTGGAGGACTGGTTCAGGAGCCCCCCCTAGGGACTTCAGTTCTAGGAGGTGTGGCATGGACGGTAGACCCCTCCACGCCGAAGGGCCAGGGAATGAGTAAGAGGAGACGGTCAGGGGAGTTCAGAGCCATGGGGGAGGCCACAGTGGTTAGGCCAGTCCTGGCTCTGCTACCAACTTGCTGTGTGACCTTTGGCCAATCCCTGCCTACTCTGAGCCTCACCCTTCTTCATCTGAAAATAAGGTTGGATTGGACCAATGATTTTCAAATGGCATTTGGAGCCCCTAGGGTCCTCAGGAGGTATCCCTAAGGAAGTGTTGTGTGGGGGAAGGAGAAGATGTGGCTCATCCACTGCTGCCCCATCCCCAGTTGCGTGCAGAGATGTCCAATTAAGTTTTCTTTGGCCCGGCTGTGAAAGGGTGTACCCCAGCTAAAACCCAGGGGGCCAGAGAACTGCAAGTATACATGTGGCACATAGTTGGGGGGCGGGGGTGGTCTGTGAATCCTTGTTAGCATAGTTTCTGCTGGGGAAGGAACAGGAAGGACACAAAAGGAAAGCCAGCTAGCCTGTCTTGGCTTCAGACCCCATGTGAACCCCTAGGCCCATTTCCAACATGGCACAGTCACAGCAATACCACCAGCCTGCAGCTCTGGACTCTCTCTAGGGTATAGGCATTTGTCTCTTCCCTTGGCTGGTATGTACAGTGTATCTACCAGTGGAGTGCCGCCCCCCACCTGGCACAGTGAGCCTGTACTTCTGCGCTCAGAGCAAACTGCAGCATGATGCCAGGGAAGCAGCCCATCTGACACCTTGTGTTTTAACACTTCCACCCCCTTGTCTTTATAAACATGGAGCAGAGGTTCCTGGAACAGGAAACCAGAACTCAGTTCTCAGGCCCCGCCTACATGTGGGTGGACTCCACAACAGAGGGTGTCCTGGATCCCCTTTAGCCCCATGAGGCTTTCCTGAAGCCTTGCTGATAGCTAGGTACCAGGCAGGCCCTGACCAGCGTGGAGGGCTGTGTTGTGAGGAGGGAGGATGGCGGAGGAGACCCCATGATGGATCAAAGAAGCCAATCCCTGGCTCTCTGCCCTCAGGTGTGGCCCTGGGATTTGGAATGGGTTACAGACCTCCACCCTTGTCCTGAGGTCTTATGAGGAAAAAGAAGGATGGAGGTTGGCTTGAGGGAGATTATGTTGCTAGCCCTGTTTCCTTTCAGCCCCAGGTACCATCCCACTGCCTGGAAGACAGTTCCATCTTAGCTCTGCTTTCTAGGGTGTCCAGATGCCTGGAGCCTGACCAATTGAAGCTCCACAGTCCCAGGCTCCAAGACAGTACTTTGGGGGAGCTCCGGGTCCCCCCAGTTTTATTGCTTCCTCAGGGACAACTTAGAGGGAGGCCTCAAAACCAAGTGGCTTCCTTCCTGTCCCCTCATCAGCATCTCAGATAGGGCTCAAAAACTCACTCTAGGAACCCTGGGGAAAATCCCGTCCCCACAGTCCCTTCCTATTTTCTTCTGTTCTTTATATCCCAGGACCACACGGAGTCTGCCACTGGCGCTCACTTGGCAGGGAGGTTGGATGGGGACAGGGTGACGACTCATGGTGTTTCCTGACAACAGGCCTGGGGACGCAAGCACCAATGTGAAGCTGAAGAGAGTCCTGGAGACAGGGGTCGGTGAGACCGAGTCTGCCCAGGCCACACCAGTGGGCGGGGTGTGGCCCTGGGCCTGGGGAGGGTCGCTGTTTGAAAGGAGGACGCAGCTTTATAAATTGACTCCGTAAGTATGGCCGGGGTGAGTGGGGTCACAGGCCCCGCCCCACCCCCACTCTTCACGTGGGACAAGGGCATGGACTAAGAGACTCTGCAGTGGGGGACTCAAAGGCATGGGCTCTGGCAGAGGCAGAAACTGGCTCTTTTTCTCTGGGCCTGTGCTCTCGGGGGGCATGTTTCAGATCCCTAGCTGAGACAGCCCTTGAATGGTGCTTGTGCTACCTGAGTGGTTGGGTTCTCGGTTAAGATGGCCAGCTACAAGTTGGTATTCTCCGAAGGCTAAGGGCCCTCGGAGTCCCCACAGGATAGGCTCATACTCTTGTTCAGCAACCAGGCTCTCCAGTGATGGTTTGCACTCAGGAAAAACCACAGGGAGAGCCTTTAAAACGCACATTTCCAGCTTCGCTGCCAGAGTCCAGGGTGGAGCCCAGGAACCTGCTTTCTAAAGCTTCCCTAGACTGCTCTAGGAGCCTACCTGCCCCGGGTTTGGTAAAATGTTCTGGTCACTTGGACTCTTGCATAGGGGTGAGACCCAGAGGCTGGTGAATAACCTCTTCCTGAGGCTTAGGAGAGAAACAAAGAGACGGTGGTTGAAGGAGAAAATCTGAGTGGAAGTCCGGACACCATGGTGCTGCAGCAGCCACAGGGGCTAGGTTCACAGAGGTGGTGGCACTCATGGCTTTCCCGAGACCCTGAGGGCCACACAGATTCCCACATTGCCCTTGCCATAGGGTGAGCCTGGAGCTTCTTGCACAAACATGAAGACAGAGAGAGTTTGGGGAGGACTCCTAGAGTTGAGTCTACTGAGGATCATTGGGAAATTGTGGTGGAATCCCTTTTTATCATTTTAAGTAACTTTTTTTTTTCAAGTGCCTAGTTAATTCAAAATGACCTTCACAAAAGATAAATTAAATGACCTTTAAAACCCTCATAATTGACATGCAAGCTACTGCCTGACTGAATTAGCCTGGAGGCAGCACAGATTTGCTATACATTTCCCCTGGTGGAAGGTAGAGACAGAGGCAGGCTGGACTTGCTCATGTCCCTTCTCACAGCTCAGGGTTGAGCATTCATCCCACCTGGGACTGCGCATGTCCACACCTCCTGGCTGGAGAGCATTCGAAGCGTTCGTCTGACCCAGTTTGCTGAGCCTTTGGGTTCCTTCCAACCTCTTGCTATTATAAATATCACAGCTATGAATATCTTTGTACAAATTGCTTTCTTCGTGTTTTACTGGGAAGCATTCCCCCAAGTGGCATTGCTAGGTCAAAGGGCATGGAAAGTTTTATAGACCTTGTCACACGTTACTAGATAGTTACTTAGATATATTGGAGCCACTTACCATGGCACCAATTACATATGACTGTCCCTATGGCACGCCAGTATACCAAACTTCATAGTTTGGGGGGGGGGTATTGGCAGCTATTTTACTTATGGCTTTCCCCCTATTTTGCCGTATTGGTTTAGGAGTGGTGCTGTAAAGTTTGTATGTGTATGTTGATGTAAGGATACACAAAGATGGACGATATAGGGACTCTGAGAGGCTGCTGGGTATCATTTGCCTTGTAGAAATTATGCCAGTGGCCTAATGGGAATCTGCTCTGAGTGAAAGAGCTGGGTCAGGACCAACCGGGCACGGCGGTGTAGCCCTGTAGTCTCGGTTACTTAAGATGCTAAGGCTGGAGAGTTAAATCCCCTTAGACAACATATAGGGGAATCCCAGTGCAAACAAACAAACAAACAAACAAAACAAAACAAACTGTGTTCTGGACTTATTCGGGCTTCAGTCTTCTCATGATAGGCCAACATGCACTCCAGGACTACAGTTTCAAATGTGTGGGTACCAAGTGATGGATGTAGCTTCAAAATAGCAGCACTTGTTCCTGGTAGAAGACTGATAGGAAGGGAACATGGCAGAGTCATGTTCCTCGGCCTGTCCCCGGCTTGGTGGCCTGTGCTCGAGTTTTACTGGGAGTTCTACTGTTAGAGTCGTTCTCACAGCTGTGGCCTTCTGGATGTAAGTTGTGTTTGCAGCTGTGTCTGTGGAGACTTGGAGCATACTAGTCTGTCCTTCCTAATGGCCATCGAGCATCAGTTCCAAGAGTTCGGCCAGTGTTTGTCACATTGGGATCTGACAGTGGGCAGAGGGACTAGTCTGGGTAAGGTTGCAGCAGTGGCTACAAAAAATGTCTTGTTTGAGGTCTAAGTATGAGAATTGTAGGCAAGAGGATTAGGAGAGGCTGATCTAATTAAGAGCCAGAGACGGCCCTCAGGTAATGACAGAGATGGCTCATCAGGGACACTTGGGCTCAAAACCATGAGCCTGAAAGGCACAATAGCCGGGGGGACGGATGAGGGACATCATGTTGCGGGCCATGGGGCCCCCTGGAATCTCAGCACAGACGGGCCAGATGAGGGAGGAGAGGAGTCAGGGCGGGCATGGCTTATGAGCACGAGAAATGAGCAGCTTAAATCCTGGCTCCATAGGACTCAGCAGGCTTGAGAACAGGAAGGTAGATGAGCATCCTCAAGGCTATTGGAGATGAGCAGAACACTAGAGTAATTACAGCCGAGGGGTCTTACAGGCCTAGGGAGCCAGGGTCAGCATGTATAGACAGTGGGCCCCACCTCTCAGAGAAGCAGTGGAAGCCAGCCACCAGATCAGCGGTCCTACCTAGACGGTGGCAGAGTTGGCTTCCAAGGGCAGGCCAGGGTCATGGACATCAGGCTGAGGGGGAAGTACACATATTGCTGTGCTGATGGGAGTCTTGGGTTCAGAGATGTCAGGCCTTGGGCAAAAGAGGCTGGAGAGATGGCTCAGAGGTTAAGAGCAGTGGCTGTTCTTCCAGAGGTCCTGAGTTCAATTCCCAGCAACCACATGGTGGCTCACAACTATTTATAATGAGATCTGGTGCCCTCTTGGTGTTCAGGTGTACATGCAGACACATCATTGTATACATAATAAATAAATCGTTAAAATAATTAGGTTAAATTAATCTTAAAAAAGAAAAAAGAAAAGAAAATCCTCATCTTTTCTCTCTCTCCCAGCCTGTTGCTCATAGAACCTAGGCTTGGGCAGGGCTGGGATAAACAAGGATGTGCAGAAGACGGTGGTAGGTGCCTCCAAATGGCACCCAGACAGCTGAGAAGTGGTTTGGCGCGGAAGTGTAAGTCACAGATTCTGATCCAGACACAGCACTTTGTGTGACCTCTGGTTAATGTTTCTGGGCCCAGTTTCCTTGTTTGCAAAGCAGGGACATCTGTATTTGAGAGAATAGGTGAGGTGAATGCATGAAAATACTCTTTGAAGATCTTTTGGGTTTTTGTTTTTGTTTTGGTTTTTTTTTTTTTGATTGTTTGTTTGTTTTTGTTTTTTTGTGGCAGGGTCTTGGTAGATCGCCCAGCATGGCTTCACATTTGTTGTTGTCCTTCCTTAGCTTTTTCAATGCTTCTATTACAGGCACACACCACCATAACCTGGTTTTCTTATTCAGTTAATACCAATTTTCTTCCTTTTGCCAAAGGAAGGCTGGACATGAATGAAAGCCCAGGTTAGCCTCCATCTTAGGCCAAAAACAAAACAAAAAACAAACCAACCAACCTGTGAGCATGACGTAGGGAAGTGGAGATAAAGTGCAGGTGGGGACAGCACGTCTGTGGTGGGACCAGAAGCGAGCCTAGAACAGACAAGCTTCTGGGTTCATCTAGCCAGTGGTTTTGTTGAATTTGGTTAGGCAGGTACGCAGCATAGGAAGGAGCAAATGCCTGGCAAGTGAGGGGTCTTAGTTTCTTTCTCTGAAGAACAGAACTGTATGTGGGCTAAATGACAATGATGGAAAACACCTAAAACTATGGGGGCACACAGTAGGAGGTTTCTGTGGCTGCAGATACCTTCATTGCCCTACAAATCAGAGACTCCGATTTGGAGTCTGACAGACATGGAAGTCTGACCTAATGACTTTCATTTATTAAATCCCATGACCCGCTCATATGCCCTAAGAAATAATTCCGGTGTCTAAGGATGAGAAATGATTTAAGGTGACAGAGCAAGTCAGTGCCAGAGCCATGGCTGGAGACCAGACAGCCACTGCTGCAGCAGCTGTCTCCAGAAGATGTGCTTTCCGTGGCCCTGTACTGTCTGGCCTGGCGTTCTGGGCACCTCCAGTGTCCCTCCAGTCCTTTTTCACAGGCCTCAGCATACAGGTGCCTCCTCTTTTCTCAGAACTGCTCCAATGGCTTCCTGTCACCTCCCTTCAGCTCATTTCTCTTCTATTTTGTTTCTTATTATGTCACTCTAATAACCACTCGGATTTTGGTATGGCGGTTTAATTGCATCCATGAGCGTATATAATAAAAGCAAATCACACTCCTGCCTCCCCTCTTATCCTCCTCCTACCCCTACTAGCCTCCCCTCTACCAAGCCTCCATCCGCTTTCATGTCTTCTTTTGTCTTTGTTACTTTGGTACCCACTGCCCTAACCAGGGCCACCTGCAAGGGCATGGGTATTGTCATATCCGCTGGAGCGTGCATACATCACTGAGGACAGTGATTTCTTCACCTATAGCAACCCTCAATTGCATCAGCTCCCTTGGCCAGGGGTGGGGGTGAGGGTGGCACACGAACCTCTCTCTCATCTATGATAGATAATATTTACTAGTTCAGTTTTGTGTGGGCTCTGTGCACAGCTGTTGTGAGTTCCTTAGTGTCACGGCGATGTCATGCCCCTAAGACAGCATTTCACAGATTCCCTTTCTCTCCTTCAGCTCCTCCTGCTACCTCTTTCTACAATATTCCTTGAGCCTTAGAGAGGGTGGATTTGGGGTGTCTGTTTAATGCTGAGCAGTCAGCAGGCTTTTGCTTTCTACATCTTGACCAGCTTTGGATCTCTGCCTTAACCACCATTTGCTAAAAAAAAAAAAAAAAAAAAAAAAAAAAAAAGGTCTTTGATCAAGGCAACTAGTGTCTTTGGGTATAAACATAAATATTTAAGAGGCAGCCTGACATGTTCACTTAACAGCACATAAGTAGTAGAGCTTAACCTCAGCAATGGGCCTTTGACCAGAGCCACTGTACAGGGCATGAGCTCCCTCAGATTCCATCCGAAAGGGGTTAGTTACCGCCTCTGATGGTCATGGCACTATTACCCCAACAAGCACTTCATATCTGACACGTTGGTGTTGTGGCATACAAAGTCTAAAGCTAGGGAAGACAGTTCCTGGCTTTTCTCCTCAAACGCTTCTATGGCAACCTCCGGCATGTAAGGCTAGCCAGCAAGGAGGAAGCTTTCAGCTCAGTTAGAGCATTGCTTTTCTGTAACCAACGTGTATGGTATCTTAAGCAACAGAGTTCTATTCATTTCTTTTTCCTTTCTTCTTTCTGTTTATTTGAGACATGGTCTTGCTAGGCAGCCCACGATGACCTCAGACTCACAGCAGTTCTCCTTCCTCAGCCTCTTGGGTGCTGGGATTTCAGGCATGTACTACCATTCCTAGCTCCAGGTCAGACCATTTCCCAAGCACTGGCGAATGCCTGCCAGTTTCCATTATTAAGAGATGCAGAGGTTGGGGAGATGGCTCAGTGGCTATGAAGGACTGATTTCAAATCTCCAGAGCCCATGTAAATCCGGGTCCACTTGGCACAGGTTGTAATCTAGGCATAAAACTCCCAGTGGCTCATAGCCCAGCTACCTGGATACACACAGCAACAAACAACAAAAGAGAGACACTGTCATGACATATGTCATCCACATATACACACATCATGTGCCCATACACACACACACACACACACACACACACACCCTACACACACTCGGCTAACCTCCCTGGCCCTAAACACCTCCCCAAGTCCTCTTCCTTCTATGCATCTCTGCTCAAAAAGGCTAGCCTCACCATCCCAGTGTTCTCCACTTCCTGGGGGTTTCCTTGCCACACCTACATTTACTGAACACTATCATCTTGAATCCCCAGCCTGTAGATCCCTGCCTGGTACCCCAGTTCCTCCCACCATACCTTCATGTTGTGCCGGGCTGAGACTATCTATCGGTGTCCTTCCCTGACCTTAGTTTAGTCTCCACAGCTGAGGCCTGTGTCATCTCTAAATCCCCAGGATGGCAGGGCTGTGAGTACACAGTGAGCCTCACCAAACAGATCTGGCCTATGAGGTCCCTTGATGATTCCGGGGAGGAAAGATCCAAATATTTTCCTGTGCTAGTTTCTAGACCTGCTGTAGAAACTGTGCATCCCAGACGGCTGAGCTGGAAGGGCCACTGAGGTCGCCTGCTTTAATCCTTTATCTTTGAGATGTTGGACTGAGGCCCGGAAAAGGAAAATGCTTAGCCCGAGACTGCTCAGCAGGGAGAAGCTGTGGCTGGGATTCAGACCCCTGGCTTGTGGCCCCTGTGGCTGGGATTCAGACCCCTGGCTTGTGGCCCCTGTGGCTGGAATTCAGACCCCTGGCTTGTAGCCCAGGGTCCTTCCTGCTCTAACCATTCTGTCTTGTCCTCTTTCTCTGCATAAACCTCTTACCACAATGGCAAGTTACTTGAACTGAAGAGTTACCCCTGGCCTCAGAGCTTTAAATCTCTCTTTGTCCCCCTGCAGATAACAACTATAAATTAAACCTTTGACATTTCACTAGCATTCTTAGGATGTGTGGTGATTACTGATTGAGTTCTTATGGAGTAATGGATATTAAAAGCATAACTTTCTAGGGTTTTGTTATTGGGTTTTAGTATTTATTTATTTATTGCTTTGTTCTTATGTGTATGAGTGTTTTGCCTGCATGTATGTCTGTGCACTGTGTATGTACCTGGTACCCATGGAGGCCTGAAGAGGGCATCAGATCCATTAAGACTGAGTTGCCATGTGGGTACAAGGAACTAAACCTGGATTTCTAGAAAAACGGCAGTGCTCTTAACCACTGTGCCATTGCTCCAGCCTCCAGCTTTTAAAATTTTCATCCATTGAAAATCCATGTGGGACTTGTGGCCATGACCAAAGCGTTTTAGTTGTTATGGCTCTGTGCTCGGATAATTGGTGGAACTAGTGCTCTCCTCTCACTAACCATCAGAATTTTCTTTCTTTGCCTTTGTCCTTTAGTTTTGGCTCAGTTTTTTTCCTTCTTCTTCCAGATACTATTTGGGGTTATCTGTAGAAATTAAGGCCAGGAGAAAAGTCTATCCCAGGCTACTGTAACGCAAGTAAATTAAACCTGGCTCTCAACATGCCACAGAGGCCCCATGGTTAGGTGAGATGGCGGTGTGTGTGAGAGAGCATGTTGGTTAATTTTCTTGTTGCCTGACAAAAGCAACCTAAGGAAGAATTTCATTTGGGACCCAGTCTAAGAAGGCATCGTGTGCACCATGTCAGGGGCGGCATGGTGGCAGCAGCAGGAGGCAGCTGGTCACATTGCCTCAGTGGTCAGGTAGCAGAGCGTGCCACCCATGGAAACTGCTGCCTGCAATCAGGGTGAGTCTTCTCTCTTCAGTCAGTCTCTCTAGGAAGGCACCCAGCATTGGCCTCTGGCCTCCATATGCACCAACACAAACACGTGTGCACAGGTGAACATGTATACACCACACACACACACACACACACACACACACACACACAGACATACACGCACACACGCACATTACCAAAGCAGAGCTTAAGAAATCCCTGTACAGCCAGGTGTGGTGGCACACGCCTTTAATTGCAGCACATAGGAGGCAGAGGCAGGCAGATCGCTGTGAGTTCGAGGTCAGCCTTGTCTACAAAGTGAGTCTAGGACGGCCAAGGCTACACAGAGAAACCTGCCTTGAAAAACCAAAAAAAAAAAAAAAAAAAAAAGAAAAGAAAAGAAAAGAAAAGAAATCCCTGTGCATTATTGAGCTTCAGAATCCCCTTGGAACTGCTCTTTGAGTAAAACAGTCTCATTAGGAAGAATTATTGTCTTTAAAAAAGGTCGTCTTAGGAATCTCTCTGGGATTTTCATATAAATCTCAATTACATCTCACAGGTTCCTGCCTGTGGATCACAATGAGCCTCATTTATATTATTTTAAAATGTTTCCTTCGCGGTCCTGCCACCGTAAGCGAGATATTTTTCATTTTCGTTTTGTAATATTTCTGTATATCAAAGTAGGACTGACCGTTTTGTTTATCTGACATCTTTGATGAACTCCTATTTTCGGTGTCTTCCTGGGACCCCCAATTTATATTTGCTGCCTTGTCAGCCCCTTCTAGTACAGTAGGCTGAGTGCTCATCAGTGCCACCCTCAGGAACTTTAGAGAAGTGCAGATAGGCTGCCCCTCTAGCCAGTAGGTACTGGGCTGTTTCCACTGAGCCTCAACCTGGAGCAAGGGCGTGGACCTGGGAGGGTGGGAATGGCAGGAGGACTCCAGACTCATCTGAGAACAGTGTATGCAGACAGACCAAGAACCTAGCACATGTGAAGACCAGCGTGGCTGGGCAACAGAAACCATTAGCTTTGCAGGCACTTAAAAAAAAATGGCCTTGGAGCATGGAAGTCAGCAAAGGATTTTTAAACAGCAGGTGCAAGGATAGATTTGCATTCTGCAAAGATCACTCTCTGCCATGTGAGAACAGACTGCAGGGGGCCAGAGGGAAAGGAGGTGCGGCTCCTTATATAACAACTCACACAGCCAGTGGCTTTTATATATTAACTGTTCTGCTCCTAGAACACACCAAGGGAGCTCATGGCAGGGTCTGCTTTGAAACTAGCACAGACTGTCGTGGGCAAAGGTAATGGTGGCACTGGGCATGGTGAGTAGGATTAATTATACATAACAGGACGCGGTGACAGATTGGTCATTAAAGGAAGATGGCAGAGCAGAGGAGATAGTGGGTTTTCCACACATCCATTGACCACTACAATTGTCCTACTGTGCTTGTCCCCTCTGTTCCTTCCCATGGGGAGGGAGGGAATTGAGGGAAGCTTCCAGGGTCTTTCCTGCCGTTCCCACCTACATGTTTTGAGTGTAGTGTGGGATAAGGAATGTCTTGCTGAGTCTGAGCTTTCTGCTTTGCCTCCCAGGGTAGGTGAAGGCTGCAGGGAGAAATGTTTGCCCTAAACGGTCAGATGAGAACACATACAACTCTGGAGGCTTAGAGATTTAACCCCCCTGCTCACAGATCTATAGACCGAGGCCAAGGAGTCCGGGAAAAAACTTTCCTATGGGCACAGAGGAGGCGGGGAACTCGGACCTAAAACATTCGGAGCATGTGAGGACATCGGACAATGACCATAGGAGTTGTCTAGTCACCCGCAAGGGGGAAGATGAGAGTCCTAAAGTCCACTGGAAGGAGCTAGGCTGAGACATGAGTGGCAATGGTTCACAGGAAGCAGACTGGCTGAAATACACGCATGGAAGCTAGGCCACAGTACAGAGCCCCGGGGGATCATGAGGGTAGTGGAGCAAAGTGTGACCTGTGCTAGAGGAATTTCATACCTCTGAGGAGGGCGCTGCCCACAGGGGACAGTTTGAAACCTCTGTACTTCATTCTGAGTGTGTTCCATCCCATCTGTCTCCAAGGGAGATCCCCAGAAGTTCTGACGCTTCTGAGGATTGGGCTAGGGCCAGCTAGCCTGAGGCGTCCAGAGTGTATAACTCTCAACCCCGTGTTTCCACACCCTGTTAGGCTCAGGGCAGCAGGTCCAGAAAGGGGAAGACTCGCTCTGCACTGGGAGGGTAGTAACTGTAGAATCCACACAGACACAGAGAGAAGGCAGACCATGATGAGGACCAGGAATCAGAAGAGATTCGAGGCTGGAAGGCAAGCCTGAGGAGGATGTTCCTCATCTGGCCCTCCCACCCTGGGCATGATCTCACTTGAGGAAGACTGCCTCACCCCAGGGCCAGAACTCAGACACTGAAGGAAGGAATCTATCCCACTGCCCACTAGCGCCAGATGGAGCGTTAGCTGGGACATCCCTGTCACCTCTGTGGGCAGAGCCCTATGGCCCAGACCTTGGTTGAGGCTGAGTAAATCCCTGCATTCTGACCGCCCACAGTGCATCCGTCCCTCCCTGTGTAACAGGGTCTCCGGTTGCTGTAGACAGTCAGTGAGGTTAAGGTCATACCCGCTGGTGCTCTCCTGCCCTGCAGTGAGGTCTCAGCAAGTGGGAACTCTGATGACCAAATGATGTGGCCTCACCCTGGAGCTTGGGATTCAGTGTTTACAAGTTCCCCTTCCCCCTCACTTCAGCCTCACATACTGTACAGTAAGCAAGGCCACACTATGTCACACCAAGGTGACCCCAAGACAGTGGTCCCTGGTGCCCATGAAATAGTGATACCAGAAGGATGAGGATTCAACCCTTCTCACTAAGTCTTGCCTGTGTTTAATACCAGTGTTTCTTCTGTAGGGATGAGGATTCGATCCTTACTGCAGAGTTGAGTGTGTATAACCATCTTTCATCTCCCAGCGCTCACACCGTAAAAAGTCAAAATGTCTGAGAAAGCTAGCTCTAGGCTGAGTCTTCAGAATCATCCTGGTTTTCATAAGGCACAGAGGAGGCCCCTCAAGGTCATGGTACATGAATGGCAGAGTCACAACAGAAGCCAGGACAGTGTTCCATCCCCCTAGCCCTCAGTAGCTAGAGCCCTTTTATAGAACTGTCATTCCCATTCCATAGATGGGAGGACAGAGCCAACGAGGAAACAGCTTAACTCCACTCCCATGGTGCTACCCTGTGGGACTCAGCTTCTTCAGTGACCTGGTAGCTTTGGAGTCTGATATTTATGAGTCAGCAATAGCTGTAAAGAAGGGCTATGGACTCCCTACCCACCAAAAAAGAAAAGAAAACATATCAGAGTGTGTTTGGGGTAATACAATTTAGCAAATAGTTGACATTATATTTCAGGGACTGATTCCTCTAGTTAGCTTGTGAATTCAGAAGAGGACTGTTTAAAAATGCATTTCAACCTTTAAATAACCTTGGTTTTCTTAGAAAAGGGAAAAAGCAGGTCAAAAAAAATCATCATTCGTGGGCTTTGCAGCAGAAAGGTTATGGAATAAAACATCCTTTGCTGGAGGATACAAAGGGACAGGATCTCGGTTTGACAAAGGAGAAGGCTTCTCCAGATAAACCCTGCCTTATGGACCAACGAGGGCTTCCTCCCTCCCTTCCTGATCAGCTTAATTCCCTCTTGCTTATCTGCAAATCCAATAATGCCAGTAAAACAAGAGCTCCTGGAGTCTGGGCTCAGGGGCCTGGGCCTCTTATCTTCTATTTTAAACCCCAGCCTCGGTTCCTGGGAGAGCTGGGGCCATCTGCTTGGGGTCGGGGAACTGGATGAGCAAGCAGAAAAACTAGGAACTAGGAACACAAGCTGCCCCAGGTCAGGGACACCCAGGTGCTTCTGCTCTGAGTCTCCTTGCTCGGGAGATGCTCAGGCAGTGCCTCGTGATGGAACAAGGTTACGCTAGATGAAGGGCAGGTACAAGGCACAATGATTTAGCATCCTTCCGGCACCTCTGTGCTTCCAGTAAAATAACTACAGGTTGCCTAAGTAAGAGACCCTGAGCTCCACCCCCAGCACCCATGCCAAAAGTAGGGTATAGTAGTCTGTACTTATGCTCCCAGTGCTGGGGAAGGTGGAGACAGAAGGATCCCTGAAGCTTGCTGGCCAGCCAGTCTAGCCTAAAAACAGAGAACCCCAGGTCCCATCAACAGGCTGGCTTAATAAACAAATTATACGACTCCTGAAAAACAACTGGAGGTTGACCTCCGGCCTCCACATGTATAAGTGTGTATACACACAATAAATAACCAGACTAAGAATTGTGGACACTTCTTAACTCTGCTTGTATGAGTGGATAGCCATCAGCTCTGTCATCCGGTATCATATCATGATATTGTGATAGTCTAGTGCTGTATCATTATCCCCCAAGGTGACCCGGGGTATTTTAGCCTACATGGTTTTAAATTGTCTTATTTGCCAGATGCATTGTGCACAGAGAGTGTTCATCTAGCTCCCTTACCCTGGGGTTGGGATGTCATCTGCTATGCAGGAATCACTAGGTCTCGGGTACCAAAAGCTATTGTTAAGAGGTGCTGGGAGATCTGGAAGGAGGGACCAAAAGTAATGGAGGATGTGGTCCCCGGAGTGACATAGCCAATGGCACTAGGCTGATCCTTTCTCACTCTAGGCAATTTTATTTTTAATAAGACCATTCGTTTATTGCCAGTATCTCATCACATTAATCTGTTCCTCTGTCTTTAAATTTTTTTCCCATAGAGGGTGCTTTGTGATCCTTCCGGCGAACTCGGATTTATTTGCTTAACTGAGTCCTAATCAATAGTCATTCCTCTGTACTTTTTCTGATTCCCTCTATTCTAAATAAAATGCTGATGAACACATTCGTGCGTCAATAGGCATGTTTCCTTTGGCTAGAATCCTGAAACAAGAATGAGTCAAGAGCTCAACCGCCCGCTTGGTTTTCTCTAGAGGATGATAGTTAAGCCTATGGGCTCTGGAACTCTCTGCTGCCTAAATTTAAACTTGAGCTCTATCGTCTATTGTGTGCGTGGCCTTGAATAAGTTTTGTACCCTTTTATTTCTTCATCTGTAAAATGGTGGCCATGGAGGTGGTTATAGCAAAGTGAGGCGGTGATGAGAGGAGCCATGTGTGACTATGTTGAATGAGCGTGACTCATGAGACATCATAAAGCAAAGTTATTTTTGTCTCCTGTGGCCTCTTTACATTTATTCCTTGCAGCCTCTTTCTCCCTAGAATTAGATGAAATTTAGTCCTTTGGTCTTTTATGGCCACTTTTAGGCAAGCCAAAGTTGCCTTATCGGTCAACTGCCCTGTTGGACTAAAAATAACCATCTATCCATCTCTCTCTCTCTCTCTCTCTCTCTCTCTCTCTCTCTCTCTCTCTCTCTCTCTCCTCCCTCCCTCCCTCCCTCCCTCCCTCCCTCCCTCCCCCCCTCTCTCTTTGTGTGTGTGTGTGTTGCGATCGTGAGACTCAAACCCAAGACCTTGTTCATGCTAGGGAAGGTTTCTACCATAGAACTACATCCCATGCCCTGCAAAAGATTCTTGGAACTTCAGTTACTTTAACAACTCCCTCCCAGCACAGTCAGTCTAACAGAGAACATCATCCTGGGGAGGGGAAGGGGGTGAGCTCACAAAGAACTATCTGACCCTCTGGTTTCTTGATAGAAGGAAGGGAGATGGGGAGAGAGGGGGGTCAGAGTTCTTCCATGACTGAACTCTGAGGAGCTGCTGGGGGGGGGGTTGTTTGCTTGTTTGTTTTTTATTTTGTTTTTCTGGCCTTCCCTCTCATTGGAGTGCCGCTGTGGGATCCTGGAGACGATGCTATGCCTGAAGTTCCTTCTAGCAGATTCCTTGGCGTAGTTATACTCCCTCCCTGTGGCTTCTTCTCAAGTTTCTTTCTCTGGCCCCAGAAAACTCATGTTTGCAGCCTTCCTGGTGTCATCACCTCCCACAATGGAGACCTCTTGGTTTGCACCTAAGCCAGTCACACTTGGCTACTTGGGGGTAAAGATCAACAAGAGCCGCTCTTGTCCCTTTGCCTTACAAACCTGGGGCACAAGCCTATACTGAGTTCCCAGCAACCTCTCTGCCATTAGGGAAGAGACAAGTCACTACTGGCTCTGTCTGTTTGTCAGGAATGGCTCCACTGTCTGTCCATTATGGCCTCACAGGAAACTCCACCATGGGTCTCTGCAAAGCCTCACTCACTGGATTTGAGGTGAAGGCAATAGTTCCTTCATGCTCTTCAATCATTAGGAGTCACCAGGCCTTAAGGCTTTCTCTAAAATTCCTTCTTAACATCTCCCAGACCTTTTTCACATCCTCTCTTGTATTTGTTGGGATGAGTGTTGGCTCTTCCAAGTCCTGGTTAATGTATTACCCTCCACTTTTGAATGTGCTATCTTTTTGTTTTGTTTTGTTTTGTGTGTTTTTAGTTTAGTTTAGTTTTTTTTTTTAAGACAGGGTTTCTCTGTGTTAGTCCTGGCTGTCCTGGACTTCCTTTGTAGACCAGGCTGGGCTTGAACTCACAGCGATCCACCTGCCTCTGCCTCCTGAGTGCTGGGATTAAAGGCATGTGCCACCATGCCCAGCCATCTTTTTCTTTTTTAAAGACAGGGTTTCTCTGTGTAGCCTTGGCTATTCTGGAACTTCCTCTATAGACCAGGCTATCCTCAAACTCAGAAGTCCACTTGCCTCTGCCTCCTAAGTGCTGGGATTAGAGGCTTGCGCCACCACCACCTGGCAAACGTGTGATCTATTTTTCAGATCTTTGGCTGGAACCTGGAGCAGATTAATTCCATTTCATCATCCACCACACAGATTTGTCTTTATGAACTACACAGAGGACTGGCTGGCATAGAACACACACTTAGCAAATGACAGTCCTGTATGACGCAAACGTAATGGCTCTGTTTATCATACGTCTCTTTTATAACTGTTACATTTGCTCTCTTTTTTATGCCTTTGGAGCTTAGAGCCTTGCGTGTGTGATTATCTGTTATTGTGTTCAGCAGTGCTTTGGAAAATGGGCTGTGTCTCTATTAGTTGTTACCTTATGTGTTTTCAAAGACAGCCATATACCTGTTTACTTTCCCCATCGCTTTCATCATCCTCAATGGAGCTGGCAGTCTTTGTAGCTCTTTAATTAGGACTTAGATGAGGTACTGCCTGGCCACTGACATGGCTACCGTCTATACCACAGCTTTGAAAAGCACTGGAATATTTAAGCATGCTGGGGTGCTCAAAAGAGCACCCCATCTCATTAGCCAGTTCTTCTCACTCTACGCTCATCAAAGATACTTAATCCTGTAAGCAGAATTGGGTACTTACATGATAAACATTTTGTCCTCGCCCTACTAATTCCACCCTCTCATTCTCTTTTCCGATTAGCAGTTTTCTATACAATTCACTAGCCTTGACTCCTTTTGGTTATTTTTGTCCCCAATTATAGCTATCTTAAGGTTAGTGCTGGGCAGTTTATTCTCAGCTTAAAGCCCGTTAGAGACTCCCCATTGGCTATAGGGGAGTCTAGCAAATGACCTAGCTTTACTCAACTTTCTAGGCCCCTCTGCTGCCACTGGTTAACACCCGGGGTTTCAGGTGCCACACTGGTCATGCACTCCTCTGTGTCTGTGACTTTGCTCATGACACCTCGTTTAGAGTGAGTATAGTATCTGATATTCATAGTCTCTTGGTAACTATTCATTTTCCCCCTTTCCTTTCTTATGTATCTATAAAAAGAAAAATCATCCTCCTCCTCCAAGGCCCAAATCAACCATTACCCTTTGTGCTGTTTCTCCTTCCAATATCATTGGCTGTTTCTCCTCTGCTCTCCACTCCCCCAGGACTTGGTTACTGATAGAGTTATCATTTCTTCCTATTTCTACTTCCAGAGTGAAAATTTCCTGAACGCAGTCTTGCCCCTTATCCCTGCCGAAGCCACCAAACCCTGCATCAACCTTAGACCCAGTGAGGTCTAGCAGACATCTGATTGATTCGAATTGCTTTTGTCAGACTGCAGGGTCACAATGCCAAGCCACCAGGCAGGGCCCAGTCTGTGTTCATATTCATTTATTATTCATACCCCCCTGCTTCCAAAATGGAAAGAGGTGGCCTCATTCAGTAAACTGCTGCACTAAGCATAGAAGATGTAAGCCTTTCCATCAGTAGCAAAGGGCCAGAATGCAAACCGCCTTCTCCAGGATGAACTGATCCTGCTGAGGAGAGCTGGCGCTGCGTCCTCAAGCTTAGATGGCATGCCCCCCTCCCCCACTGTCCCCAGTTTGTTAGAAAATGCCTAAAATATCTCAAAGAAAACTTAAATTTCTAGCAAATATCCCATCCTCACAGCATTTAGACCAGTGGTGAGGAAGGTATCTTGGGTTGCTGTGTAGAGGTGTTTCAGTAAAGAGGATCTCACTCCTGGTGCTAAACCTGAAAAGCTTATGCCCTTCCTCAAAGTCACTTACATAGCACAATTGTGAACCTGTACAACCTTTAGTCATGGCCTAGTATAAAATTCTGTATATGGATTCCTTGAGTGGCTTTTTGATTGAGCCACTGGGGCTACTTAAAAGATGAACCACTGATAGCAGTCAAGTGGGAAAACCCTCCCTGAGCTGTGAGTTGAGTGTGAACACTGCCAACCCTGCAGAACACCCACATCCTCCACTCCCACCACTTAAAAAAAAACACATTTCACCAGCATGCTTGTATAGACATGCACATCTCACCAACATGCTTGTGCAGACGTGCTCTGTTCATAGAGGGCTCACAGGTCTCTCTCTCTCTCTCTCTCTCTCTCTCTCTCTCTCTCTCTCTCTCATACACACACACACACACTGTACACTGGCACACAAATACACAAATCCTTGGCTTCCCAAAAAAGTGATGGGCACACATACTCATAGACACACTAATGCACACATGTGCACACACACACACCCTCACACATGCAAAAGCATACAGGTTCTTGGTCCTCTCACATCTAATGTACATACATATTCTTAGGTATGTACACACACACACACACACACACACACACACACGCACACACACTCATGCATGCATTGGCATAGTCTTCCTGGTTCTTCTGAATCTCATGTGCACACACAGCCCTGCAGAAAGAGAAGCCATGGAAACTGTCTTATTTCTGTACCTCACTCTACCCCCAGATTTTGCTCCCTTAGGACAGAGCCTGGAGTGCCTGTTTAATAGATTCAATTACTCTGGGCTCCTGAGACCTTCGAACTTAATTCTGATTGCATTAAGGTGTCAGATAATTTGGGAAGAAAGGGGAAAACGCAGCCTCCAAGTCTTGACAGGGAAGAGTTCCAGACGCTCATCATCCTGAAGAGGTAGATAGCAAATAATTATAACTCTGGCAGGGGTGGCATGGACAACAGGGAGGTCAGAGGTCAAAGTCTTTTGCATACCTTTCAGGCAGGGTTCTAGCCCAAAAGACAGAGGCCTCTAGGCGAGTACTTTTGCTGCTGTGCTGCAAGCTGCCAGGGAAAGAGGAACCAACTAGCCTCTCGCTGCCCTTGCTGGAAAGCTGATGGGTGGAGACCGGTATAAGCATCCCTGAAAGCCAGGCAGAAGGTTCACACTGCATCCTATGCTCAGGCGATTTTCCCTTTTCCTAGAGGCCCATGTTGACAGTAATAGCCCTTAAGAGGTTAGTAACTATTCAAAGTTAACAGTGTTTAGAAAGCTAAGGTTCTGCCCTAGACAGAGAGGGGTTTGGGGGTGTACACATGCACACTGCATGTACTACTGGGAAGTGGAGAATGTGGGCTGAGAGCTGGTGTGTGACTGTTGGCTTCACTAAGGACTACCTATATGACCTTGAGCATGAAGCTTGTCTTCTGTGTGTTTCAGTTCCCCTGCTGGGGGAAAAAAAGGTAAAATATTAATACACTTCCTAGGGCAGTGGCAAGCGTTAATGAAGCTATACAGATCTCACCTAACAAAGCCCCAACTCCTGATAGCTCACCACGCAGTCCACTGTCATCACTGTTGTGTTTGTAGTTTATGAGAAGCTGGAAGAAGGCCCGGTGCGGATCCTAGCTTGGCCCCAGGGCAGCAAGATGGGATCCATTCTAAGCATGAGGGTCATTCCCACAGTCCTCCCAGCCTTACCAGAACATCTTCCCATGGACGCTTTTCTGGCTATCTGTGACGCTGAGTGCAAGGTGCTCGGGGTGCTGTATAGGGTCTGTGTTAATCAGTAGTCCCTTCCTTTATCCCCACCACCAGGGTTCAGACTGGCCTCTCAGCCTGCGGCATCCCTAGGCCCCCTGGCCTCTCCCTGCCTCCAGCTAGCCCTGCTGTGGATCTTCCACCCTTCCCTCCCCCGTCGTTAAACACGGGTCCTGGTCTCAGCCAGGACCTCATCAGTACTGAAGGGTAAAAGGATCTTCCTGGAGAGTTTGCTGCCCTCTAAAAGGACTTTGAAGGACTAGAGATCCTGGTTCAATTTCAGCTCCACTGCTTCTTTGCTCCTTGCCCTTAGGGTCGTTAGCATTTCTCAGATGGGGATGAAATATTTGCTTCTCAAAGCCCTTGTGCCCGCTAATGCTCCAACTGTCTAAGGGCCTGGAATGCAACAATTAAGAGGCCCCTTCCCTTGGTGGTGGAAGCATGCATGGCAACTGTCAAGCCCCAGAGAAAGACCGAGGCAGAGGAAACACTTTTACTTAATTAAAGATCAGAAGGTTCTGGAGACAGGTGTGTGAAGTGGGAGGTTGAAAAGGAAGCCGGGGCTCAGTTCTCAGACCAGAAACTCTCCGGACATCTCTAACTTGAGAGCCTGCCTACTCTGCCCTGTCCCGGGTAAATCTGAGATAGCCAAGGGTTGAGGGATAGCCAAGGTCCTAGAGGGAGAAACTGGGGCTAGGTGACGCTGTCCATCCCGGAGGAGGGTGGGCCCGCACTGTCAGTATCCATGGGCTGGGGTGGGCCCAGGGGCGGGGCGGCAGCTGCCACGCAGAACTCCGCCAGGGGCTCCAGACCCAGCGCCTGCCGCCTGCTGTGCGGACTGCCTCTCCCGCCTCCGGCGCGCTCCTGCCCGCGCGCTCCCGCGGCCCCGCGCACTCCCGCCGCTTCTCCCTCTGCGCCAGGCCGCGCAAGCAACCGCTCTGCTAGCCCGGGGCCGGGGCCCTGGAGTGCAAAGAGGGCCTCGGCGGGGCCCAGCGGCCGGGCCCGGGAGGATGCGGCCCGGGGCGGCCCGAGAGCTGAGCAGGGTCCCCGCGCCAGCCCCGAGCGGTCCCGGCCTCCCGAGCCGCAGCCGCCGCCCCGCCCCCGGGAGACATGACTTCCAAGCCGCATTCCGACTGGATTCCCTACAGGTACGCGGGCCAGGCTTCCCAGGCTCCGGGGTGCGTGCGGACCCCCACTTCAACGCGGAGGGTGGGGGGAGGGCGGGAGCGTGCTGCCAGGCCACCCACCATCCCCCGAGTCGGGATGCCGCGTTGGCCGGGCCATCTGCCTGGACGCAGGGCACTGCTGCCCTCCGTGCCCTTTCTGGCGTAGGGAGCAGGGAGCGCGCGGGTTGGAGGTGCTTGGTGTTTCCGCCTCAACTTTGAGGGCCTCAAAGCCACCTGCCCTGCTCCACCCTTATCAACATTCAAGGGTTCTGAAAGGATTGTTGAGTCGGGTGGCACATGGAGAAAGGAACTGCTGTCAGCCTCTTCCTAGGCCCAGCACCCAAGGCATGCGGCTGGATAGCTTGTGCGCACACACCCCTGCATCTTCACACTTAAATACACAGAGCATCTGCGCGCTGGGCCAAATATGCCCCCCCTGCTGTTCAGTTCATATCTCCAAAGCATGGATTCGTTGGGGCAGTTAGAACCTGGACCACATGGCAGCATATATATACATGTACCCATATATCTCTGTAGACCTTAATTCTTGGGCTGTACAGGTGCATACACACAAAGCTGTGCATATTCACAGAGTGTGAATAGGAATACACCGTATTACCCACTCATAAGTACTATCCAGTACCTTTCAGGGATTCAGTACTAACCTGCTTGTTAACAGAACTAGCTCACAATACAGAGAATTGCTTTCACATGCTCACTTGCACTCAAGAGCACTGACCCACCTCCTGTCCCTGGAAACTTGTTTGGTCTGACCTAAGACAAGGCTGGGTTTTCTTGTGTGGGAGGTGGGGGAGGGGTGGGCTCCAGCCTCACACAGGTGCAGGCCTTTCTCCATCCACTGTACTCAATTCTATTACCAGGGAAAAGAGCTCATTGCCATAGCAGCGCCACATTCGTGGCCACTCATTGGCTCTCTAGTTGCCATGGGCTACCGGGCTGTCTCTAAGCCTTCTGAAGAGGCATGTGTGTATGTGTAAAAGGGGTGCTGGACTGCTAGGACCCACTTTTTATTGCTGACCCAGGTGCACGTTCAGTGGGTTGCAGAGTCAGACACTCAGGGCCCACGTGCCCTAGGCAAGGATGCAAAGCCCAGTCACTGACAGAAAGTGATTCTGACAGAGCCCTTCCAGGAGTCTGTCCAGATAGAACCTCAAATAGAAACCAGCTCCAACTGCCTGAAGCTTGTTAAAAGTGGGTCTTTCTACCAACGGGCACCTGTTATAGGCCTGGGCATTCAGGGATTTCCTTGGGAATGATTCCTGCCTCTGAGCTCAGCTTCTGTGGGGGCATCTTGAGTTATTCTGTATCTCCCCACCAACACGCACACAGACACATGTGCACAGAGAGTCAGACGCAGGACCTCCCGCAGACATGTGAGCCCACACCGCAGTCTCACATGGATTAAGGAGGAAACGCCTTAATTGAGAGTTGGTTGTGCCAACTCAAAAGACTGTCTGCCCTTGACATATATCTAGGCTAGGGGAGTGGTGCAGGTAGGGTTGAGACCATTCTGATATTTTCTTTGGCTCATGTGGGCCCCGAGGTCCTTCTAGAAGTTGGTGCAGCCCTGGGGAGTATGCCTGACAGTCTGTCTGCCAGCAGAGGTAGAAGGCAGCGCCTGTACACTGAACAGACAACAGTGCTGTGAGGGTCCCTCCAAGGGGATCCGGTTGTAGGGTGACCACACTGTGACTGTGATCATAATGACATGCTTAGGTTTCCGCAAATGGAAGGCTAGGCTGGTTATGGCTCAAGGCTGATTCTCCTAGGCGCCCAAAGGACTAAAGCAACTTGCAAAGCTTGTAGAGAAGGGGGGAAAAATCTACCTCAAGCTAAAGAGGATTCAGCCTACTCCTGGGAAAAAGAGACCTCTTGGGAGGTAGGATTGCCTCTGAGAAATCCTTGCAAGTGCCCAGGGCATTGGTACCCTGAAATGGGTGATTGACACTGAACTGAGCCCAAGCCTACCCCTCCCCCAATTCTCCCTCCCACATTCAGCTGGGAGCACAGAAGCCTAACCCTGAGAGCAGCCTGGCACCCTGGCGGCCCACCTGGCTTCCTTTCTCCATTCCTGTCACCTGCCCTCTTGTTCTGTACAGCAGGGGGGGGGTAGGTATTGCGCTGGGGATGGGCTGTCCTCAGAAGGATGCTCCTCTGCCCTGTTCAGTCTTTCTGGGCATGGTTAGAGCCTGGAAAAGCACCGCACTTGAGGAATAGACTGCCCAGTAGGGGAGACCTGTACTGAGAGGAGATTCGAAGAGCCCTTCGCATTGCTAGGCTGCTGATTTGCAGGCAAAGCCACGGGTCTGTCTGGTGGGGGAAAAAAAATGGGACAGAAGACAAGGCATATTTCTTAGCAGCTGGGCAGGGGGCAGCACGCGTACACGTGCTTTGACTAGCATGAGGTTTCCCTATTGCAGCAGTGGGTGCGCATCAGACTGGAATGTGGCATGTGGGGGAGACTGTTAGCTCTTCTAATAGGATTTTGCCCTCTCGCTCTCTGATGGTTGTTGCATCCAGCATTCCCTGGGCTCAGCTCAATTTCTTCAAAGCAGTGATAGTTGGTGCTAATCTTCTTAGGGGTAATTTTGGTTCAGTTTCTAATGATCATGGATTAAGCTCACATTCTGACTTAAAAGAGAGAGAGAGAGCCATTTCATGTATAAAGATCAACAGCTAGAGTCTTTTATTTGCCTTTTGTTTCCCATTACCAGTAGTTTCCAATTCTGCCCATTTCTCTTTACCTGTATTCAAGAAGAAGACTAGATGCCTGTAATGAAGGTCTCTTAAGCTTTTCATAAGCTGAAGGTGGGTGGACCTCCTAGGAAGGTCTGTGGCTTCAGGCATGGTGTAGGACTGTGCAGTTGGCAGTTGCTCTTGTCTTTGGTGCTTTTTTAAAAATGTGTCTATTATTTTTATGTATGTGTGTGTGCCTGTGTGAGTTTATGTGCACCACGTGCGTTCAGGAGTCCATGAAAGCCAGCAGAGGGCATGAGATCCCATGGAACTGGAGTTACAGGCAGCTGTAATTTGCCATGTGGGTGCTGGGAACTGAACTGAGGTCCTCTGCAAGAGCAGTAAGCACTTTTAGCTGCTGACTGTCCCTTTCGACCCATCTTCAGTGCCTGCTGTGCTCAGGGTTTCCTTTGCCAGATCATGATCTCTTTGGGAGCGGGGAGCTCATGTGGTGTCTGGCTGAGCCTCCAGCACTACCCAGCATCAGTAAAATGTTTCCTCTATAAATCAAAGCAATGTCAAACTTAACAGATGACTTTTAGGGCTTCCTCAACTTCTTGGTTCTGTCTCTGGGTTCTCAGCACATCTGAAGTGCTCTCCCATTACAGTGAGGCCTCTAGAACCCCTATAAGGTACAGCTCCGGCCATAGAGAACCGCAGGATGCAAGGGTCCACACAGGCCCTCTCATAATTGCCTTGTACCACTATGTAGCATTCCTGCTAAACATCTTCCATCAGCCAGTTGTGACTAGAAAGCTCTTTCTTGGGCTGAGTCTAAGCAGGACTTTGGTTCTTGTTAGACACCACACACACAACTTCAGTTTTGCTGCCAGGTTTAACAGCCTCAGGCACCTTGTTTTGACAAGTTCGGTCAGTTCCTTCTGACACTACATTTTTTTTTTTTAAATTCTTTGAAGATCACCAGCTGTGGTCACAAAGAGTCATTTGCATCGCCAGTTATTAGAGAACCCCATGGTACTTGTTTAAAAAAAAATAAAAATAAAAACAAAGTTGATCCTGGAGCGTGTTCCCCAGTAGTTCTAAATGAAGACCAATGCTATCCATTAGCAGCTTTAACTCACCCAATGAGTTTGGGAACGCCTGGACGGAAAGGAGATGGCCCATCCTCAGAGGGGGGAATCTCCTCTCTGTTATGGAACTGCCCCCATGCCCAGCTGTGTGCCAAGCAGCTGCTAGGCAGTGGGAGCCATGGATACGGACTTCTGTCATTCTGGCATTTGGCATAGGCTTGTAGCCAGACACTCTGGATGGCTTGTCCTTATAGGCTATTGCTCTGGTTCCTCGGTTCAGAGCGGCTTCTGCTGAGACTGAGGGAAGGAATGAGATAGATGGAAAAGGTTTGCAGGCAGCAGAGTGGGCTGGGGCATCCAGCTGGCTGAGGCTGACGCTGTCCTGGCCTGCACCAGGTAGTGGTGGTGCGTTAGCTAGAGTTTACAAAGTGGAATATTGGAGACAAGGATGGAAACAGGTTTCCTAATAATACTGGCCATACTGGGCTTTTCCAGCCCACAGTAGAAGTCCCCAGACACCTGTCTGATCCCTCCAGGGGTGTAAAGTGTCTATAGACAGCTTGGCTCTTGGGAGTTGAAGTTACCACCTTTTTGACCCTGGGTAGAGCAGCCAGATTGGGGGAACACTGCAGACTGGAGCCAATGACTCGAACATTCCTTGTCCTTCTAGGTCTGGCTCCCAGTAGGAGGTGACCATAATGAAGAAGCCGCCAGGGTCAGCTGGAAGACCCATCCATCAGTGCCCTGTCTCAGTCTGAGCCTCCTGGCGGGGCTGCAGCTGGCAGCTCGGGCTTGGCAGTGATGCCATAATTGGAACCGTAGGCATTAAAAAGCCATTAATGTCTCCTTACATGGTTATCATTTAGTGCAGCCTAAAATGGTGCCCATCCGAGAGGCAGGCCTGGGAGGTGGTGTGAGCAAGACAGACACCCCAGGAACGGTGCTACAGAGGAGCCCGAAGACGCAGGGCTAGCTGGGTGGGGGTGGGGAGGGAGCTTTAGTTCTGCTCCCCCTCCAGACAGCCACCAGGATTGTCACTGTTGCTCAGCTGCTGTGCTGGGGATTCCTTTGTTATTCACCAGGAAGCTTGTCTGTGCCCAGATGTGCCTGCCCTCCTCCTTAGTAGAATACCCTTCCAGTACACGCTTGTCACTGCCCTGTGCTTCTGGTCTTCCCTGTATCCTTGCAGATCTCCCAGAAACTTGACTTCCTCTATGTGTTATGTAGATGGCTGGGTTATTATAGGACCTCCTACATGCATCTTGCTGGGCCTATAGGGGGTTGTTTCTCACAGCCACTGCCCTGCCAATGCGCCATTCCTTTTGAACATACCCGACGCTGAGTGAGGTGGTGAGTGGCTTCTCTGGGCTCTTCTGATTATGTGTGGCTTCTAGAATCTCTCTGTTGCCTTATGTTCACCCTTCTCTGAAAGCCACTGTTAAGTCCCTGCTACTGTTGATCCCACAGATGTGAGGAGAAAGACCACCAGACCAAATCATGGCTAAATTCAAGCAAGTTTTATTTGTGCACACAGGTGGGGTTCAAGGGCTCAGCATTGGATGTAGAGAAGATAAGGTTTTTATAGCTCAGGAGGAGGGGGTTTCCAAATGGGGGGTTTGGCAGGCAAATAAGTGGGGATCACAGAACAGAACATAAGCCTAACATGATGGTCATAACAGCCTTCAGAAACAAAGGCATGGTTACAAGGTGGTCATAACAGCCTTCAGAAACAAAGGCATGGTTACAAGGTGGTCATAACAGCCTTCAGAAACAAAGGCATGGTTACAAGGTGGTCATAACAGCCTTCAGAAACAAAAGCATAGTTGCCATTTCCCGGAACAGACAGTACAGAACCATTTGCAGTTAAGGCTACAGGTGGGGGCATAGCTCAATCCTTGAGAAGCAGATTTCATCATAAACAGAAATGAACCTAGTTTGTCTTTCAAGTCTAAAAGGGAGGTGGGCTGGTTTATCACCACCTGTATCCCCTCTAGAAATCATGGTACTAAAACTAAAATCACGGCTCATTGTCCATCTTCCCAGTCAGGAAATGTGGAGATAGCGGGAGAGGAAATACTGTGTTGGTGGAAAATAGCCTCTGATCCCAGACACACTGCATGGAAGGTCCAGGGCTGTGTGACAGTTCCTGTGATAGGAAAACACCTCCTTGTGTGGCACAGGGCAATGAGGTCACCGCTTCCAGAAACACCTTTTGTTACCAAGCTGCCTCGGGAGCCTCTCTTTCTGCAGATGGCTTTGCTGGTGTGCACCTCATCTTTCCTAGATGTCTCTGGAAATTTTCATTGGCACCAAGGAAGATATATTCTTTGTTATGCTTAACTGAACCCAGTGCCTGGGATGATATCAGGTAGCTGCTTCCATCCACCACGGCACTGCCCTTGGGAAGAATGTAGCCTGTAACATCCTAGTAAGAGGTAAATATCCTCTCCCACTAGGACAGAGGAAGCCAATACTGACCAGTGGAGATCACACAGGCACTTCTGAGGCCAGGCTATAGCACACAAGTGCAAGGACCAGAGGCTGCTGGGCCCAACCAGAGCAGGTCTGGATTTCAGGACCCTTCAGCTCTTGCCAGCACGGGCCACTGGATAGAGCCCTTACTGATGCTTTCGCTCATGTGCTGGAAGCAGTGAGTGTGTGCTTCTGTGGAACTTTGTGGTCATGCTGGATATCAGATGCAGGGAATGCTTTGAGGTAAAATGGAGAGAGGCTGTGGCTCCTCAGGCCTTTTGTGGTTTTCGGTGTCTCGCTTTCCTCACATCTGCACTCTCTCAAGAGACCCAAGAGACTTAGGTCTCTAGAGGTGCCACATGGGGTCCGTGTGCCTTGCATGGCAAGGTGTTCATCTGTTCAGCCAGACCAGAGTTTTAGGCAGCTGGCTGAGGCCTTGGTGAAATGTCCAGGAGCCACAGATGTAGCCGTGCTTCAGGCAGGCGGGCCATCCTGGGAAGGCTAAGGCTTTGAGGCTTACTGTTGAGTTGTTTTCTCCTGTCTTCCAGCAGCTGAGAGCTTAGTAAAAGATGTCACACAGCTCCGCATCACAGCTAGGGCTCCTCACAGATCAGCGCAGGGGCACCAGGAGAAGGCCTTCCCACACGCCATGTAGTTGAGGCAGCTGCCAGTTAAAATGGTGCACAGTAGTCCTCAGTGGCCAGGGAGGTGAGCAATGGTGGATGGCTAGCTCCACAAGTAGTTTAACCTTGTGGGTTTGGCTGTCAGAGGTAAGCATGGCTTCGCCTCGTCTTTGCAGTGATTCTGACCTTGCCTTTTGCCGTCCACACACATACCACACTCACGTTTATACAAGCAAGCCTATTTCTTAACATAGGTGTCTGCACACACTTAGGCACATACACGAGAGCCACGCAGACACGTCCTTACAGCCCTCTCAAGCCTGCTGCACTCCGGCCTGCTTGAGCATGTCTCCACCCACAGGTCTGGTCCATAGGCTCCAGCGTAACCGAGAGGAACCCCGAGGCTTCCACCTCCACCCCTGGCAACATCCTGAGTTGGTCTTTCGTAGAATTTGGGCTTGAGGTGTCTTGATCTAGCAAGAAAGCAAAGCCATTTAAAATACCAGTTCCCTGTTCATATTCTGCCTTCCTAAGCGGCAGGGACAGCCTGTGTAAGAAGAGGCTTACCTGACATAAGACTGGTGGGACGCGAGGTCTGGTGCCCTTGGTACTACCTGTTCCCTGTCAGTGGCCAGGGCAGGGCTAACAGTCATTTGCTGGGCTGTGCATCGTGTATACCCTGCAGCTATTGTCCTGGGGAAACTGGTTGGCATTTTAGCCTCTCCCAAATGAGGACGCTGTGCCCTCTTTAGGGGAGTAGGGGCTGTGTCAGTACTTAGGGGCTTAACCAGGAATTTGGGATAGGGTGATGGTCTGCCCCAGAGGACCCACCTATTCCCAAAAAGGGTGGAAAGAAGGAAGAATCAGCTGAGGTGATGGTAGAGAACTGACAGAAGCAAGTCCTGGCATGAAGGTCAGCCTCCTTGAGACTGGCTAGTAGTGACTGATGGCCCTACTGGGGCTCCCTGGTTATCTGTTAGGCCTGGCCCTGCTCAAAGATTTGAAGGTGTTTCATCCTGTTCTTACCAGGGCCAGGCTAGCTCAGAAGTCCTCGGGGTAATGGAGGAGAATAAGCTACCAACATGGCAGAAATATGGCTTAGCCCTTTGTTTTCTGGGTGTTGTTGTTGTTGGTCTTGTTGTTGTTGTTGTTGTTTTTAAGACAGAGTGTCATATAGTCCAGGCTGACCTTGAACTTCTGTCCTCCTGTCTCAGTCTCTCTAGGGCTGGGATTATAGGAGTGATTTACCACACCCAGTCTTGAAGGCTTTATTTTATTTTTTTCCAGGAGATCAGAACCAGGGCCTTATGCACACTAGGCAAGCGCTCTATCACTGAATAACACCGGCCTCCCTTCTTGTCTCAAAGTAGCGCCTAGATGGCAGCCTCCTCTTCCTCCCTCCACCATATGGATTCACTGGGAACCGTGATGGGAGTTTAAAAGATGGGGCTGGGTTCTGGACCACCTCATGGGGCCTCACCGGGCAGCCCTGAATATCTGTCTCTCCCTTTGCAGTGTCCTAGATGATGAGGGCAGCAACCTGAGGCAGCAGAAGCTTGACCGGCAGGTAAGTGAGGCTCTGGCTGACGGGAAGGGCAGCAGCTCAGGTGGGGTGTCCCTCGTCCTTGGATGACCCTGTCTGATAGGGAAGAGAAATGAGCGCTCTCCTTTACCAGTTCTGTGTTATTAACCCTATACCCCAGTCTTCGCCTCTTCTGCCAGGCTGGCAGCTACTCCTAGGATGCCAACAACATGAGACCTGGCCCAGAGAGGGCCAGAGACCCCAGTACAACTTCTAGAACCCAGCCTGGTGATTGGGGTGCTCCTTTTAGCCCCTCTGTGGGAGCCCCTTCCTCCTGGAGGAAGTAGTGGGCCAGTCCACCTCTGTGCCTGCCCTGTGCCTCTGTAGCGGGCCCTGTTGGAGCAGAAGCAGAAGAAGAAGCGCCAGGAGCCCCTGATGGTGCAGGCCAACGCAGATGGACGGCCCCGGAGCCGGCGAGCCCGGCAGTCAGAGGAGCAGGCCCCGCTGGTGGAGTCCTACCTCAGCAGCAGCGGCAGCACCAGCTACCAAGGTACACCCTGCCTCTGGGCCAGCCAGCCTAGCAAACCTCCTGCACGGGGAGCACCACACTCTGGAGGTGGGCTCAGGGGTGGTGGCCTGGCAGACCCATCCTGTAGGCTCTACCCAGGCTGAATGTGGTGTCTAGCTCAGGTGGACAGCTGGAGGAGGCAGGCAGAGAGACACCCTCCACCTTGGGATTCTGTTTGTGTCCAGACTGTCATCTCCTGAGCCAGGTGGTTACATTGATGGATCAGGGAGTTCCTAGTTCCAGCTTCCTGACCCGAAGCATGTCCCTGAGACCTGGCACCCACTAGCATTCTCTCCCGTGAGGAACTCCTCTCCCGTCTTCCTGCCATATACTGCCTAGGAGCTCCTGGGCCCCTCGCCTCCTTCCTCTCAGAGCTCCTGTGTACTTACTCAGTGTGCCGGGCTTCTGGCTGAGAACTCCCTCAGGCCTGCCGTCCTTACACTTAGTCTTCAGCAGAGCCCACCCTGTGGGAATTCTCTCAAGGCTCTTTCTGCCCAGGCATGGCTCCTTTGCGTCTAGGTGTTCAGGACTTACTCCTTCCCATAGGTTCAATGCCACGGGGTTTGTGAGCAAGAAGGCAGGAGCCAGGAGATAGAAGGATGCAGCCCTCCACGGTTGCAGTTGGCTGCTCCTGGCACAGTAGTAACTGGGAGCTAGGTGTGGGTACCTACCCAGCTCTGTGGGTAGGGTAGGAACTTCTGTGGTTCATTTCTGACCTGGAGCCTCCGGGTCCAAGCATTTTCAGCTGAGGGAGAACTTTCTTCCTCTAACCTCTGGCTCTGTCCCCCCGCCCTACAGTGTCTTAGGGTCTTTCCTGTGCCTCTGCTAGCTCAGCCCTTAGCTCAACCCAACACCATCCTGATGCTTTAGAGGGAAGAAGTTAGGAGTTCTTCACCTGTTACATAGGTCTTAGCTTGGCATACTGCCTAAGGTTGTCTCCGTGCGTGCGTGCGTGCGTGCGCCCTGAGGAAATGATGTCTGTCTCATGGCATTTGCCAGGGCCAGGCCTGGCGTTAAGTACCTGACTTGCTATGTTGTAATGCCATCCAGGGAAGACAGGCACTGCTTTTGGTCATGTGAAGCCTGGCTTGCCATGCCCTTATTGTGGCAAGACTTGCTCATGGATGTGGCAAGTCACATATCTTCTCCTGTACTTTTGTTTCACTTCTAAAACAATAACAACAACAACAAACAACAACAACAACAAACAAAAACAAAAAACAAAAAACCGGGAAACCACAGTGTGTTCCAGGGCCTCAGGTGATTGCTGTTCCCTGCTGAGATCAGAATAGGGATGGCCCTTAGAAACCTTCCCCATGGAGTATACTGGGCATCTGTGAGGAGCCTGTGGCTTCTCTGAGGCCCCTGGCCTTTGTCCAGTTTGGAGTGGTGACAAAGCTGAGAGAGGCTGCTGCTGCACACCTCCTGTTTGACGTGAACCTATGCTTCTGAGCCTGCCCACTTCTGTCCCTAGCTTTAGCTACCTCGCGCCCTGCCCTCTGCTGGCTCTTAGTGTCAATGCAGGGGTTCACTCCCAGAATTGGTAAGGGAGGGACATCAGACCTGCCGCTTGCTCCCAGGGGAGGGGGATGAGGGAAGTGGGGGGGGGGAAGGGGGCAGGTGGGGAGGGGGAGGTAGGTCTGTTGCCAAGCTCATTCATGGTACACATCCATGGATCTCCTAAATATTTGGCGAAGTGATGTGGACTAGTGATTGTGGGTGCTGGGTGGGCAGATAGGTAGGTGTGGTCTCTTTCCATGGAGCTTCTGGTCTAGGTGGGCGACAGTGTCGCAGGTGGTTACACTGTACTTTGTGGGGAGAGGACAGGTTGTGTGAGGAGGTAATGGTGGGGTGCTTGCTCTCACTAGGCAGTGGGGGAACAGCTTCTCTGCAGCTTCCAGGAAGTGGGAAGTAGGAGTTAATCAGATGGAAAGGACAGTGCAGGCACGGGCCCCATAGCATAAAAGGAGTATGGTGTATGCAACGCACTAAGCCAGCCTGGTCAGCTGGATGCGTGCTGGGTGGCAGAGAGTGTGTTGGGATTGAGGAAGGAAATGTAGGCGCCTACCAGGTGGGGGAGGCTGTTGGTTGTCATCTTGTGAGCATTCAGAAACTGCTCATAGATTTTGAGCAGACCAGAGTCCTACTGTGTGGAGATCGTGGCAGGCACCAGCTGTGCCTTTCCTGGTTCTTCCCTACTACTTTACCTAGCTCTTTGTTTCACAGAGCTCTTCCCCCCTCACACTGGATCCCAGGAGTTCAGCACCCAAGGCCTCTGCAGGCTTTCTGGAGTGCCTGTCTTGGCTGCAGTTCACTTCAGAAGATAGAGTCTCCGTGTCCTTCCCAGCACATTCGCCCTAGCACGTTCTGACGACACTCCCTCCATACTTGCCCACGCTCAGAGCAGTTGGCTGACCTAGAACTTTGGTTCCTAGGTGTCAACTTCATTGTAGTAGGCTGAGGGTCTGCCCTTGACCTCTGCTTGGTCAAGATGAGTGGGTTGATGATGTGGGTGAAGAGCCACACGAGGGCTGGCGTGGGCACTGTGGTCAAGTGGGAGCCATGATCTCACCCAACACCCATTTTTCTGTCTTGGGTTCTCTCCTGAGCAGTTCAAGAGGCCGACTCGCTAGCCAGTGTGCAGCTGGGAGCCACCCGCCCACCAGCATCAACCTCAGCCAAGAAAACCAAGGCGGCAGCTGCATCGGAGGGCCAGGGTGGGGCCCCTAGGAAGGAGAAGAAGGGAAAACATAAAGGTTAGCCTGACTTCTCAGACCTTCCAGAGCCCAGGCTGCACTGTGGGGGCGGAGCTTACCCTCCTGACTTCAAGGCGGCATAGTATGAGCAGTCTCATTGAATGTGACCTCAGGGTGCCCATCAGTAGGGTCTCGTCTAGTTCGTGCATACCTTGGCCAGTTTGTGGGTGTGGAAAGCCTTGTTAAACTGCCAGGAAGTGAAGTATAGCTTAGCTATGGCTCAGCTCCAACCCCATTCTACCCAGCCTACCTCAGCCTGAGTTCCGTCCAGTCCCCTGAGTCAGTATGCTCCCTTTGGCCGAAGTTCTATGCTTTCACAACAGTTGCTGTCAGCTCTGCCTTATAATGTAGATTCCCCCCACCTTCCTTCCCTGTCCCCAGGACTCTCAGACCCACAGACCAGTGTGTTCCCTCTGCTCCAGAGTCTAACAGATCTCTAGGGAATCAGTGACAGTGATGGTGGCCACTTCCCCAAGTCCTGTTTCCTGGCTACTATTTCTTCCATCCTTGTCATGGCCATTGATTTCTAGGCTACTGTGTGATGATAGCTGAACCGTGAGGTGTCAGGATCCTTGAGCTGTTGGAGCTGGCTATAGCGCTGAGCAAAGCTCAGCCAGGAGAGAGGCTGCCACCTATGGGCCAGGCCTTGTTACTGTTACTAAAGCTGTGCCCCCTTGGGCAGGAAATGTAGAGAAGACAGGCTCTCAGGGCCCCTGGGATGAAGAGCATGTGCTTGGGATGGTGACTGTGTCAGACACTGTCTTTGAGGGAGGGCTCAATGCTTAATGATGTATGTGAGTGTGCTGTACGCATGTGTGCGTGGGAAGAGAGAACACCAGCATGTGTAACTTGTAGCTGGCTGTGTCCACTGCCTTCAACTACGGTTTGGATTGACCTTGTTTTCTGTCTTGTTCTTTCCACTGTGCAGTTGATTTTGTAGATGGTTACTGTCTGTCTTAAGGATGTGGAGTATTTCAAACCAACCCTTGCAGTTATCTGGGAGGGAAGAACAGAAGAAACAAAGCTCATGTCCCTTTACAGTATACTAAGTATTAACAGGCTAACAGCAGTCGTAATTTTTTTTAAAAAAACCAGTTTTGCAAATAAGGTTTTACAAAGGGTCTCATCATCCATCCCTCCCGAATCATGGTCACCTGAGAATCCAGGATTTCCTCTCCCTCTGGGTGTAACTCAGGAGTATCTGGCCTGCAGGCACCAGCGGGCCAGCAACTCTGGCAGAAGACAAGTCTGAGGCCCAAGGCCCAGTGCAGATCCTGACTGTCGGACAGTCAGACCACGCCAAGGATGCTGGGGAGACAGCAGCCGGTGGGGGCACACGGCCCACCGGGCAGGACCTCCGTGCCACGATGCAGAGGAAGGGTGAGCCCCGTGGGGGCCCAGCTGGGACCAAAGTTCAGTCCTAGGTTCTCTTCTCTAGAAACACAGCCTCCTTATGTTTGGTCCAGCCCTTGCCTGGATGTGGGGGAGGAGCACCTCTTAGAATCAGTAAGATATTCGCGGTCAGGGGTGACGAGGCCAAGTTAAGAGAAGGGAAGATGAACTGGGGTAGCCCGCCTGTAGCTCCCATGAGGCCCAGGTTTACTGCAGATTTCTTCTCCCTTTTGCCCTTTGAAAGAAGCTGTCAGTTTGTCTGCTGAGCTCATGGGAGGGAGGACATGTCCTCCCTGGAAACCTGTTGCTCATTTTCTGTCATGAGCCCCTAAGCCCAGGGAATCCTGGGTGCAGCCTTGCAGATCTGCATACATTATGAGGAGCCTACTAAAATACTACTTCATGAGGCTGGAACTTTTTTTTATATGTAAGATTTACTTATTTATTATTATGTATACAGCGCTCTCTGCAGGCAGAGGAGGACATCAGATCATAGTATAGATGGTTGTGCGCCACCATGTGGTTGCTGGGAATTGAACTCATGACCTCTGGAAGAGCAGACAGTGCTCTTAACCACTGAGCCATCTCTCCAGCCGCCAAGGCTGGAAATTTTAAAGCCACTCAGAGTGGCACTCTGGGTCAGGGAGAACGGCTGAGACAGGCTCGGGGCAAGCTGGGGAAAGCTGAGTCAGTCCCACCCACAGACTGGGTGAGGACCTAAGTCAGAGTTTGTGGCCTAGGCCATCTGTGGCCTTTAGTCAGAACTAGAAACCAGGAGTGGAGCTCTCCTGTGCAGCTTCAGCTCAGCTCAGGCTTTGATACACAAGAGACAGGGGTGATGCAACTGCTACTGAAGAAGTGTGAGGCAGGGACTGAGCTAAAATTGGGTGGTGGGGATGCATCCCAAGGAGAATCGTGACGAGCCCCAGTTCATGTGTGCACCAAAGAGAACATGTGTCCTTGTATGTGTCTGGATGAGTGGGAGTGCCTACAGCGATGTGGGGGTGTATGCAGATGGCTGTATCTGTGCCTGGATGTAGGTGAGTCAGTGTCTGAACGTGCATCCACATGTGACCACCCATATTCTTACTGTAAAACCGTTTGCTTGCTCATCCCTCCCTGTTCTCTGCTCCCCATAGGCATCTCCAGCAGCATGAGCTTTGATGAGGAAGAGGATGAGGATGAAAACAGCTCGAGCTCCTCCCAGCTAAACAGCAACACCCGCCCTAGTTCTGCCACTAGCAGGAAATCCATCAGGGTGAGTGAGTGAGGAGCCGCCTTCGTCTCCTGTAGGAGGCTGACATCAGTAGTTAGGTCTGCCTATGGGTGGTGTTTCAGTTTGTTTTCTGCTGTGATAAAACACTGACCAGAAACATCTTGGAGAAAAAAAGGGTTTATTTGGCCTACACTGTCACAATGTATCCTCAAGGGAACTCAAATGGAACCTGTGGAGGAACACTGCTTGCTGCCTCACTTCCAGGCTTTTGCTCAGTTAGCTTTCTTAATCAGCCTGAGCCTGCCCACCCACCTAAGGATGGTGCCACCCACAGTGGGCTGGGCCCTTTTCCATCGAGACCATCCATCCTAGACATGGCCACAGGTTAGTATGATCTGGGAAAACAGTCCCCTTCATCCCCCTTGACTCTGCTGTGCCAAGTTGTTAACCTAGGAATGAGGTACTCGGTGTATGTGACATCATGAGGTGCTGGCTTTCCTTGGGCTGGGTCTCCACACGAAGCTGGGCTCTTCTGCTTCTCCACTGTCCTCCTGTCTCTTCACCAAGGTCAAGGGGCCAGGAAGCAGGCAGAGCTGGACTTGGGCAGGATGACCTCCTGAGAACCTTATCCCTGACTCCACCCCCAGGAACTGCTGAGGGAAAGCTAAAAGAGCTCCTGAGCCTGGGGCAGGATGGCCAAGTCCACATCCCAGCAATCCTGCCCTGCCTCTTCTCCTCCACACTGAACCGGGAAGCAGACTTTTATCCTAGACCACCAACCTGAAAAGTGGAGTCCTTTTGGTTTAGGTTGCTCTTCTTCCCTATCCATAGGAGGCAGCCTCGGCCCCCAGCCCAGCAGCACCAGAGCCACCAGTGGACATTGAGGTCCAGGATCTAGAGGAGTTTGCACTGAGGCCAGCCCCTCAAGGGATCACCATCAAATGCCGCATCACTCGGGACAAGAAGGGGATGGACCGGGGCATGTACCCCACCTACTTTCTGCACCTAGACCGTGAGGACGGCAAGAAGGTGAGGTTCCTCTGGACATGTGTTTTCAGCATGAAGGCTTAGAGGCTAGAATAGGAGGGAACCTCAGCTCTGACACCGACCCCTCAGCTCTCCAGGGAATTAAGTGTTTGGGGTGGACTCATGGGCTTGTCCTGCTTTTGTGTGTACACATGTAGATGTGTTGGAGATGAAGCAAGGTGGTTGCTTGTGTGTGAGCAGCCACCACAATTGGCGAGTTGGATCTGGAATATGATGTTGCTTTACTCTTTAAGGTGTTCCTCCTGGCGGGTAGGAAGAGAAAGAAGAGTAAAACTTCCAATTACCTCATCTCTGTGGACCCAACAGACTTGTCTCGAGGAGGCGACAGCTATATCGGGAAACTGCGGTACCAATGCTCTCTCAGAAAGGCGAGGGAGGGAGGGTACTGGCAAGTCTTCTGATGTCTCAGAAAGAGATCCTTCTGTCAAGTCCAACTACAGGCTAGTCTGCCCAGCCTTCAGTCAGACAGGACTAAGCTGCTCCATGGTGTTAGGTATAGGCCCAGCATGAGTGACAGGTCAAACCAGGATGCTACCAATGATTTAGGCAATTATAGAAGAGTTGCTTTGGCTCTCTGGTCAGAGCCCAGGGCCAGGGCTGCAAAGAAGCCCTGAGGAGGTGAGGTGGGGAGGTCCTGAGCATAGTCTCATTGTGGAAGAGTGAAGACATGAATAGGGCTAAAGCTGAGCAGTGTTGGACAGAACAGATAGCCATTCTCCATGAGGTGCAGAATTCTCTCTGGCTTTCCAGAAGAAAAACAGTGCCATTGTCCTCTCCAAGAAACCCATACACACTCACTCACTCCCTGGATTTCCTTCACTGAAATGAGATACCCTTTGCGTTGAGTTGCCTGCTGTGGAGTGCCTCCACTGTGTCCCCACATCTGCCCTGGGCCATTCCATACTGCTCTGTCAGCTTCTTGTAAGAGAGTGGACTGTCTGTGCTATGGAAAAAGGTATACAAGCCTGTTGGTTGTCTTTCCTTCAGGTCCAACCTGATGGGCACCAAGTTCACCGTTTATGACAATGGCATCAACCCTCAGAAAGCATCGTCTTCTACGCTGGAAAGTGGAACCTTGCGCCAGGAGCTGGCAGCTGTGTGCTATGTGAGTCCTCAGTTCCCCTCCAGGCCATAGTGCCTGACCAGGGGCTACTCTATTTTCCTGGATGGGTTGTCAACATACCAAAGGGCTGTCTCCTGTAAAGTGATCCTGTGTGGGAAGGGACTGTACCTGTCTTCAGGCCTCAGGTCTAGGGAGCCCTGGGAACCCTGGGAACCATCCTTGGCCCTGCAGTCTGACCCAGAAGGCTCCTGGACAGCAGGAGGTAGAGGGCTGGGTTCCTTTCTGTACTTCACCTGCATCTCGCTGGCATGGGTCCAGGGCACTACAGAATGTTTTCAGAACAGAGCTTCTGTTCCCTCGTCATCTGGAAACTGAAGCTTGGAGTTGGGGCACTTGCTAAAATTATTCCAACAAGAACAAGACTGGAATATAAATATAGGTGTATTCTCTGTTGCAAACTTGTTTTCTCTATTTTTTAAAATATTTTATTTTCTTTTTATATCTTCTTAAACTCTTAAAAACTTTTTACATATATATTTATATTATTCCACATATATACAATAAACTACCTACAGCAAGAATAACCATGATACAATCAGGAATTATATAAATGTTACATTCCTAGTGTTTTGGCTATTTGTATTTGACAGCCTTAAGAAAATATCTTTCCTATCTTGGTGTGTCTAAAATTCTGAATGTAAGTCAATCTTGTCATATCAACTTAAAACATCTATCTAGACCTAAAAACATCTTAACCCCTAAACAACTAAGCTTCATTGTAAAACTAAGCTACCTGGTCTTCAACCCCATCAGAGACTTGAGAAGGAATAAACTTGATTACCTGAGTATGCCAGGAGTGCAAGTTAGTAGCTTTAAAAGTGAAAGACCAGTGAATCTGGGCTGGGCTACTTCTTAGAGACTATTAGGACACCTCAGCTATTTTGAATGATCCCACAGTGCCATCTGCTGGCCAGTTTTAGAGAAGCAGCCTGAGCCCATCTGTATTTCAGGTACTGTTGGGAGGGACTTAGAACACAGTAAATAGATACAATTTAAACCCTTATGGCATTTAAATTTTTAGTGAGAGGTAAGCCATAAAATGGATATAAATGAAATAAGTATGTTCTTGATCAATTCTCAGAACTAAAATCAAGTAGAGATACAGGTGTATAAAATGCCTAGGTGTATGTGGACCTGCAGGAGGGATGGCAGAGGTCTTGCCAAGGTAATTGGAGAAAAGATCACAAGTGGAAACCAGCTGTGCACATGTCTCTGGGGGGCAGAGTGCTTACAGAAGAGAGTTAAGATACCAAGAAAACTAAGGAATAGGGGGCAAATCACACGAGGCCCTGAAGGTTGAATAAGAGTTTCAGAGGGGAAAGGAAACATATCCTTTAACAGTGAGGGTGCTGTGTTGGGAACAGATGGTGAGAGAGGAACTCAGGGCAGAAGCAAGGAGCCGCGCTAGTGGCTGGCGACCTTAGGTTCTGGAGTAATCTGGAAGGATAGCTGACAGAAACTGGGGACAGGTTAGGAGTGAGGTGTGAGAGAGTGAAGTTCCATGACTCCACGTGAATGAGTGTGTGCGTGCTGACCTGCCATTGGAGCAAGCCGGGCTGTAAATGGGAGCAGGTTGGGACGTGTTAAATTTAGAGGTGACTATTAGACTTCAAGTGTTAATGTTGCAGACATTTTATTCCTCTTCATCTTTCCCGCCCTGGCCAGTCTCTCCGTAAGTAAACACCTCTAGGCAGCCAGTGCTGAGTTCTCTTGTTTTCCCAGGAGACCAATGTCCTGGGCTTCAAGGGACCTCGGAAGATGAGTGTGATCGTTCCAGGCATGAACATGGTTCACGAGAGAGTCTGTATCCGTCCACGCAACGTGAGTCTCTACCTAACACTTCTACAGACCCCAGCCTCTATGCGAGCCTCTAAGAGTCAACAAGGTGTATTTGTAGGGGATACAATCTGAGAGGCCCTGGAAGCATAGGAAACTCTTAAGAAGCCTCATTCCTGGGAAAGATCCCTCTTGGGTTGGTTATAATGCCAAGGCTTGGGTCAGGCTCAAGTGAGGCTCCCCACCCCCGCCCAGGAGCACGAGACACTGCTAGCACGCTGGCAGAACAAGAACACGGAGAGCATCATTGAGCTGCAGAACAAGACGCCAGTCTGGAATGATGACACACAGTCCTACGTACTTAACTTCCACGGGCGCGTCACGCAGGCCTCTGTGAAGAACTTCCAGATCATCCATGGCAATGACCGTAAGTGTTGCTGCCCCTGTGGTTTGTACATATGGTGCCCATCCCCCATCCCCAGCCTGGTCCTTTCTAACCAGAGTGACAGACAGGATATGGGTATATGGCTTATGTTAGAACTTTTTTTTGCTGTAGTGATTAGAGCCCTGGCCCTAGTTTCTGTGTGCCCAGCCATGTCTGGGGCTCGGGAACACCTTCTCACTGGATGTCTTTTCTTCCCTGTGCCCTGCTGTCTGTATGCATCTCCCCCTTTCACCTTCTTCCTCCTTACTCCTGTCTCTTCTTCTGAGCCTTTGATTTTTCATCCTTTGGCATCTCTGCTTTTTCCTTCCCTCTTGTGTCCCATGTCTTACCTGTTCTTCCTGTCTCTCCCATTCATGCTTGTGCACGGCCACAGCGGACTACATCGTCATGCAGTTTGGTCGGGTAGCAGAAGACGTGTTCACCATGGATTACAACTACCCACTGTGTGCTCTGCAGGCCTTTGCCATTGCTCTGTCAAGCTTTGACAGCAAGCTGGCTTGCGAGTAGAGGCTCCCTCTGCCTTTAGGGTGGCCCAGTCCGGAGTGGAGCTTGCCTGCCTGCCAAGACAGCCCTGCCTACCCTCTGTTCATAGGCCCTCAGTGGGCTCTCTGGCCTTACCAACCAGAAACCGGCTGCTCTGCCTCTGCTGCTGAAGCAGGGGAATAGCAAATGGGTATGAAGAGAAGAGTATTTCTGTGCCCCAAGGTCAACACACATACCCAATCTTGGGTCAGTACCCTGCCTCAGTTGTGGTTGTCACACTGGGCAGCCTCTTTAGCTGGAGGAAGCACAAGCAAGGCTGCTGTGGCCCAGCCGTCCACTCAGCCTACAAGTCAGAAGACAATGGGTGTCCAGGAGGTAGGAGTACAGTGTTTGTGTATGTAGAGGGACTTGGGCTTTATGTAGCAGAGGCCCTGGTGGGCAGCGGAAAGTACTCCCACTTCAGAAGGGCCCGTCAGGCCTAGGGGAAGTTGGGTGGTGGTAAGGATAGGCGAGGAGTGGCAGCACCTTGCTAGGATTGCAGGGGCCTGGCTGTGTGAATTAGCTGGTGACTTGGGAGTGCTAGCTCACTTGTTGCTTCAGATTTGCCCAGTGCTTGCAGAAGCAGGAACCCAGCTCTCAAGGCCAAATGTCTGAATGGATTGGGGGGGAGGGCTCCCTCATCAGGGCTCTTGGATGTTGAGTAGCCCCAGCACAACGCCTATGACACACCCATGGGATCTAGGTCACCATTTAGGTAACGATATGCTTCAAGAAAAATGTCCTCTCTGGGAAGACTCAGCTCCCATTGTTGCCAGCATGCCGTGACCAGTGCCGGCTGTGTGCCATTCTTAGGGGAGGAGAGCAGAGGATATTTTAGGGCCACAAGAGCTGAGAGGTAGTAGTACTCTGTGGGGTTCACCAAAAGCAATGCTGATCCCTGTGGACAAGGGACTTGTCTCTTGGTTACCTAACTGGTTAATGGCAGAGTTTGGAACCTCAAGTTCCTTTGTTCCTACTGTTGCCCAGAAACCAGACTCTCTGGCCTTCTGGGGTCCATTCTGCATGTCCTTTCTTTTCCTAATTCCAGAGACTTATGACCCTCAGAGTTAATGTACAAGGCTGAGAACTTTTCAGTGGGGAATCAGGCAGTTCCCTGTTGAAAGCTGTCTTGAGATTTTGGATACCATTCTGATGTGATGTGGCCTGTGCTTACCCCTCTATGAGGGCTTCAAGCTCTGCAGAGACCTCAGCAGGACCATTGCACACTTTGTGGGGATGTGACAGGTAACCCGAGGGTTCTGGGGCTGGGCCTGGACATCCCCTCCACTGCCACTTTTCCTTGGATGGCACCACTCATCTGGTGGGCTTGGGAATGCCAAGCTCTTTCCCAGGTGTCATTTGCAAGAAGCTTCTTGCCTAGATGGAGATAAGAAACCAGTGGGAAGCAAAGAGCATTTAGACATTGCCTCTTGCTTTAAAGTAGGTATGCTTAGAAAGACCGTGTAGATTTTTAAAAAGTCATGCTTTGAATATGTGAGTGGGGCGCTACAGGCCAGGAAGCTGACTGCTGTACGTGGAAGTAGTACATCAAAAGACCTAGATGTTCCTGTGTCAGACACTCTAAGCAAGGCACACCTGCTGTGGCAGGAGCTGACACACCCGAGCCATACATCTCTATGAGAGGACCCTCCAGTGAGTTAGCCTTTGTTTACAGTCTAGTTTCTAGAGGGCACTAGGACTTTCATGCTGGGGCTGGCCTATCTCCTGAAGAAAGATTACAGTGCCATCTCCTTCCCATAGTTCTGTTTGCCCTCCTTCCCTAACTTGATAAGGAGAAATCTGCTGCCATTAGAGGTGATAGAAAGCAGGTCTTCAGTCTGGTCAAGTTCTTTCTCTGGGTTTACAATGCTAAGGTTGGACAGCTCATTCTGGAGTCTAGTGTGTGGAGGGCACCCTGGTGGTAAGCGTGGGACTGGAAGCACAATGGTGAACTCTTGGCCTCTGCTCTTTGCTTTAGCACACACAAAAAGGGGTGTTGACTGTTTGGATATAATCTGGTAGCACCAGGAAACAGACTGAGCCTCATAGCCCAGTGTGGAGAAGCAGCCTCAGCACAAGCCCCTGCTGGGCATGAGTGACAAGACCAGCTCACAGGTCAGGTCCTAAGACTCAGCGCGGTGACGTTGCCTTTTGCCTGGGTTCAGCCTCTCCCAGTAAGATTTCTTAGTTTGACACCCTGTCCTTCTAGTTGGTCCTTGGCTGGGCAGCAAAGTCTGAATGAGTGCGGGGCAGCTGGACCTTAGGCAGCTCCTCTGTATGCTACTGGCTCTACACCCTACAACCTCCACCCTCTGCTCCAAACAGTTCCCCTGCAGAGTGGTGCTGTTAGCTTCCCCATCTCCTCTCCCAGTCTAGCTTTTTCTGTCTTTCTGGCTCCAAGGTGCTCTGTGTCTGTCTGTCTCTGTGTGTGTGCACTTGTGTCAGGAGGAAAGGGCAATCTGCAAACAATCAAAAGGAGTTTAAAACCACATCAGAGTAGGAAAAGAATAAGGAGGCAGCTATGACCACTGTGGATTATGTCCCTTCATTTCCTGCTCTTTCTTCTGCACGAGGTTCGGAGTAGACTATCAAGGAAGTGTGGTGTCTGCCTCCCTGGAGGAGGAGCTGCGATGTGCATCCTTTTAAATGAGCATGGTGTAGTGATGGTGCCTTAACAATCTTGACACTAAGGGAAGCAAGCAAGTAAGGTGCATGCCTCTGGGAACACAGATGTTGGATGCCTCGATGTGTGATGACAGGCTGGAAGAGAACTTTTGGTAAACCTGCCTTCTTCAGTGATAAGGCAACAATGTTGTAAAAGTGCTTTTGCTGTTGTTTTTTTTCTGGAAATGGCAGGGTATTTGCCTCAACTTTATGTAGAAGCAGTTCTAAGTTTAACGAACAATAGGGATGTCTGCTCAGATGGGGTCTGCAGAGAGGAGCCATATCCACAGCTCGGCTCTGCAAGCACAATGCCCATCTCATAAATGGACAGCCTGGTTTCCCTTATCAGCAGCCCTGGCCTCCCCTTTTCTGTGGTCCTTGCCCCAATGTCCTCATGGGATTTCAGGATGCCAGGTGTCATCAGAGCATGCCTGAGCTGTGGTTCCCAGCACTGTGACTGGGGCCCAACTGTCCTGCAGAGTTGGGACCTTACACTGCCCTAGGCCCTGGCTTGGAGACCAGGTTTAGTCTCCAGAACAGGCTATGGGATAGATTTTTATTTCAGTTTATGGACACCTGCCCTTGCTCAATTCCAGCTTGCAATTTTCTGTCATTTCAAGATATTAAGAAGTACTGGGATGGATTGGCGTTTTCAGTGTGAAGGCGAGTTGGTCTAGGAGCGTTAACTGCACTGAGCAGCTAGAGCATTTGAGCAAACTGTGTAATCTCTGTCTGTTTCCTTCCCTGCAAGATGCGGGCCTGTCAAAGCTTGCTGTAGGAGTTAGGGTTAAAGAAAGTTAATCCTCGCACTCATCACTACCTGTCCTAGGTCATCACTGTGCCTTCTTTCTTTTCCAAGAAAGACACTGCACCCGTCTCCTATCCTCCTGCCCTTCCTCCCCACTGAGGTCCAGGTAGAGCTGGCGAGGAGGCTGAAATGTCGAGTGTCTATAGAGCACCTCAGAGCAGTGTGGAAGGGGATGCTCGGCCCCAGCCTCCTGGACCCTGCACTGGTGACCAGCTTGCTGAGGACAGGCAGCATTTCTCTTGCTGGGAGCACACTTAGCCAGTCTTCACGCCTAGAACATGTATGTCAATTTGCACACGACTGTCTTTTCCTATTTTGGAGTGGTCAGACATTTTATTTTTGTTCAAAATTATCTGGAGTTTTAGACAAACTTGCAAAACTGTGCTTTTATTAAGTGACTTTTTGAATAAAATTTTTGGTATTCTGAAGCAAATGTATTTATTTATTGGTGTGCAATGACAAACTTGGTATTTTCCCACAACGACATTATGTATGTTGTAGAACTTAGTGTTTGTCTAAGTACAGACATGTATCCACAAATTAAACTTGACCTGTTTGACTGCTGTGTCCTTGTTGTTCACGTTCCCCATTCTGTTCATCCCTAGACACTTCAAAGGTCAGGAGGGTAGTGCAACAAAAGAGCAACATGCAGAGTGTGGGGGAAAATGGGGTTAGAAGATTCATCTGAGTCACCCGAAGGAACTGGCTGATTTTTTTTTTTTCTAGACAGGGTTTCTCTGTGTAGCCTTGGCTATCCTGGACTCACTTTGTAGACCACGCTGGCCTTGAACTCTAATTAATCGGCCTGCTTCTGCCTCCCGAGTGCTGGGATTAAAGGCGTGTACCACCATGCCCAGCTTGGTTGATAATTCGTGGGTGTGGCCCTTGTGGACAGAAATGAGCCATAGGGCTCAAGGTGGGAAAGGCCCAGCCACATGCCTCTGGGCTTGACTTGGAGCTGGGACTAATTAAATGTGTGAGGATCTTTTTCAGTCTGTGGTGGATTTGAAGCTAAGACAATGGAAGCTCTTGGATGGAGACAGCACAAGGTCACACAAAGCGCACAGAGTAACCCTGGACCATTCTGCGCAGTCAGAGTGGCCTGAGAGAGGGTGTCAGGTAGGGCCGGCAGCGTGGGATTCAAGACAGTGATGGTGTTAAGCACCTACTGCTGCACATTTCCCTCTGGACAGACTCTCCCAGTCCTGAAAGTGGACATGACTCCTGGTCCGTTCACAAGGAAAGTGGTACCCTACGAAATAAAAGATACTAGAAAGTGTTCAAGATGTGCTAATGACTAAGGAAATTATAGAATAGTTGCTTCTTGACCACTGCCCAACAGGTGGCACACAAAATATTCTTTGTGGATATAAACTGTCCTAATAAAAGGGGAATTTAAGAGTAGGTCTATAATTGATGGTGACTTGAAAGTATTCCCTACCTGAACCATGGTCTGGCTCCTGTAGCCTCCGCATTTGTGAGGAAGACCATATACAGCATGTTCTAAATGGGAAAGAGGTTTTGTTTGTTTAGTAATCAGGTTGGGGAAAAAAAAAGCCTAAATTGTGTAGAACACATCCAGGAAAATCTTGTTTTACACCTGCTACCACTTATGGCTAATCTCGATTGCCAACTTTATGGGGACTCAGAATCACCATGGAAACACACCTGTCTATGAAAGTGTTTAGTTGAAGAAAGACGCATCCTTACTATGGACAGCATCACCCTATTGGCAGGGGTCCCAGACTAAATAAAAGAGGGAAAGCAAGCCAAGTGCTAGCATTCATCTCTCTCTGCTCCCTGTGAAGCAGTCCTTATGGCTTCTGCTGCCCTGAAGACTGTCCTCAAACTGTATGTTCTTCCTGCACTGTTACCTTTGTTAGGTATTTTTGTCACAGCAATGAGAAAATGAGTATTAGTTAAGTTCCTTTTTTCAGAGTATCTGAGTGCAGACCATAAGCTATTTTATTACCTATGTCTAAATACAAAGAACATGGCTCTCACAGGCCATAATTTCTAGAGATGAAATCCATTTCCACTCAGTATGCCTCCCAGGCCTAGTCCCTGAGATAATGAGGCACTGTCCTATGTTCCTACTACAGCCAAATTAAAGGATCTTCTGGCTGATCACCCACCTGACTTACCAAGCATGGTCCTAGGTGATGTGCAGTGGCTTCTATGGCCAGCCACTACTGTGGTGCCCCATAGGTCACTGCAGACCTACTGGCAAGGCCTTGATGAAGTCTGCAGCCCTTAATACTGAGAAATGAAGATGACAACAGTGAAAATCAGTCCCTTGATGTTGGTCACCCTGGATTAGCTATACATGTAAAACTCATCATATCCAAAGGGTACAATTCTGGAAAATAAAATGAAAATTCTATATTCCAAATTACTGAAAGGTACATTAAATTGTCTGATATATACAAATAAATATATTACTATATGCAAACTAATATCTAGAGTGGGAAGAACCATGAGGGATTGGTCCTTCTGGCAGGAATTGTTTCCAAAGCTAATCCCAAATAATAACAGTGGGCTCTGTAACACTTCTCACCTGAAAAGCCATCTACACACCCCACTCTACATGCTAACCTCCTCTTTCTGCAAAAATATCCTTTCTTCCTCACTTATGTTTTAGCATGCCACAAGTCTCTCCGAAAATGTATTGGTATTTTGGCAATAACATTCCTGTTGTTCCATGCTCCTGCAGTTTTGGGTTTACACTATAATAGAACAGTATGATATGTTGTTATGCACGAGCTAGTCATGCTGCCCTATGTGTACTGACTACTTCACTTACAGCTTCCAACCCTGTGAGACCTGTGTTTTTACTATCCTCACTTCACAGATGCCAGGCTCAGACGCCTGAGGAGCCAATCCAAAGTTCTACAGCCAGAATTGCAGGGACATCTGCCTGAAGAATTCACAATCTTGAGGCTTCCTATGGTCCACGGTATATCTGTCAGACTCCTACATTAAGCTGAAATTCTTCAAGGTGCAAATTCAGTCTTCTTAGTATACAGCACGGGGCAGCTGTCCAATGAACAACTGAGAAGGAAACAAGTTCTTATCTAATAACGGAATCATAACCTCTGGACAAAAACTAGAACCAGTGACCCAGGGCCATCCTAAGTCAACTTCTCATGGTGGGTGAGGGAGCCACACAGAAAAAGAGTACATACATTGCTTTTTACACTTAGTTATGTCAAGTTCAACTGCATTCTTCACAATTTCAATCAAATGTTCTACACATGGATGAATACAGTGCAGTATATTTTTAGGCTCCATCTTCAAGGGACTTCTCTAGCCCTACTAACATGTAAAGCTTTGTGGTAGCTGGCAGTATCTTAGTGTGGCCTCATGCCTCCTGACGGCAGCCAGTGTGCTCCTGAGCAGTCCAAACTGTCTTCCAGCATCATAGTCAGGCCAGGTACAATAGAAATGTAAAGACTGTAGCCAGCCTCACAGGATTCTTTAGTTTTTGAGTTTCCCATTTCAAGACTAAGAATGTCCTTGGAGACACGTCAGCTTTCAACTTTCAGGTCTTGTATGTAACTGAACTGACTCACCCCTGTTAGGATTCACAGGTTTCCATCTTGTCCCATAAGGACATGGTTTCCTACACCTGAGCTCTCCATGGAAGGACCATACAGGCAGCCCTGTAGCTGCAACAGCCTCAAACTGCAGCTCTGTGGGATACGAACTAGTGCTGTGCCTCAAATTTCCCCTAGCCACAAAAAAACCAGACATACAAAGGTGCTTCTGGGTTTGGCAGTTGTGTTCAACAGAGTGAGGACAGGAAGCTAGGGATTGTGGGAATACGCAAGCAAAATGGTCTCCAGAAAGGCCTGTGTGTTCGTGGCCTGCTACTCTGCAGGGGCCAGGGCATCTTAGAAGACTGAAAGGCTGCAGCTCAGTCAGCTGTCCTGAGCTCTGGGCCCCTCATCCTCACAATAGAGCATGCTCTTCTCAGGGACCAAGGCCCAAAGTATAAGGCATTTGGAAGTCCAAAATCTTCATTCCTAAAACCTGAATATCTGCCAACCCACTGCTCATTCTCAGGTAAATCATCTGTTGCTCCTAAGAGGAGTCAGACATCCGCCAGGTGATAGCACCTGCAAGCACAAGCAACCACAGAATCACTGAATGGGTTAGTGCTTCCGATCGACAAAGGTGACTGTGTCCTGTGTTCACGCTAATGGCTACTTTACAAGGTGACAGGTGTGCAAGCACCAGGAAGGACAGACAATAATCACAGTGGTGGCCCAAGAACTATGATATTGAACAGAGAAGGACGGAGAGGGCACAGGGCAGTGGGTGAAACTGAGACAAGCCACCTCGGGAACAGAATGATGGCTACTTCCCCAAGCAGGCTGCTTTCACTCAAAACCCTGGGGGTTGCGTTTCCTCAACATGCCACCCATGTGTGTGTTCACAGTGCTGACCCCTAACCCTTCACTTGTAAAGTCTTGGGGCCAGTCTTCCTTGGTGGCTTCCTCCGGCTCACTGTAGCCATCTGCACTGAAGCCAGCATTCTCTGCCAAGACAGCAGGATCCTCCTCTTCATGAAAACAGCAGGGGCATGGCTCTGGTTCAGAACCACACAGGGTGACAGAACTATCTTTCTGGGCTCCAGGATCAGTGGGCAAACGATCCCAGGTCAAATGCTCTGAGCCTTCCTCTTCCATCACTCCTATCCGTTCAGCTATTTCTTCAGCAGAGGGCTCTTCCGGATCAGGGTAATCCACCAGGATTGTTTCCTGCCTGCGTTTCACACCATCCGAAAGGTCATACACTGGATAAGTCTCTTCAGGGTAACCTAGAGAGGAAAGTGGCGCAAAGTCTTACAAGGAGCATCTTTGAAAATAAATAGTGTCAGATCAGAGAGGCTTCTCTGGCAACAGCATCCTATCCTAACAAATCTATTCAGTAAATCGCTAAAATGGTTCTGACATTCCTTAAAGTTTCACTTGAACAAATACCTACGAGTCTGGCTGACCGTCCCAGTGCTCTGTGAAATACAAACCAAGACAGGAAAATCCTTTGTAGGTAAAGTGCTTGAGGTAGAGGTAAGTCTCAACCCTTGTGTTTCTGAAACACTGATGAAGATGAAGCAAACAGCAGGTGCCTTCAGCATTAAAATTTTTTTTTTCACAAATACCAGATGGAGAGGACTTAGCTATAGGCTAGGGTTTACAATTTCTATTTGGAAACATTTCCAAATCTTCTGGTGGGGGTGGGGCTGGGGCTGGGGCTGGGAAAAGGAATGCTAGGCCCTTTAAAAAACAAACCATGCTGCTTTATATTTATCAAAACAACCAAAATAGTCTGTAGCTGTCAGAAGCAGGGGCAAGTTAGCAAGACATGACCAAGACCCCACAGGCATTTTCAGAGACAGAATTCCCATTGTTGGCACCTTCATTTTAACAAAATGGAACAAAAGGAAAAAACAACAAACAGGTAAGCAAAATGAGTAACCTTGGCACCAAACCTATGATAATGAGAAAGAGGCTATGCTGCCAAATAAGGGATGAAATGAGATAAATCTGTCAGCCAAGCCAAGCCTGAGCAGCAGATGGGCCACGCTGGAGCTCATATGGCGGAGCTGGCAACTGTGGTGCCCACTACACAACGTGGAAAGCTGGAGAATTCAGAATCATTTGCACATTGATGACAACTGCATATTCATCTCCAGTAGACCCCACTTTTGCCCACCAATTGTAAAAAAAAAAAAACTGCACTCTTTTGGTACAATGTGAGGTATCTAGAGACATTTTTACATGTTTTATTATAAAAGTCATTCACACTTTGCTGAATTTTTGAGGAGGGTAGCATAGCTGTTTATTTTGTTATATTTTTCCTACTAGTTTTAATTATAGACAAGTTTAAAAAAAAAAACAAATTCATGCAGAATCCTACCACTGGGGATTTGTTTACCTCAGCCTTTTAAAATCATGTCCAGATAGTATTTTTCTGCCTTTTTAATAAAGAAGGATCATGTTCAATATGTACTGCTGTCCTATACTATTTCACGTAATATGTGTCATGGGTATTTCCCATGTCATGTAACTAATATGATTTACCATTATATAAGACATTTGAGCAGCTTCCTTCCAACTTGTCCCTAGTGTAAGCTATGTGGCAGTGAAGAGCACTATATAAACCCAGACTACCTACCTCAATTCCTCAAGATGGGCTTCTAGGAATATGGAGAGTATGCCAAAAGAGAACAGTCATTTTAAAAGACTGTATCTTCACCAAATTACTCTGCAGATGAGTCATACAGCATTTCAGTTCTCCCAGTCATGTAAAAACTCCTGCTCACTCAACCCTCAGCAGCACTGACATGAGTATCAGAGTCTTGCCCGTGCAGCCTTCACTCCTCGGATAACTGCACATAGTGCTAACTAAAACAGGAGTGTAACTACCACTATGCTTTGAGTGTTTGTTCCTCCCCAAACCTTTGCTGAAGCTCAATCCTCAATGTTATACGTTAATGGTATTTTGAGAGGAGGATTTTAGGAGGAGATTAAATCAGTTCTGATGGAAGGTTCCACATGATGGCATTCGTGGATCTGTAAGAAGGAAAACTGAAGGCATCAAGCCAGCTCTGTCTGGCCAAGTGATGCCCTCTGCCATACAGTAGTCCAGCAAGAAGTCTCTGACCAGATGCCAAGTGGATGCTCACTCCCATATCATCAACTAAATAAACTTCTACCCTTTATTAAGTGACCTCATTTGGTATTCAGTTATATCAATAGAAAATGGACTGTAATAGTTACTTAAGACCTTCAGATCCTCAGGGCAGGGGCTTGCTACTGAGATCTCAACCACAGACTTCTCAAGAGAAGTCCATTGCTTGCCTTCACTCTACACAAAGAGCAGTGCTTACCTTTGTATTTCAATGACTTCCTGCTTTGATGTAGGATGAAAAGCAATTAGACTCAAACTCTAGGTCCAATCCATCAGCCCCAGGATTCAGTCATCCTGGCCTCCATGACCCCAGGCATCAGGCCTACTCTACAACAACGTCCCAAGGCAGCCCCTTGACCTTAGTTATTATGCCCACAACTAGCAATCTCTATACTGACCCCCAGAGAAATAGGGTCCAGGCACACCCAGCAACAAGTGAGCTTTAGGTTCCAGGCCAGTCCTGATCCAGTTAGCAAACCCAGCCACAGCTTCTAGGTCTGCCCAGAATCCAGATACCTCCAGAGTCAGAAACCAGGTTGTTAAATACAGACATGGGCTCCAGACTTACCTATTAATGGTGCAGTTCTGAAGCTAATCTCCACAATCTGGGAGATTCAGGACCCATGCTCAATTCAGTAGATATGAATATTTGACCAACACATAGCACTAAGCTCCCAGATCAGCCCTATGGATCCCACAGTCCCAGGACCTAAAGGTAGGCCACAAGGCTTTCTCATGCAGAATAGGCCCTCAGACTGCCCTAGCACCAGGCCAACCCTTTTAGACTCAAGGTTCCAGGCCTATTCCAACACTTTAGCCTCTTCAGAGACTCGGTCTTATGGACCATTCCAATGCCAGGTCATCCCCTGGGGGACCCAGGCTTTAAGCAAGCCATCTAAAGATACAAACAAAACAACAACAAAATCTAACCATAAAGGAAGACTGAACGGGAGGAAAAGAACAAAGAATCTACAAAAGAACCAGAAAACAACTATCAAAATAATAGTCAGGGACTAGTAAGATGGCTCAGTGGGTAAAAGCACTCACCACCAAGCCTAACAGCCTGCGTTCCAGCCCCAGGACCAACATAGTGGAAGGACATAACAACTTCGACAGGCTGTCCTCTGACTTCCACATGTACATTGTGGTACATATCCATATGCATAGGAACACACACAAATAAATAAATGTAATTAAAAATCTTAAATGGCCTATCAATTGTTATACTGAATATAAATAGGTTAAATTTTCTAATCACCAGAACAGCTGCATAGACTTAAAAAATAAGAAGGCATAACTCTGTACCTATGAGACACTCATTTCAACTCTAAGAACATACATAGAGTGAAAAAGAAAGGATATACAGAAGACATCCCATATAAATGGAAAACTAAAAAAACAAGTATTTATACTTAAGTAAAACTAATGTTAAACCCAAAACTATCACAACACCTGAATGCTGAAGTAGCTCATGTTAAATGTCTTTACTTCTATAAAACTTCATTTAAAAATGTAAGCAAACAACAAAGGTTCACTGCTTCTGTGAAAACCACAGCAATTCAAATCATGAAAACCAAACTAAGCAAATTATACAGCAGCCACTAATAAAGCAGTCAGCATAGGAAATAGGCTTTAACATGTCAACTTATCCCTAGCGACATTCAAGAGGATATGGAGCAAATGGAAAACACAACTACTGTAAACAGAAAGGCATGATCACAAGGTGAGACACGTATACCCACAAGACCAGGATGGACAGGGCTGAAAAACAGATCCCTGTATTAGAAGTTTACACTGAAGAATTCTCCTGTAACAAAATAAAAATGACCAAGAAATGAAAATTCTGAGAAATTGTGGAAGGTTTGCTCAGTATACCTGATTTTGAGTTACTAGACTGTGATAGCAAAGAAAAATACATCCATCAAAGCATTAATTAAAAATGATGAAAGAAAATGTCTATTCATGGAGGGAAGACTCACTAACTGCTAGGCAAAGGTAGTATGGAAACACTTTCATGTGTGCACAGACAGAACCAATGACTGTGACCAAATTCAGATTTTTAAATATAAGATGAAAATAAATTCCCAGACATAGAACAAACAGCTAATTAAAATCAGGCTACCTATTGAGAGAAGGGATCAGACCAGAAAAATATTTATCTTGTTTTCAATCAAGTGAAAAATACAGAATGAAGAATTTTCAGATTTTTTTAAATGTAGGAGTGTTTTGTCTACAAATATGGCTGTGTATCTTGTGCATGCCTGGTGTCCAAGAAGGCTAGAAGAGTGTGGGGCAGGTGTGCTGTATGAGGTGTGTGTGTGGGGGGGGTAGGTCTTCGGGGAAGGCCGGCCCTCCAGTGCATATAGCTTTGTGACCCCCACCTCTGCCACCCTTGAAGTAGTCATGTAGCCTGGTGGCCGGGTTCAGGTTAAAACTTCCTATTTCTTTATAAAGACATGTCCAGCAAGCACCTGGAATTCCTCTTGACGCAAATGAAGCATTACCAGCACCTTAGCTCTGGCCAATGATCTACACTCATCCCCAAAAGCCCTATCCACTCCCCAAGGTTTATATAGCCCTTATGTTTCACTGAAAACTGTCTCAGAGAAGGCTTTTCTCCCATATTCACCATTGGGCCGAGATCCTGCTAACCCACCCACCCACCCAGCTAAGCCTCATTCCTCCAGTCTATCCTGGTGTATAAGGGTGTCTGGACGCCCTCGAGGGCAGAAGCAGAAGCTAGCGCAGCAGGAGAGGGCATCTGATCCCTTGGAACTGGAATTACAGATGGTTGAGTGGGTGCTGAGGATTGAACCCAGTCCTCTGGAAGAACAATCAGAGCTCTTACCCACTGAGTCTCTAGCCCTGGGTTTTCATATTTTTAAAGGAAAGGCATGGTCATAAAATTTCTAGCAAGGCAGAAACTCTATATAGCTATCCAAGTATTCTGAACGTATGACACTTTACATGGAGTAAAAATGCTTGCAGTGCATTTATCATCTCTACATCACTGTAATGAAATGCCTAAGATAAATTGCTCATAAAGAGAAAGGTTTATTATGGCTGAAGGTTCTGGAGATTCCAGCCCAAGATTGGGCAGCCCATTACCTCTGGCAAGATTAACACATTACAAGAGAAACAAGTGGCAGAGCCAAACTGCTTATATAGGCTGAAAGTAAAGAGGAAGTGAAAGGGGACAGTCAGTAGTCTCCTTTGAGGGCACTCACAAAAAAGTAAGGTCCTTCCCTGAGGCCCCACTTTCTAAAGGTGTACATCCCAACAGTGTCAGTTTAGGGACCAATCCTTTAACATGTAAACATCAAAAACATAGCAGGACATTTTCTTGACAAATTAAAAAAATTTTCACCAAAAGTTAGATCCAGCAACTGTGAAACTCGATAGAAGAAAGTGGCAGCAGGCCTGTGATCCTAGCTACCTAGGATGCAAGGTACAAGGATTACAACTTCAAGGCAAGTTAGTGAGACCCTTTTGCAAAACAAGCCCTTTAAATAGGCTGCAGATGGAACTCAGTGGTGAAGCACTTCCTAACATGCAAGTTCAAAGTTCAATTCCTAGCAGAGAGGGGGAAAATAATGCCTAAAACCCCAGCACTCAGGAGACAGAGGCAAGAGGTCTGTGAGTTTGAGGCCAGCCTGGACTATATCATGAGAACTTGTCTCAGGAAAAGAAAGGAGGGAGGGAGAAGGGTAAGAGAGGAAAAGAAAAAGGGGAAGAGTGACTTATCAATGTAAAATAACCAGTCATTGGTAATGTAGTGATAAACATAATAATACAAGGTTAAATAATACTTAAAGCAGAAAAAGCGCATGTCTTTAAATGCTAGTACCATAGCTGAACTTCCATGTGATCTCAATACATTCTACAAGGCTGGTATGAAATTATTTGGAAAGGAGTGATGTTTCGGAATAAGGCTGTATAATGCAGATTTATAATCTGGACTAAAAAAGAAATTTCTTTCATTGATGATTGGTGAGATTAAATACTTTTTCACAGGTTTTACAGCTGGCAGCATTTTTTTTTTCTCTCTTTTGTGAATTGCTTACCTGTGAGGATTTCAGTGACTTCTTCATTAGTCACAGAACTTTTTATATATTAAACCTATCAGCTTGTTTTCATCCATATTTGCTATAGATATTTTTCCAGTCCAATGTTAGCGTTTAAACTCTTATGCTATCTTAACTATAGAAGGTGAAAGTTCTATGTATAGAAAGAAATTCTATTAACCTTTCTGTTATAACTTCTTGTGCTACTTCCAATAAATTACCTTTTAATCTTGAGATAAGTATAGATTGACATGTAGTTATAAGAAGCACAGAAATCTCAAGTTACTCTAGTTTCTCCCAGAGACAGCATGAAGAAAACCATAGCATAATATCATAACCAAGATATCTATATTAGCAGAACCGATGCTAGGGTGATGGCTCAGTGGGAAAACCCATGACTTGCAAGTATTACAGCTGGAATCCAACCCCCAGTGCCTACAAACACAGCAGGTGGGCATGGAAGACCCTCCTGTAATCCTAGTGCTTGGGAAGCAGAGATGGGATCCTTAATACCTGCTGGCTAGTTAGAGTAGTGAAGTTGGCAAGCTCCAGGTTTAAACAAGAGTTCCTGCCTCAATGTATAAGGAAAAAAGCAATTAAGAAAGACATCTCAACCTCTTGCCTGCACACACGTGTAAATGTGCATACATACACATATATCCCATACACATGCATGCATTAAAAATACACAAAATACAGCAGAGATGCATCCACCCACAAGCCTGCCTTGTGGTGTTGTCCTTCATGACCACACCCACCCTTGCTACTAGCATGCCACTCCCCAACCCTTAGCAACTACTAATCTGTTATCTATCCCCACAGCTTTGCCATTTGAACACTATTATACATGTAGAATCATATCTTTTTAAGATAAGCTTCTTCTGCCCTTCGCTCAGCAAAATTCTCTGCATGTACCAATAATCCATTCATCCTTATTGCTTAGTGGTATACTATGGATACATACACCACCATTTAATCATTCACCTGCTAAAGGGCAGAGTCTAGTTTATAGCTACTAGATAAAGCTGCTATGAATATTCATGTACAAGTTCTACATGTCCATATCTTCATTTCTTGGGGATACGTGTATGCTTTTGCGTATGTTTAATGCATGAAGATTTTGTATGGGGTATATGTGTATGTATGCACATTCACATGTGCATGCAGGCAAGAGGTTAAGGGCAGGTGTGTGTCTTAAATGGTTTCTACATAATTTATTCCCAAATAAAAAAACTGCTTTACTGCACAGTATTTGCATGCTTGTTTTTTTTTTTTTTTAAACAAACTGCTACATTATTTTCCAAAACACCCTGTTGTGGATTACTACCAGATGTCCCTTACATGCTATATTTTGTGTGCTTGGTCCCCAGTTGGTAGTTCTATTTTAGGAGGCTGTGGAGCTTAGATTGCTAGGGATGGATCTTTGGGTGTATGTTACCCCTGGCCATTTTTCTGCTTTCTGGTCCCTCCCTGTTCTGAGATGGGGTGCTCTACAAGTCTTCCCTGCCATCAGCAAGGCAGGTAATTTGGCCACAGAGACAGATAAGCAACTAACACACATGCATTTTGTTTTCTACCTCACTAGTGAGGTATGCATGATACTTTCTTTGCAACCCAATCTGGAGATACTATTTCTTATTTCAGCCCTTCTAAACGGTATGGAGAGGCAGACTATTCTTTTTTTTTTTTTTTAAGACAGTATTTGACTATGTAACTATCTTGCCTGGAATTTGCTATGTAGACTAGGCTAGCCTTGAACTTAAAGGGATTCACCTGTTTCTGCCTCTGCCTCTGCTCGGGTTAAAGGTGTGCTCTACTATACCCAGCTGCCTCATTCTACCTTTAATTTGCATTTTCTTAGAGGAAAATTCTGTTGAACATGATTTAATGTGCAAATTCTCAATCTGTATCTCCCCTTTGCTGAAATGTCTGCTTCTGTCTTTTGCACATCTTCAAACTCTATAATACAAGTGGTGCATGGTAACTCCCAAGAAGGAAAAGGGGCCACTGAGCTCTTTGAGTTAAAAAAAAAATACACCTTCAGTTCAGAGGGGGAGGGGAAGCTCGAATTTGCTGAGATCTACAGAGCTTCTTGGATAAGCACTCCAGAGACATGTAGAGGGAAGCTCACGTTTGAAGCTGAGTACTGACACAGGAAGGAACAAGATGCCATGTAAGAACATTCTAGGCTTCCACACAGGCAGGAACAGTTTGTGTTCTACTACCCAGAGTCAAAGACACCAGGTTCAAACGAGGCTTACTAAGGCTAAACCAGCCCTCAAGTATGCTCTAGAGACACTCTAACAACGAGACCAAACCACATCTTTGAAAAGATGAAAATGATTGGCCTTTGTCCAATTGATCAGGAAAAAAATGTGAGAAGAAGAAAAGATCATTAGTACCAGGACAAAAGTACACACACTCCCCTGTGTTACAGACACTAAGTAGGGAAGACTATGAACAACTTTTTTTCTAACAAGACAGAGAGTCCTTGGAACGCACAGCTCTAAATGGCATGTCTCCATCAAATCCCTCCTCTTATGAGCTCAGGGAACCCTAAGGAAGAGGAGGCAGAAAGAGTGTAAGAGACAGAGGGAATGGAAGGGGGACATTAGGAGAAGGCCTCCAATTCAACTTAGCGAGACTCATGAGCTCACAGAGACTGAAGCAGCAAGCACAGGGACAACATGGATCTGCACCACGTCCTCCATGTACATATTATGGCATTCAGCTGAGGACTTTTATAGGACTTCTGAGTGTGCAAACCAGGGGCCTCTGATTCTTGTGCCTTGTCTTGGAGCTTTCTTCCTTCTGTTGACTTGCCTTGTCCAAATTCAATATGATGGTTTTTTATTTTATTTTGTTATGTTTTATTGTTATCTCTTAGAAGGCTGTTTTCTTCTAATGAGAGACAGAAAGGGAGTGCATCTGGATGGGAAAGGCAGTGTGGAGGAATTGGAAGGAGTAAAGGGAGGGGAAACTGTAATCAGCATGTATTGTATGAGAAAAGAATCCATTTTTAACAAAAGGGGGAAAATCCTTCGCACATGATTTTACAACTCAAAAACCAATGTAAAGCTCTTTTTCTTTAATCGTTGTTACGTGTGTGTGTGTGTGTGTGTGTGTGTGTGTGTGTGTGTGTGTTCCTAAATATATAAATACAACCTGCAAGTTACCTGTCTATAAATGTTTTCAAGGCTGATCATTTGGCACTGAACTTAGAATGGAGTTCAGTGGTAGAGAATGTAACCACTATGTATGAACTCTAGGTTTTATACCTAGGAACAAGCATACAGAGTCAACTGATTTTTCAACAAATGTGCTAAATATATTAATTAAATGAAATTAAAGGCCAGTGATACAGTACTGAGATATGTAAAAGCAAACTTAAATCCTGATGCCTCATCATCTATAAAGATTAACTCAAGGGAGGGGTTGGAAGGAGGAAAGGGAAAGGAGAAAATGATGCAATTATATTTTAATTTCAAAAATAAACCTAAATGTAAGCACTAAAGCCAAATATAATTTCTAGATAAAACCATATGGATTAGGCAAAGACATCTTAAACAGAACACACAAAAAATGTGAATCAAAAGAAAAATGATAAATATGACTTCATAAACACTGAAGACTTCTCTTTGAAAGATGCTATTAAGAAAATAAACAGGCAAGATACTGACATGAGAAAATGCATGTGAAATACCTAACTGGATGCACACACATAACACTAGTAGCAGGGAGGCTGAACCACGAGGTGATGAGTTCAAGACTAGTCTGTGTGCTATACGGTGAGCATCAGGCCAGCCAAGGACACTGTATTACAAGAACCTTGTCTCAAAAAAGACCCTCATACAAAAATGTTACAACTTAATAAAAACATATTCAACTCAAAATTCAAAAATGATAATTTGAACAGATTCTTCAACAAAGACACACAGTTTGCAAGTAGCACATGAAAAATGTTCAGCATCACAGTCACTTGGGAAATGCAAATTTGAATTGTGATTACAGTACCGCTGCTAACTCATCAGAATGGCTAGCATTTACAAAGACAGTACATTAGCAAGGACATGGGGAAACTAACCTTCAAAAGCTGCCAGGAGAAACATACAGCCATTTTAAAGTGTCTAATAAATGCACTCACTATAAACCCTGAAATTCCACCCCTAAACACATACTGAAAGAGAAGCACAGTGTGTCCAAAAAGGCCTATCATGCAAACTTCACAACAGCTTGGATCCTTCCGTTCAAAGCCAGAAAGTGCCCAACGTTTTCAACTAGTGAGATGATTAACAAATTGTGATATATTTATACAATACTGCCCAATACTTTCAGAAAGAACTTGTGCTACACTTAACACCACACATGAGTCTCAAAAGCATTACTCTAAACAGAAGACATCCACCACAGCACATCTGCAATACAATCAGTCCATTTATACACAAAAAGCCAAAGCCGCTCTGCTGCTGCCAGAGGTGGAAGGCGAGGCTTACTAGTGTGATGAAATAGTTCTCTTCTGAGACTATACTGTGATTACCATTGCACATTTGCCAAACTTTTCCAACTGCACACTTAAAACAGGCTAACGATATACAGATGTCATGTCTCAGTAGAAAATTGAATTTTAATAAAGCTGGCAAGATCTCCTTTCTGGGTGACAGCTAATAAAGAAGCAAGGGGGCACTCTACCTTCCCAGTCCTCCATGTAAGGCGCTTCCTCGGCTTCCTTCTCTGGAGTAGATGTGTCAATGAACTTGCCTTCTTTCATGACCCTGGTGATTTCTCGGAGCTGATGCAATAATCGTTTCTCTTGATCAGAAGTCACAGTCTGTGTTCTGCTGAGAAACATCACACAATCCAGCCATTTAGTGGTCAGTACTCCCAGGCAACAGGAGAAACTTCATCATGATCAATTTTGGTCCTCAAAGAGGAGGTCTAACAGCAGGTGATTATTCTAGAATTGATCCTGGAATGTGATGGGTGGAACCAGAGATGTTAGATCAATGCTGTGATTTTATAAATGGGGAATTTAATCTCCAGAATACTTCAAGTGACCGCTTGATGTTCCAAGATGAATTAACATGCAAACAAGATCCCAGTGCTCTCAGCTCCCCACCTCACCAGCCTGATTCCCCATCTCTTGCAATCTCCCTCAAACTCTTACATTTCTTCCCTTCACTATGAGATTCTTTCTCTGAAGCAAGGTTGTCAAAGAAAAGTGTTCTAGGCCCCTTGTCTCAACTACAGAAAGGACTAGACTGCAACCACAGGGCTTAGCCATGTGCACAGGAGTAAGGACACAGTCTGAAATATCATGTGGATGAGGGAAACTGGGGAACTGAGATCCCTAAACTAAATTTTACACACGGTGATTAGCAGTTCGTGCTTTTTCTTCTTCCTCCTCTTCCGCGCCCTCTCCTCTCCTTTCTTTTGGAACGCCTACTAAGCAAACACTACCAGTGAGCCCACAGCCCTCAGTTCCTACAGGTTAGAGACCTCATCTGACTACCAGTGTAGCTGTGGTTCTAGGCAAATATATGCAACAGCAGCACGAGGCTCAAGGATAACCACACAGCTGAGAGGAAAACACTGCAGCACACAGAAAGGCAGCACCCTGCACAGAAAACAGAAACTGGCAGTGGAGGATTTAAGAGAACTCCCCATTCTTTCTTTAAAGCCCAAAGCGTCTGAGTCAGTAAGGGAAGCGCCCTCTCCTCTAGGCAGTGTAGTTCTACATTGTATCAGCTCTGTTGAGCCTGACAAGCTTCACCCAACAGGAAAAAGGTTTCTCCTTCAAACATTAAGATTGCAACTGAGAAAACGGAGGGTGGCCATTTCTACCATCCTCACTGGGAAGAAAGCAAAACCAGCTCAGTTATCTGACTTCCTCTAATAAAAATGACTCATTTTGTGAGAGAGTTCAGGGGCAGAATAGGACAACCTGCCTGCTTCCAGAAAGCTCTGGCCAGCAATTTTTAGAGACCGTTTCTCTAACTGTACATGGAATTTTGTGACACTGAATGGCATAAAAATGAGCCTCTGCTTCCTAACACAGGGGAAAAAAGAGCCCTCAAGTACAATAGGACAGCCAGGCTTGGAGAAGCACCAGCAAACAAAATTCCAAACTAAACCATCCTTTTAACTTTGAAAAGTGTGTCTGTGCTGCCTGATGAAGACAGAGGGCAGGATCCACATCAGCACATCTTTAGAGTTTACAATAATGGACATTTTCATGGGCTTCATCCTGACTCAGCCTTGGGACTCCCAGAGGGCAGTGATGCCCGTGCATGAAGCATGGCCACAGTCTCGTCTCTCAAGATACCTATGTGCCTCCACTCTATCATTTACCAAAACCTAAAATTCATCAAAGACTGTTTTGCTCCTGAGTCTAGGGGTCTTTATCGTCCAGGTTTTGTTCTTTAGATTTTCCTTACTGTAGAGCACCCTTCTGAAACGCCCTGCGTTAGCCACATCTGTACTTCCCCCACTTCTCTAACCATTTCCTTTATTTCTAACCATGCCATGATGAAGGCTCAATCTTTGGACTCCTGTGTCTTCATTTTTGCAGTCATTCATGGGAGGCTGCCCCAATAGCATAGATTAAGCCATTACCCCAAACAGAAGATGTCCAAACCCTGTCTTTAACCTTTACTTTGTATCCAGATGTCCATGTTGCCCAATTATTTCCTCAACATTTCTACTTGGGACTTTGTCATTACATTGAATTTCAAATTAACCTTAAATTTAATCCCTCAAAACCAAGGCCCACATGGCCAAGAATCATGAGGAGCTATATGAACAAGCAGAGATGGATGATAAATACTTTGTATATGACAGATTTCAAAATGCTAGAAAAATATAAGGTCACGGGTGGAAAATAATTTCACTTAACTTCTAACCAAAGGATCATCACGTCCAAATCCAGGAGCAAAATACAGAGAGAACAAAACAAAAAGGAAAGACTAAAGTAACAGCAGATCTGGTGCTCTCATCCTTCCTCATGACCTTGATCTTACCCAGTCCTTTAATCTGCTCCCAAGACCCACATTTCTGTTGCTGTTATATAGTTTACTTGGGTATTCTGACAGCATCTCAACTATATTCAAAGTTCAGTCCATGGTCATCTGTGTTCGCGATCTCAAAATCCTTATCTTCTTTCTCTTCTGTGTTTTACCTTAGGTAATGCTAGAATCTCCCAGGAAGAACTAGAAATCTCCGAGCATCTTTGTATCCTTCTCTTCCTTCCATGTTCTTATCTAGTTAGTTTCCTCTGGGGACGCAGTCTCTCTTCTGCTCATACTACAGGTTACAGTAGAGCCATCCATGCCTTTATCTCCCTTTGAGGGTGGTCAAGTGGCAATCTTCCTATTCCATTTTCCTGTCTGTCGTGATTGGTTCATTGATAGTTGCATGAGCCACACTGGACCAACTGTGCTTTCTCTTTTTTTATATAATTAATTTTATGTGCATAGGTGTGAGGTTGTCAAATCCCTGGGAACTGGAGTTACAGACAGTTGTGGGCTGCCATGTGGTTGCTGGGAATTGAACACAGGCCCTCTGGAAGAGCAGCTCTCCAGCCCCAACTGTATATTTTTTTTTACCAATTGGATCTTGAGCAAATAAAGCCTGAATTGGACACTTCTGGTGATAATTCATCTTGGAGCTCTCCCTTCACTACTGCTTCCTACATCCTCAGAGATACTAAGAGCTACTGTGATTGCCCCTCTTCCTAAAAACTAGAGGTATAATACTTTGATATCATGAGATACCTCATATATTCTTCTGAGTTCAGTACTTTTCTCTCCAAATTTTTGCTAACACTGGTTTGCTTCCAATAACCAAATTCCCATAATATGCATGCCTGTTTTCTATTTTCACCACCTATCACTTTATGTGTATTGGTTTTGTTTTTAACAGAATTTGTCTATACAGACCGGTTGCCCTAGAACTCCCTGAATAGCAAGGGCTGGCCAGCACCCTGCAGTCTTCCTGTTGCCACCCACAGTGGCTACCACGCCAATGCTTCCCACTGCTTTTTGATGGAATATTCTTAGTAGGCTTCTGGCATATGTCTGCTATATTTTAAGTTCAGGAAAACATGACATTTCTTCTGAAAACTTTCACAAAAACACTAATTCCAACTGCAGGTACAGGTCTTAGTTGCCCAGTTGTCTCCCATTACCCACCCACCTCTCTACCCGTTTATGCTATCTAATCATTACCCCTTTCCCACCTCTGTCCATTTATCTTACGTAACCATTACCCATTTCCTACCTCTCTACTCATTTTTTTTCTATCCTTAGTGTAACCACCCACACCAGCTGCCAACTGCTTGCTATTCCAAACACTTGCCTCCTCTTACTGTTACTGTCTCTAAAACAGTCTTTTTCTGAACTCTGCCTAAGGAAACCATTCTATCTTGTAAAACTTATTCAGCTCTCCCCTTTTCATCAGATCTTAAGCTCCCACCCCCATCCCCCACAGAGATATGTAGGTTCCAGTCCCTGGAACCCATAAACTTCCCTTTAAGGGGATCATGGTTGTAGGTGAACTTGAGGCTTCTAATCAGCTGACATTATAATGGGAGGTTAACCTGGATTGTCTGAGAATACAATGTTGTTAGAGGGATCCTTAAAAGTGGGAAAAGATGGTAGCAGAGGACAAAGTGATATAATCTGAATAGGTCTCAACCCAATATTGATGTCTCTGAAGACAAAGGAAGGGGCCATAAGCCAAGGAGTGTAGTCAACTTCTAGAAGCTGAAAAGTCAAGGAAACAGATTCTGCTGAGGGGCCTTGCCAAGAGAATCTGACCAATACCAATGATTCTCAATATGGGACTGTTAACCCACAGAACTCTAGCACAATAAAGCTGAATTGTTCAAGCCACTAGATTTAAGTTTGTTTGCTATAGCAGTATACTTCGTGCTCTCAGACATGGTTATTTCAGGGAAACAAATGCCTGCCATTAACAACAGGGCTGTGCAGAGCAAACGAAAAGCTGTTCCAAAGAAGACGCTATTGCTGCTGGAGACTCTGTATTAAAAGACTCATTATTTCAGGGTGTGCACATGTCCTCAGTGCCCCAGCATGAGGAGCAATACTGAACAGTGACAATCCTGTCCTCCGACAAGTACAGGACATCAGAGAAGACATTCCTGGATGGCAGCAAGCTGTACTTATCACCCAATAAGCTCAGGGATATGAGCACAAAAGAACACCCAGGCTGCTCCTGTAGTTTCAGGTAAGGACTCTCAGAGAAAATGATGCCCTTGTTGAGAGTTCAATGGCAATCCAGAGTCAAAAAGAGTGTTTGTCTGGGCAGGGAGTTGGGAGAAGGGGGAGAGGGTAGGGCACGCAATGCCTCAGCAAAGGAAAAGGTATTTGCAAGATCCTAGATGAAAAGGTGCAAGGTATGTGTTCTTTCTCAATGAACATTTCCATTGTCATATCACTGAGAAACCTGTTTTCAAGTGTAAATGTGTTACAAGTTATTATGAGAGTTTGTGAAATTTGCAAATCTTGTAGAATCAATAACCTAGTTTTAGGTATGATCTTTCCTTAGTTTTGTCTAAAATAAAATTTTAAGTAAAACCTGGTTATTGAATGTTTTCCTAGTTGTTACATAGGTTGGGGCGGATATGAGAGAGCATATAAGGAAGTTTTGCACGGCTGGGCCACTCAAGACCAGGCTCTTTGCTCATCAGTGCTTCCTCAGGCCACACCATGTTCCTAGCAGGCAAGTCATTTCTGACCAGACATCCTACTCGTGGAAGGAAATCTTGCTAATTCTAAAGGCAGAAATTAGAACATTTCACCTTAGTTCCTTAACCTGTGTCTTCAAGTTTGATACTGTGTTTAACATCAGACATAACATAGAGGTCACTGAAAGTGTATGTAGGTGAAAGGTGTCTGAAAAATCCTACTGGTCACATCAGAAATCATTTCTGTGTGTCCATCCAGTCGCAGACAGGAACCTGCAATTTGAGGATGCCCATTCTTCTTACATGCAACAGAGGATGGGCACCCTAGATGTCAGTGATCAAAGAGAGAGAGATAGAGCACAAGTGGTTGAAAGACAGCAAACAGAAGAGGCCTGAAGGTGCAGGAGAGACTGTTTAATACCCTGCGTAAGATTCTATGACCCATCGCCAAGTTCTCTCTTCTCCCCTGCTAGAGGCTCAGTAAGACTGACTCCGTCTTGGTATACAATACCACATTCTGCTTTTTGCTTCCTGGCTCTTTTAGGGCCCTGTTTTCTTAGCTGTTCCCATTTTCACAAGGCTCCTGCACCTACCTTTTCAGACATTTGGCCAGTGTGGTGGAATAGAAGCGTGCCTTGCTCAATAGTTAACTTGGCCCCTGACACCACCTTGCACGTCTAGTTCTGCACTAGGAATGAGTCAGTACCAAACGAGAATGCCTATGCTGGGGACAGGCGCTCGGTCCGAGAGTTTAGTGTCTCATTATATGTGCTTGCTCCTTCACGGGTTGAGACCTGTGAAACACACGTGCTCATGGAGGCAAGAAGGGAGCAACATATCCCTTCCCTGGAATGGGAGCTACAGAAACTGTGAGCTGCCATGCAGGGGCCAGGAACTGAACCCAGGCCCTCTGAAGAGCAGCCAGCGCTCTTAAGCACCGAGTCATTTCTCCAAGGTCCTTGCTTTTTTTCTTATTTGATCTCCAAGAATACAACATCTAATAACCAGGTTTACTTAAAATTTTATATTAGACAACTAGGGAAAGATCGTTCATAAAACTAGGCTATTTGATCCTACAAGATTTACAAATTTCACAAACTCTCACAATAACTTGTAACACATTTACACTTGAAAACAGGTTTCTCAGTGATATGAAAATGGAAATATTCATTGAGAAATAATACATACCTTGCACCTAAGCTGACAATTACATAAGATGAAATATGTCGTCTATACATCAAAAGCAAAAGTGTAGACACTCTAAACATGAAATTGTCTGAGTCTTCTTGATGAAAGCTTACCTCTCACCATTAGGTCCCACTCTGTTGATTAATTTTTCCATGGCTTCCTCTGTCTCTTTTAATTTTTCTTGCAGTTGAACAAGTTCAAAATTGGCTGAAAAAATAAACAATCAAGCATCAATCTAAGAACCATCACACACAGTTCCCTAAGCCCTTCCAAGAAGCGGCGAGCTGAAATGACCTGTGCTAATCCAGGCTTGTTCAGAACAGAACAATCAGCAGAGACAAGAGAGGGAGGGAGGGAGGGCTGGCCACCAGGCGCAACAGGATACGTGTTCATTTAGGGGATGATAAACAAATCACTCTCTCTTCCATAGTAATTCAGCAGAGCCAACTAAAGAAAACATCCGGCACAGAAAACACCCTGCAAAGTCACCCCAGAGTAAATGCAGAAGAAGGGAGATGACAGTGTGTGTGAGCCAACAGTGCTTCTCGGTGCAGCACCAAGCCCACGCAGGACTAGACAAAGGATCAGGACTCTATGTAAGCCTGCTTGCCTGTCCTTAATGGAAGTATCTAGGAACTAGGAGTGTCGGTGTTATGTCTGGGCAATAGAAAGTCCCAAACTATAGTTGAGACCTTTATGCCCAAAGTTTTCTAACCCTGGTCGTCTAGAATAAAGAATAGACCATGCTGGGGTCTAACTCTGCCCACTAGATGCAATTTTCTCAGACACAGTCAGCAGAAAGTACACACATACACCCACACTGAAATACTAAGATACTAAAAACACAACAGAAAAAAATTAAACACTTAAAACACGAAGTAAACTTTCAGGCAGTATGAATGAAATGCTGCTCAGTATATAAATGACCTAGATTTCTATTTCATACCTCTTTGTGTAGGCCTGGCTGTCCTGGAACTTCCTCTGTAGACCAGGATGGCCTTGAACACAGAGATTCACCTGCCTCTTCCACCTGAGTGCTGGGATTAAAGGCATGCACCACAACTGCCTGGGTCTAAAAGGCCTTTTAATGCAGTTAATACCTGTGAAGTGGGTACAAACTGTAGTGTGTGGTGCTGAGGTTATTTTTATTTTTGCACATTTTATAAGTAAAGGACAAAACTGACTCATTTCTTTTGCTATTGTTTTATAAAAAGCAGTCTTAGGAAACCATTTGATTTACTTCTGTCTCTGACAAGAGATAGATCTTAGAAGTCTTTGTTTTTTATTTTTGTTTTGTATTTTATTTTTTTTTTATTTTGGTTTGGTTTGTTTATTTTTGTGGTGTTGGTGGCGATGTGTGTGTGTGTGTGGGGTGTGTGTGTTTGTGTGTGTGTGTGCGCGCACACGCGCGTGCTAGGATTTCTCATCTGTAAAACTGAGATGCTAGAGATGAGAGTGACCCTGACTAGTTCACACAGGGTCTTCCTATAGCACTTTCCCCGTATTCCCTTGAACTGGGCTATCACAATAAACAAGAACCCCACCGAACTGGCGAGGCTGGCTGGCCAGGAGAGCTAAGGCTCTGCTCGTGTCCGCTCCCCAGCGTCGGAGTTACAGGCGTGCACAGCTATCCCTGGTTTTTTCCAGGAGCGCTGAGCATTCTTACTCAGTAAGTGCTTTGCCCCAGATTATTTTTTTTGACATCATTCTAATCTAAAAATTCTTAGAGAAAATGACTATACTATATACATTTCATTTCCCCTGACAGAAAATTCTGGTTGGGCACTATCTGATAGCACATTTCAAAACTCCAAAGTATCAAGAGCTAATAATGGAGTATAAGAATAATACAATTTCTCCCTCAGTTTTTCTCTGTGAAATAAACATGTTTGCTAAAAATATTTTGTAGTCTAAGTGAAAAATAATTAATCCAAACGTTCATGTAAATTTGCTAATACGTACCAAAGTGAACTAGCAGCCTTGTGCTTTTTGCAGTATTAGCCCTTTAGGGCCCACTGTCTATACACAACTTTTTGGAAACGCTTTGGGGACACATCACAGACCCTCCCTCCTGGTTGTATTCCACATGAATGCAAGGGAAGGTGCACTTACTAATCTTCCTGTGAGTGTTTCCGGGTGGGGCAGTGGAACAGCTCCGATCCTCTGCAGTTTTCCCCTTGGAGAGCTGAGGATGAAGGAGGTACAGCACGTCAACAGCAGCTCAGAACCTCAAAGTCACGGAACACCTCATGTTAAACGAAAAACAGAAAAGCTGGGAGACAAAAATTAAGTCAGGAATCAAACCAAGTATCAACATTAGAGAAATGTCTTTTTAAAAAGCCACTGAACGAGTCAAGAAGGTAAAAACTATGGAAGCAAAGATCAAAGCACAAGGAGAACAAAACCGCGTGGTCATCTGCTGTACCCATGCTCACCCAGTGTGACAGGTGACATTTTCATCTGCTGTCCCCATGCTCACCCAGTGACAGGTGACATTTTCATCTCAGTTCAGGCCATCTGCAGAATTCCTGGGTGGGAAGAAACTAAACTCCCCTCATATTACTCAGGCATGGGTGTAAGCTGAAGCTTCTGCACATCCGTACCAAGAAGAAGCCTGTAACCCACAGAAGCCTGCCTGGAGGTGTAACTTATTTGGTGAGTATGCCTTAAAAGACCCAGCAAAACTCCCCAGAGCCAGAAAATGCTGGGCTTAGTGTCTGGATATGACAGAATGGCAGAGATGACACCAAACACAGTATCCCACACACCTTGGCACCATTAAATTTGGCCTCCTGTGAACAAGCCACTTTGCAGAGCATCTTTATGGTCTATCAGCTTGCAAAGATGCCTCGTCTTTTGTTATTTTTCTTTGAATTATGGTGCTAATTGGATTATGAACTAGCAGATCTAAGTTCAAATCCTGGCCTTACATTTTACTTGTCAATTTATGCTAGGATTTCTCATCTGTAAAATTGAGATGATAGTGATCCTAACTAGTTCACAAAGAGATGGTAAGGTTTTTAAAGAGATGATGGATTTGAAAGGGCTGTGAGACCTTTACAAGGATTTACCAGAGACAATGATTTTTATTACAATGACATTAGATTTTCACTGACATATTGTATAAGACAATTCCACTTACCTTAAACAGAATGTACAGTATGTACAAAAAAATCCCAAAGCCATAGATTGGAATGATCTGGCCCATCAGTCCTCTTCCACTGCCCCCTCCTCCAGCACCTCCTCCTGCTCCTTTGGCCTTTGCAAAGGCCTCTGCAAGGTGAGACCTCTGGAAACGTGCCCCTGGCATCTGACCATCTGAGGGTGCTGAGTGGTGGTGCATCATGGGTGGAAATCGGCCCAATTTGCCTGAGAAAATTAATTAATCAGCTTTGTCTCTTCTATTTTAAATATGGATAGTTCAAAAACATAATATGATGTCCAAATAAAGAAGCAACTCAAACATATTTAAGGAAAAAAAAAACAGGAACTTGATTAGAAAGGTAGAGATATCATATAGATACAAAGCATGTTGTAGTAATCTACTTGTTCACTAAACCCATTTCCTGTTCCTTCTGGGACCATAGCTAAACTACATTTCCCAGCCTCCTATAGAGTTTAATGTGGCCATGTGACAGAGTTCCACCCAAAGAAACTTGGCCTATAAAGCTTCCCATAAGCTCAACTACATGATCATTTTCCTTCTATGGGATGGATACTAACGTCCACAGAGACCTCAAAAGTCATATGCTGCAAATGGCAGAGCCTCCATCAGCCTTGGTTCCTAAGTAACTGTGGCATAGGCCTCTGCTGCTGCTACCCTGCTAACTTAGAGCCATCTGGTCCTGTTTGCATAAGTGGGAAACAAGCTTCTAATGTGTGAGGGCCATTACATCCTTTGGAGTCTATCTGTTACAGTGGTTAGCCACCCCTATCTAATACAAAAGGAAATGTAATGTAGCATCAGGAGAGAACAGAACCAGAGACTGGAAAGCCATCAGGATTCAGGCCGACTACTTTCACATTCCAGCTCAAACTCTCTCCTCTCTACGGGACCATAGCCTTTTCCCTTTGTTTCTTTGCTCACATCTTCAATCTCTTTCTTCAGGTAACTCCTCTAATTTCTTTGTGTCCATAGTAGAAGACAGTCATTCCAAACCTCTCAATTTGCAACTCCTCCAAGAAACTAGCTAAGACTGGCCCTGATTCCAAATTCCTTGGAGGAATATTGAGTACACAGCTCAGAAGGGAGACAAGACAAGCACCCCTTCTGACCCAGCTACAGATGAGCCTGTAGGATTCTTACGTATAAACAGGGTCAAGGGCTCAACCTTGGAAGAACTTAGAGAAGAAGGGATTTTTCATTCATTTCCCTCCATTTTTAAACCTCCATTAAGAGCAGCCAAAAGTTAACACAGCAAGCACAATGAGACAAAGTCAAAAAGTCTCCAAAGACCACAGGTAAAAGTAGGCTTGAAAATCCAGTGGGGTAGCACTCTAAATTCTTCTCTTTTTTCCTTTTGACTTATTTATGTATATATGAGTACTCTGTCTGCATATACACTTGCATGCCAGCAGAGGGCAACAGATCCCATTATAGTTGGATATATAGTTGCTGGGAATTGAACTCAGGACCTCTAGAAGAGCAGCCAGGGCTCTTAACCACTGAGCCACCCCTCCAGCGTGGGTAACACATCCTGGTACAGAATACCAGAGAACAAAAGACCTTAAAGCAACTCTAAAAATATCCAATTTTTATCCAATACAGAAGATATCCAATACAGAAGACCATGAACAGAATTAGGAAGAATGAAATTAAGGAAGAAAAAAAACCTCAAAACATTTAAAAGTGATAATGGACTAGATATCTTTAATATAGAAGAGCCTGTCACTTAATGACATCACATGAAATTCACAGCAAAAAGGACCAAAGATACGAGGAAGGAAACAGAAGCTTAAGTGGTTGTCAACACATAAAATGACAAAACAAAGTATGACAATGACTGGCCAGTGGGGAGTTATCAGTACTAACAGGATGTGCAAAGTACAACGATGACCAAAGGCTAGTGAGACAGGGCTTTCCACCCAGCAGGATGGTGGAAAGTAGCAAACATTGACCAAGATATGGGAAGGCAAGATATAGGAAGGCAGTGTGCACTGAGGTAAGAGTGCAAACACACAGCCACCCTGCTAAGTGGCTTGCCTGTCCTTTGTGACATTATACAAAGGCTGGATGATCCCGTGGTCCCTCTCCAGTGGGCAAATCCAGGAGACGTTCTCAAATATGGTTATGTAGGTGGGCTGAATTACACCTACAGATCTGTGGTAGAATGCTCGCTATGACGATGGGACAAGGACTTCAAGCAACTGACCTCATAACTGGAAATGAAACACTAAACTGAAATTGCTACAAATACATATCTATAAGCCCAGCACTTGGAGAATGAGTCAGGAGGATTGTGGGTAAGGCTGGCTGGGGCAACACAATAAGATCCTGTCGGAAATGGAACTGGAGATGTGTAATAGCTCACAGGTAAACAGCTGGTTCCTCATACCAAAGCTCTAGGTTGAATCCCCAGCACTGAAACAAGCCAACAGAGACCTGATAAAAGACAGGAGATAGCAAGGCAAAGAAAGCCTCACCGCCTCCAGTCTGCTTTGCCTTTCTTGCTGGTTGAGAGTCAGGAATTTTGACTAGACTAAAACAACACAGTGAAGATGGCCTGCATAGAAATAATATTTAGTTTTCTGAGAGATTTCTCAAATAAGAATGTTAAACCAACTAATGAGCCAGGCATGGTCAAATATCCCTTTAATTCTATCACTGGGGAGGTGGAGGCAAAGAGGATCAGGAATACAAAGCCATCCTTGGGTAAATAATCAGCTTCTATTTTAGATAATGTCTCAAAAACGAACAAGCAAACAAACAAAACCAAAATAAAATGGAGAGACAGAAAGAGAGATGAGATAGAGACAGACAGACAGACAGGACTAATGACCATGTTTAAGCCCCAAAGTTTAAGTTTAACCTTATCACTACTCTTTTTCATCTCTGAGCTGTATTTTTTTTCTGAGAAAATCTTACAAGAAGGTTTGTGAACCACACATAATAAAAACATATTCCTCAACCTACCTCTTACTTTGACATTTTTGACCTACGCCTTAATCTTAACAGCATTCCTTTCTTATCTGCAAATATGTACCACTTACCTAATAAGACACCTTTATATAAAAATCCTTTAGACAAAAAGTCATGGCTAGAGATGTAGTTAATTTAGCAAAGCAACTGCCTAGCATGTACAAGGCTCCAAGGTGATCCTCAGGACTATTCCCTCCAAAAGTAGACCAAAATACTTTACCTCTTTTAAACTTAGATATTGATGACATCATTTGAACAATGTAACTTCAAAAGCCACAAAATAGCACCACATACAGACACATAAGAAGTCCATCTACACACTGGGCTTACAGTGTCCTTTTCTTAGTAGACTCAATTTTGCTTTATAACAACCCGTCAATTCTTTCCTACAGTGTAATTGAAGATGCAGGCTACACCCCATGTGAGAGTATCAGTGAGGAGCTTCTCAGACTAACCACCCAACAACAGCAATGCTGCATGGCGTTTCTTCTTGCTATGAATGATAACATCATGGAAGATGAACACACCCAGTTACTTTGCACTTCTTTTAAGCAAGCACAAAAGTATAAAGGCCTAAAGTAAAGACATTAGAGAAGGTACATATGACAAGGAAGGGACGGACACATGGGTTGAGGCTCACTTGGTAATGTGCTTGCTTTGCAAGCTTGGAGTTTGATCCCCAAAACCTACATTTAAAAGCCAGGCACGTTAATATGCATTCTTAATCGTAATGATGGGGAAGTGGAGACAGGAGGATCCCTGGAACTTGACACCAGGCAGCTTAAGCTTACTTGGCATGTTCTAGCCCAGACAAGTACCTTGTCTCATACAGGAGGATGAATGGATAAATGGATGGATGGATGGATGGATGGATGGATGAATAGACAGACAGAGAGAGCCCAAGGAAAAGACAGCTGAGATTTCCAACAGCCTCCAAATATATATCTACACATGTGTACAAACACTCAAATACATACATGGCCTAAAAGAAAAGAAAAGAAAAAGAACCTCTGTCCTTGTAAAACAGATGATGAAGTACTGTGCACTGAGAGCTCTCTTTAAGTGAACTCTGTCCTTATGTAGAAGGAAGGGAGGCATGGAGGCTGCCTTCTGCCTGTGCTCTTTCTTACCCACGCTCCCTTCCAATAATCTCCCCGTCCCTCTCAATACTGACTTTGGGTGCCATGGAAGCTATGGGAGAAACCCTTCATTTTCAGGGTGGGTCAACCCAAGAATGGTGCCTCATACCTCTAATTCCAGTATCTGAGAGGCCAAGGTAGAAAGACTGCCATGAGTTTGAGGGCAGCCTGGATGCCACAGTGAGTTCCAGGCCACCCTGAGCTATAAAGTGAGACTGTCAAAACATGAGGGAAAAATGAAATGATAAACATAAGAGTGGGTCAGCACAGTGGTTTGAGTAAGAATGCCCCCCATGGGCTCATATAGTTGAAAGCTTTGTCACTAGGGAGTGGAGGATTTGAGGGATTAGGAGGTGTAGCTTTGTTGAAGGAAGTGTGTCAGTGAGGGGTGTGCTTTGAGGCTTCAAAAGCCCATGCCAGGCCCAGTCTCCCTCCCTGCTTCTCCAGATCCAGATGTAGAACTCTCTGAGTTACTTCCTTCTCCAGCGCCATGTCTGCCAGCACGCTATCATGCTCCCCCCACGGTGATAATGGACTAAACTTCTGAAACTGCAAGTCAGCCCAGCTAAATGCCTTCTTCTATAAGAGCTGCTGTGCTTACGGCATCTCTTCACAGCATCAGAACACTGCCTAAGACAGTCAGCAAAGGACAGAGAAACCAAGTCACCAGCTCTTGTTCTGGGTGCTGGTGACATCTCTTTTAAATTGTCAAGAATCATATTAACAGATGAGTGTTGGCTTTAAGGTTATTATGCAAACCCACCTCCCCCACAAACAGAGTTTCTCTGTGTAGCCCTGACTATCCTGGAACTCACTCTGTAGACCAGGCTAGCCTTGAACTCAAGAGATTCACTTGCTTCTGCCTCTTGAGTGCTGAGATTAAAGGCATGACCCTCCACTGCCCAGATATGTACTTTTTTTTATGCCTAGCCACTGAGATTAACCCCCAGAACCCATGATAACTGACACCACATAGTTTTCTTTCCTCTGGCTTTTCATACATGCTATGGCATGGAAGACCCACTGACATACAGCTCTTGCTTGCTCGCTCTTTCTGTCTCTCTCATGCACACGCACGTGTGCATACACACATACATACACAATTAAATTTAAAATTATACCAAACACAAAAATGATCTTAAATGCTTCCATTTGTTTGTTATTCCAATAATTTATGTACTGTGTCTCCTCCTTAAAGGTTTGAAAATATTTTGTTTCACTAAGTACTAGCACTTTTAATAAATTATGGTTCTTAGCTAATTTTGTTTTTTAATATTTTAAGAAAAATACATACATTTTATAAATGTATTCTTCCTTAGAATATTATATACATTTTATCAAAACATATAAATATGTACCTTTTTCTCTAAACTTTTCAAATTATTTCATTACTATTCAGGGTTTTACATTGTCTCTAGTTTTCCCAGGGTCTTCTATCAAAGAACCAGCTCTCGTACATATTTTCTTTTAAAGATTTATTATTTACACAGTATTCTGCCCACATGTGTACCTGCATGCCAAGAGGGCACCAGATCTCACTAAAGATGGTTATGAGCCACCACGTGGTTGCTGGGAATTGAACTCAGGACCTTTAGAAGAACCTCTGAGCCATCTCTTCAGCCCTATTTTCTAAATCTTGAACTAATTTTAAATTTTCAGTAACTTTGTCTTTCTTAGACTTACTGTGTGTATATAATTTCTACCAATGAGTATTTCATTTACTTATTTTCATTCTTTCTAGTATAACATTAACATACAAGGATTTAAATTGCTATGTTAATAGATCTTTGGCCACTTATCAAAATGAAATTTTGTTTCTTAAATGCTTTAAATTTGAATATATTATTTTATTGCTTTATATCATTATAAAATTTCAAGCAATACAGGCATATGTAACTAAAATTTCTTCTCAACGATATCTCCAGCCAATTCTTCAATGTGACCTAGTAATGGCCTATTCTTTCAAATATTTTTAAGCACATCAATACACTTTACATTTTTTAAGGCTAAAACTGTCCTTTTTATGTTCACATCCTTGCCTGCATGTGTATTTATCAGAGGTTGTGGGGGTGGGGTGGAGTCCTCCAGGCAAACCCAGCAGCAGTGAGGTCTGCCCTATCCTCTCTATGCACTATTTCCCAGGCCCCTACCAGACAGGAGACTAGCAGAACTATCCTCTGAGAGGCTCCACACAGCAGCAGCTCTAAACAGATGCAGAGACCCACACCAAAAATATTAGCCAAACAGGCAGAGCTCAGAGAGTTTTGTGGAAGAGATGGGGGAATAGAGGGATCCAGAGGGGACAAGAACTTCACAAGAGACCAACAGAGTCAACTAACAGAGGCCTGTGGGGCTCACAGAGACTGAAGCACCAACCAAAGACCATGCATGGGCTGGACCTAGGCCCCCTGCACATGTGTAGCTGACGGCAGCTTGGTCTTCATGTGGGCTCCCTAGCAAGCACAACAGGAGTTGTCTCTGACATCAACTCTGTTGCCAGCTTTTAGACCACTTTCCCCTATCTGGGCTGCTGTTTCCGGCCTCATGTGCTGATGTGACTTGGTGGGTCAGGGTGGGTTGTGGGGTGGAGGCTCCCCTTTTCTGAGGAGAAGGGGAGGGGGGAAGAGGGGAAGAAGGTACGAGGGTGGGACCTGGACGGGGGTCTGCAATAGCATGTAAAGTGAACACATGAGTAAATTTTTAATTAAGAGAGAGAGAGAGAGAGAGAGAGAGAGAGAGAGAGAGAGAGAGAGAGAGAGAGAGAGAGATTGATTCCAGGGAGTTGTTTTCCTAAGTTAAGAGGTGTGTGCATGTTTAAATGTGACAAGTATTCTCAAATTGCACTCCACAAAAGATTATATGGGTTCACACACAGCAGTATGTATCCATACACATTTTCCTACATCCTGGCTGATATTGGTAAATAATCAATATTTTAATTTATGGTTTGATCTCTGCAGTATTTAAGCAAAGTAGCTTCCATTTCTAACAGACGTTTTTTTTTTCCTGTTGCCATTAGGGGTTGTTAATCCTTTTACCATTATTTAAAAATTTTCTTGTGCTAATTCAATACAAAATAGGATTTGTAAATATTTTACTTTTCAAAATGTATTGAGATTTTCTCTTAAACTTGTATGATAAATTACTCCATGGCAAAGCATCTTAAAAAGTATTTTTTCTATAGAAAAAAATGGTAATATATTATTATAAATAATATTTTATTATTATATTGTACTAGTTATCTATATGGCCTATCTAGTTATTTATTTTAAGCTAAGAAAAAATTATTATGTTTTTTTAATTTTAATTTTTTATTTTTTACATGTACATTTATATTATTACACATATATACACTAAACTACCTACAGCAAGAAGAACCATGAAACAATCAGGAATTATATAAATGTTACATTCATAGTGTTTTGGCTATTTGTGTTTGGCAAGCTTGAAGTAAACATCTTTCCTATCTTGGTGCCTCTAAAATTCTGAGTGTAAATCAATATCTATCATATCTTATCTTTATCAACTTAAAACATCTATCTAGACATAAAAACATCTTAACCTCAAAACAACTAAACTTAATTGTAATTGTCTATAATGGTTTTCATTTAGTTAAAAATCTCTACTCCCCAAATTATACAATAAAAAATTGCCTAGCCAGTATATAAAAAAGCAGTCTTCTCTTGATACAATCTGATATATCAAGTGGCTTCTGTTCAATAAACTAGATTTAATGTATCTAACAACACACTTTCAAACTCTTTTACTGTTCTAATAGACCTTTAAAAATGACATAAAAAATAAAATGAGGTAATGAGATAAAAGACATTGTTTTACATTATTTTAAACTGCAGACTGATGATGCTATTAAGGTCTCGTGGCCATGAAAATTTGTTAAAGATTCTGCCTAGGTAGAAAGAACCATAAACAAAATAGAAATGAAGTTCCCTCATGAAACAATGTCGATAAAAGGCAGCATGTCCACAAAAAGACAGATACGAGCAAGGTTATCATCAAGGTTTTCATTACTGCAGATTCCACCTTTAAACACTACAGAGATGCAAACACTTTAAAAGGAAGAGAGCACCATCAATGGAGCCAACTGCTGAAGGAAATGGCGACTGAGAGCAAGGAAACGCTGCCAGATGAGTGTGGCACCATTAAGGAAGTAACAGGAATTAAGGAAAGGGTAGTAGAGACAGGAATAGTGTGCACACCACTGTGCGGTACCCTGGATCTTGCATGAGGAAACCAGCTTAATGAGAAAGGTACTTGGCAGGGATTAAGCTGGCAGTGAGCACAGGGCCTAATAAAACAGAAAGAAGGATCTAGAAGGAATCACAGAAAGCTAATACAGTAAGTTAGCTGTGAGGTCCAAGTGCCTGGCTGAGGTGATGGCTAGAGCTGTAAAAAAGACTACCACCATGTAATTAGCAGGAGCATTTAATATCAAACATAGCAGAGAGCTGGAAGACATCTAGTTTACTAGGAGGAGACAATGAAGGCCTGAGAGGCTCGCTCGTGGTTGGGTAAAGCTGAGCTCACCTGCAACAGAGGCATTGGTGGAATACAGTGAGAAATGTTATCTGACTGCAGTCAGATTGAGTAGCAGCTCTGCTCGACCTAACTGGCAAAGCCAGGAAACTGGATGAGCTCTTCTCAACATGGAAAAGCCTGGAGGAATATGTGGCCGCACACATAATGGGGGTAAGTGACCAACAGCACACAAAAGCAAACTAATATCATAAAAGTCAGAGGACAGAAAAGGCCACTAGAAGAATAAACTGACTGGAAGCTAGGTGTGGATATACCTGTAATCTCAGCATCACAAAGGCAGAGGGATCTAGAGTCCCCGGCTGTCCTGCCACCACGGCCTGTACAGTGAGACTATCTCAAAACAACAACAACAACAACAACAACAACAACAACAACAACAAACCACCTGGTTAAAGACTAATGTCAGACCTGTTTTCAGATACAATATATTCTTGAGAAATAGATGGAACATCACATGCTATTTTGACTGCTGGCCATTTTAGGCAGTAACAGAAACCAAAGTATAGCAGTCTACTTACTTTATACATGGTCTCACTTTCTGTAAGTTCAGTTACCTACAGACAGCCACGATCTAAAAATAGTAAGTGGAAAATTCCAAAAATAAACAGTTCATAAGTAATAATATACACACCATTTTGAGTGGTATGATACAATTATGCCACCTCATTCACCCCACCTAGTGCATAAATCATCCCTATAGCCATAGTGCCCATGAGGTATGGCTCCCTGCTTGCTAATTGCTTAGTAGTCCTGTTATCAGGGTGACTATGGCAGCACTGCTCAAGTGACCCTTATTTTACTTAGTAATGGCCACAAAGCTGAAGAGTAATGATGCTACCAGTTCTACCACAGCATCTTATTACAACTGTCCTGCTTTATTATTAGTTACTAGTAATATATTACTTTACGTAATTTATAAATTAAATCTCCTCATAGTTATGTATGTTCAGGAAAAATATATATGCATGCATACATAAATATAGCTGGAAGGAATGGGAGAAGAAGAAGGATCTAGGCTTTCAACAAATGTGTAAAGACAGTCACACCACATTCCATAGTAATGTGCAAAAATAAATAAAATGGATCTATATCTCAGACTATACTAAAAATTAACATGACATAGATGGAAGACTTAGGTATAACAGGTAAAAATTTCAATTAGAGAAAACATAGATTAAAATCTTCATAATCTTGGATTAGGATGTAAAAACAAAGCAAGAAACAAAAAGAAAGTGAATAGGACACAATTAAAATTTAAAATTTTTGTCCTGTAAAAGATAGCATCAAGGAAATAAATACAACCCAAAGAATGGGATAAAGACTTACAAATCATTTACCTGATGAGGGCTAGTATCCAAATCACTATTGAATTTTTAATATTCAATAGGAGCAGACAACCCAAGTCAAAATAGGCAGAAGGTCTGAACGGAGACATCGCCATAGAAATGCACAGTGTCTACGCATTGAGTCGCCTCCCCAGTTCCCAGAACTTGGAGTTGAGGAATGACTCATGGGGTAAGAACAGAGTAAGAGTTTCAAAACCAACACTGAATGAATCCTGATGGGGCAAGAAGTGAAAACACAGCCATTAGAACTGACCCAAAAGGTTATTGATAAGACCTAATTTAGAATGAAAAGGGTTACTCATGACATCACAGAGATGCTGAAAAACTAGATAATGCCCCTTTGGAAAGTGGAAAATAATTTGGAGAGAAATGGAACATGCGGTCTAGATGGCAAAGACTTTTACAACCTAGAAGGAATTCTTCATTCTAACAGTCCCATGTTCAGCACTGAACTCTTTCCGGCATGCCTGGTGCTGTGTGAGACACAGGCTAATGCAGCCCTGACATGGCTGCAGATGAGAAGCTACTGCAGCATGTGTTCCCGCTCATCAACCAAGTCAGTGGCTTTTCTCAGCCCTCACGCTTACCGTTTCTCTGCAATACAGGAAAGTGGCTATCAACTATCACATGTCAGCCGCTCAACAAATATTAATCCGAGCGATCCTCTGTCACCTTGGCCTACCTTGATCCATATGGGACATCCCTCTCCCAAGCTGCCTAGTCAATACTTTGCTCTCCTCAGTCTGCTTGAATAGTTCTGTAGTTTACCCAAGGTTCTGTCTCGACACTTGTCTCTTTCACTTTTGCAAATGTGTTCATTCCTAAGGAATTCATTATAATTTCCAAAATGTATAGCCATAATTCTGACTTCTCACTTAAGGGCTTTATCCTTTCCTCAACACCAATTGTTTATGTCTTTTTTAGGTTTATCACCTCAAACCTGAAAATGAAACTTATTTTCACCTTCCAAACCCTGCCCCTCTAGATTCATTCTCTCAAACTTTGGCTTTGACCTAAAATTTCTAAAACCAGGGATGTACTTGAGGCTGGGATAAGAACACTGAAGATGAAGGGAGTCTTCTGTTTATATGGATAACCAGCCTCCCCAGGGAAGCCTCACCTCTCAGATGTGTGAGAGTGTGAGTGTGAGTGTGGGTGTGTATGTGTATGTGAGAATATGTGTGTGTGTGTGTGTGTGTAAGTGAGCGTGTGTGTGTGTATGTGTGAGTGTGTGTGGGGTGGGGGTGGATGTGCGTGCACATATGTTGTACTACACATATGCACCATACACAAATCAAAGAAGTGGGTGAGGACCAGTAATAAATAGGTCAGTGGGCAAAGTCTTTGCTTCCAGGCCTGATAACCCGAGTTCAGTCCTTGGGATCCACACAGTGAAAAGGAGAACTGGCTCCTGCATTATGGCACAAACCTTCTTACCCACTCCACTAAATAAATAAATATAATAAAAATTTTAAAGTAGATGAAAAGATCCAAATAAAATACTAAAGACATTAAAATTTATACATTTTCCAATGCAGAAAGCAGTTGTGTGACAGCCTCCAAAAGTACTTAAATATCCAATAAAATGTAACTTGACGCAATCTAAACAGCTTATTGAAAGCCTTCCCCATGTTTAGGTTTATGTGATCATTAAGTCTTCCTTTAGCATTATCATTTAGATTTGACTAAAAACTTAATGACTTTCTAGAGTGAGTTTTACTTTCACTTGTTAATAACCACCCTACTGCTCATAAGACAAGCACAGTCTTGCACTATTAACAAAAAAGCTTCCTGAAAAAGAGCATTAACCATCTGTAGCATTTCATTCTTAGACAAATAAATCAATAAAGAACTGGATGTGTTTATATTTCTCATTAGAGCAGTTCATGAAAGGTCTTAATGGGGCAAATAAATCAGTACAGAAATGGATGTGTTTGTATCTCTGCTAACCACAATTCAAGAGCAGTCTTAATGGCCAGGTCCTTAAGAGGCAGAAGCCTCTCCTTGCACACTGCAGTTGAGGCAGCAATACTTAACTCAACAGGACTTAATGTGGAGCTGGAACAGCTCTGACCATTTCTTCCTCGCCAGTCTCCTGCAAGGCTCCTATCTCCTGTAGTCTCTGAACACTCCTTCAGTGCAGATATCTGATATTTCATAAGAACAGATGTGATAAGACATCTGTCCTTTGGCACTTACATACCAATATTCAAGGCACCAGTTAAAGTAACACGTACTATGTGGCATACAATGAATGTGTATGCATTTCTGTGTAGCTCAGAGAAATCAAAACGCAATGTGTTCTGCACCACTCACGTGCATAGTGGCAAGAGAGACTGAGCTGTTATTCCAGGGAATGATGAGTTTCGTGGGAAGCCGCCATTAAGGAATTGCCCTTGCTAAGTACTAAAGTGAGGGGCTCACTGGACAGCATGGCAGGCATGTTCAGATATGTGGCTGTGGGAGCATCAAAAGCTTCCAGGCAGGGCAGGTGGGAGACAAGACTCTGCTGATGCCAGTTCTAGCATCTTGGAGAATTTAACCACCTTGACGTCATTCAAAGTCTGACTCAACTAACACTGGTCAGAGTGTTAGCTTGGTCCAGTGAGCTGAATTTATGTTCCCCAAGAGGTATGTGAGGGAAGCAGAGGAAGCACTGCTGTGACCAACAGGAAATATATATTCTCTTAGTGGCTGTAGCAACAAGAGTAAGAGCTATGTGGTACAAGCTCAGAAAGACAGGGTTAAGAGTTTTTTTTTTTTTTAAGGCTGGGCATGGTAGCACACATCTGTAATCCCAGCACTCAGTGGGCAGAGGCAGGTGGATCTCTGTGAGTTCAAGGACAGCTTGGTCCACGAGTCCAGGACAGCCAAGAAGACAGAGCAACCCTGTCTCAAAAAATAAAAAATAAAAAAGCTGGGCAAGGAGGCCATAGTCCAAAGCAAGTTAAGATCTGCAAAAATGACAGAAAAAAAAAAACAAACAAACAAAGACACGGTTATTAGTGATGTACACAACTAAAAAGGAACTTATCTAGTGGTAAAAGAGATGATTTTTTAAAACAGATGATGCAGAGAAAGCAGAACTTCTTGGCCTTTATGCATTCTATCAACGGGGACAACCTTCAGGTTAAACGGATAATTAACAATAATAAGTGGGGAAAGTCCAGAAAAAAGGTTCGCTCAAGTCAATTCATCAAATAATTTGTACCAACAGAACTGCAAAATAAGATAACTGAACTAAAGAAAATTTTGTGAATTGCACAAGATGAAGTCCGAAAGAATCAAGATAATTATTGCTGCATCTTAAAGAACACAGAGTGGCTCGTGGAGTCTACACGCAGAGCATAGAGTGGCTCGTGGAGTCTACACGCAGAGCATAGAGTGGCTCGTGGAGTCTACACGCAGAGCATAGAGTGGCTCGTGGAGTCTACACGCAGAGCATAGAGTGGCTCGTGGAGTCTACACGCAGAGCATAGAGTGGCTCGTGGAGTCTACACGCAGAGCATAGAGTGGCTCGTGGAGTCTACACGCAGAGCATAGAGTGGCTCGTGGAGTCTACACGCAGAGCATAGAGTGGCTCGTGGAGTCTACACGCAGAGCATAGAGTGGCTCGTGGAGTCTACACGCAGAGCATAGAGTGGCTCGTGGAGTCTACACGCAGAGCATAGAGTGGCTCGTGGAGTCTACCACTATAGAGAAGCAGGCAGTGGTAGTAGATTCTGAAAATAATTCTTCCGGTGGGGGACTGGGAGACGGGAGGAAGAAGCCATTATATATTCTCTGATCATAAGAGAATTGTACACCCTTATCAAAAAAAGCACAGAAACATGTAAAGAATAAAAGCCACCCATAATCCTACCGGCCAGCTATAACAGCTGTTAAAATGTGGGCATACTTCTAATGAATACATACTTTCATTTTTGTTTGTATCATATAACACTCTGATCTCACTTAAAGCTCTTTACAAATATAATTTACAGATCAATAGTATTTAATACATGGAAGCAAGACCAATTATGTAACCATAAAGAATGACACAATTTGACTTGAGAGATGGCTCAGCCATTAAAGGCTAGGCTCACAGTCAGAAATATAAGAAGACAAATAGCGGGGCGTGGTGGCGCACGCCTTTAATCCCAGCACTTGGGAGGCAGAGGCAGGCGGATCGCTGTGAGTTCGAGGCCAGCCTGGTCTACAAAGTGAGTCCAGGACAGCCAAGGCTACACAGAGAGACCCTGTCTCAAAAAAGAAAGAAAGAAAGAAAGAAAGAAAGAAAGAAAGAAAGAAAGAAATATAAGAAGACAATTAACGGGAATGGTTATAGCTCAAAACCTTGAGCAGTGAGCACTAGGCGGCGCATGCTAATTCTCTCATTCTTGCATGTGCTCAGTAAACACTGTCTGCAGGGTATACATCTGTCCACAACTGGAGTATAACAACGGGACAGACATAAATACCTGCCCTCATTTCTAAGTGGGAAAAGAGACAATAAAGATAAAGATAATAATAAAAGCCAGGCATGGTGGGGCACACCTTTAATCACAGCACTCAAGAGGCAGAGGCAGGAGGACTTCTGTGAGTTTGAAGCTATCTTGGTCTGCAAAGTGGTGTCCAGGACAACCAAGGCTATACAGAGAAATCCTGTCTCAAAAACGAAAACAAAAAACAAAAAGTATAAGATCTTATAGTTTTTCCTGAAAGGGAAAATGGTACAATGACAGCAAAAATAAAAATAAATAAATAAATAAATAAATAAATAAATAAATCATTCAATGGGACAAAATCAGTGGGAGGCTAATCTAGGTATGTTTCAAAAGGGAATCATCTCAAGGGCCTTGGTACTGATAACCATAGCCCCTTCAAGTAGCAAGAGTTGGGTTCTCAGGATCTTAAACCGCAGCTCCTTCAAGGCCTTGGACCCAGGCTGTTACTGGTTCTGACAAGCAATAACCTTCTCCATATATCAGGGTCTCAGGGAACCTCAGTTCAGGTCCTAGTCTTCAAAAAAAGGAAAAATGAAACAGAGAGAGAGAGAGAGAGAGAGAGAGAGAGAGAGAGAGAGAGAGAGAGAGCGCCAAAGATGTAAATGCAGGCTCATAAACAATAGATCTTGCCAACATAGGAATAAATCTTCAGATAAGACAATGATTTGTCATAGACATATCTGAGACTAAAAGAAACTGAAATCCATCAAAATTTAAAACTTCCCTTTTTTGAGGAAGGTGAGCACAACACTGAACAGAAGAAGATAATGTACTAGCCAGTGGAGTGTATAGCAACATGTACAACTCAACCACAAATGACAAAGATAAAAGACTTGAATAGATGTTTCTCTACCAAAGATATGCAAAAGGCAAACACACACCCATTCCTTAATACCATCAGTCACCAGAGAGATAAAATACAACCACAAGGACATACTATGTTTGACTCATTAGGCTGGCTGTAATTAGAAGGATAGGCCATCAATGGTCTGGAAAAAAAATCTAACCCAGTGTCTATACCAGCTTCAAGGTCCCATGAGACCAAAGAGAGATAGATAGACCCAAGACTGCAGCGCCATTTATTTGGGACTTACTGACATAAATGTGGTGGTCAAGATAGAAGAAAGCCTGGCGATTCTCCATTATCTGGGTCAGAAGAAGGGGGCTTTGGTAACCATCAAGACATAATGGTTTCTCCAAACCCAGGAACACACCGTGTTTGTCTCAAGCTAATGCCAAAGATGGGAGGCACAGTCTCAACAGCACCAGGCTCTGCTCACACAGCGCCACACGCCACTCTAAGCTTTTGTCTAGACTCTGCCAGGAAGTTTACTAGGATTACTCAAGGGTGATCATGGTGGTTACAACCCAAGACGGCCACAGTCATTTCAAACCTTGTCCCTAGATGGCAAGATGTAGAGAAATCAGAGCCTTCACAAACTGCTGCAGGCCCGTGAAGTGGTGAAGTTGCTTTGTTAACTACCTGGAAGTTTCTCAAGAAGTAAAATGTAATAGTATGACAAGGAAAGGATACTCTCAGGTCCAATCACAAGTGTAAGTCCACACAGAAATCTTTAAACAAATGGTAAGAGCTGAGGCAAAACAACCCAAATTGTCTACCAACTAACAAGGAGATCAGTGAAGTGTGATCTATCAACTATTCAAGCAGTAAGAGGAATGAAGTACATGCTAGAAGAGAAATGAACCTTGAGACAGCATGCTAGGTTAAAGAAGCCACACAGGAAGAACACAGGTGATCCTACAGATGCACAAAAAGATGACTGGCTGCCGCCACTAAAGGAGAAATAAGGAGGTGCTGGCACCTAAAAGGTACAGATTGCGTTTGGGAGGTGATGAAATGTTCTAAAACATTTTGGGCTGATGGCTACACAACTGTGGATATGGAAAATAAAGTTGGCTTGTGTGCTTAAACAGCCGAATTGCATGGGACATGTATTAGATTAGGGCAGGGGACTTCTCTATAAAACCTTTGTTAAATTGTAATAGCAGACTGTTCCACATGTGCATCTCTGCTGTACCAGGTGCAGGCCAGAATGAACCAGCAACTGACACCTTGGTGCTTAGCTGGTAACACATCTGTTTTCCTCTATTCAACCAGGAGTAGCCCCAGGCAGGGACTTGACACCTGTTCTGCGCAATTCAGTGAGCGTTTGAACACTGTGTGCGTGTGACATGTGATAGGACGTACCGTATGGTCAAACCTTTAAAGTGGTCCTGCAGGAAGCTTTACTTCAACTGGGGTCAGCAGGCAAAGTCTAAGAGGCGTACATCTGAACAGAAACTGGAGTGATGAGAGGGAAGCAAGAGATGGGCATTTCAGGAATGAAGGAAACAGAAAGGGTGAAGGACCTCCAGATAGGAACGCTGAGCACCAGGCCTGGGTTCCCAAGGGAAGGAGTCACATCTGCCATGCACTCCACACCCTTTACAACACTGGGAAGCAGGAGTGTCCGCCACTCGCTTCCAACGGCACGTCCTTAAGGTGTTTCAACCAGGGAAAAGGGGTTTTAAAACCCTTCACTGTTCAAGATCATCACAGATGTACTCTTCTTCAAGACAAAAACCACAGATGGAGGAAAAAAAGGGGAACACTTTTTGAGTTTTGTAATGACAGAAAGTGGGGGGGTGGGGTGGGGTGGCAGCTTTACAAGCACAGCTCGCTCATCAACCACACATTCTGCAGGCAGAATAACGCGCTCAACCTGCCTTCAGCCCCTAGAGCATGGCGCTTTGCATTTATAGTGTTTTTCATCCCTAATGCTCCCGGAGGATGGAAGGACTGCCAATATGCACAAAATTCAAAGAGGATTACAGTTCAAAGGGAGCTGTCCAGCAACCAAGAGGCTGAAACCAGAGGAGGCCGTTCGCAGACGGTTCCCAAGGCTCAAGGATGTTACAGGGATTATTCACACGACAAACTTTGTGCAGAACTTTGTGAACAACAGCAGGTTGTTCTAGCCCCTTCTCCCAGTATTCAGGCCCCTGCATTTACAGATTCGGTAAAACTGCCACAATGTAGTAGTTAAAGGGGCTGATTTTGAAACAACACATTCATGCCAGAAAACAAGAATTAACAGGCATGGGGAGTACAATAACTTGTTTATCGCTACCTCAGATACAAAAATGTTTTAAATTATGACACAAAATCGTGATGTTTTTTGTTGTTTTGAGACGAGGTCTAACTATGTACCTCTGGCCGGCCTGGAATTCATTAAGCAGACCAGGCTGACCTTGCGTTTACAGTGATGCAACCACCAACCCCAGCTCAAGAGGCAACAAGAGGCTTAACCATTGAGCGCCCAAAACCAAGACGAAACTCCATTACCAACCAGCGCTCCAACAGACGCATGGCTGAGAGAGGAAACCTACTGACTCTAAACTCAGACACAGGCGACAAGATGACGTGCAAGCCGCGGAAGGGAGGGATGTGAGCCTAGGAGTCCCCCCCCCCCCTCCCCGACCGCCCGTGAGCGACGCAGCTGCCCAGCCGGTGCTCACCTTCCGGGCCGGGCGGCGACTCCGGCCGCTTCCCGCGGGATAAGAAGGCCTTAGGGAGCAGCAGCGACACAGCCAGGACGAGGCCGGAGGCCAGCGCCACTCTCTGCACGGTGGAGTACGCCATGGCTGCGTACCGGGCGCTCAGGAGTCGGAACCGGAACCGGAACCGCAGCGCGCTTGCGGGCTCACACCCGACCCGCGGGTTACGCGGACGGCGGCGCGCGAGGGACAAGACGAGCATGCCCTCGGCTATGCCAGCGACCCCCCAGGGCAGAACGGTGTGTGCCAACCACAAGCTTTTCTACCTTCTAGCTCGCCCTACGTCCAGCAGTCACGTAGGCCTGGGCATCCTAACGCCTAAACCTGATAGTTTTGCACTTTTCTCCATCCCTGCTCGCCATCCACCCGTAAACCCTTTCCTCCTTTGTGGGAGAAACTCACTTTCCCAACTTACTTGGCTCCCATGCTCCATCTGCAGCCAAGAGTGATAAATTCAAATTTCAGCACTATTGAGCGGTTGCCATAGCATGAAGCCTTCCAAAACCTACCATGACCTTCAGAACGATTTCAAACTTCCTTCTCTGACCTCAAGGTCAGAGAAGGCCCTGTATTATCTAGTCTTACTAATGCTCTTTAGAGACTGGATGACTCATTATCTGCTACCAAATTTCTTGTTTCAAGTGAGTTTTGCTCATCTTGTTCCCTCTACCTGGAAAATCCCAGATATCATCCTCACCTGAAGAAACAGCTTATAACAATTACCCTTAAACCTTTTCAAAGCCAGGTGTGGTGACGCACGTCGTCTTTAATTCCAGCATTCGGGAGGGAGAGGCCGGTCTAGCTCTGTAAATTTGAGGCCAGCCTGGTCTACAAAGTGAGTCCAGGACAATCAGGGCTATTATACAAAGAAACCCTGCCTTGATAACAGAGAGAGGGGGGGGGGGGGAGAGGAGGAGAGTCAGCCAGCAACAGCATCTGCATCTGTTACAAACCTTGCCTCTATGCTACCTGTCTGTATCCATTTAACAAATGCTCTTTTAGCTTTAAACTACCCATCAAAATCTGGTTAGCAGGTAGGTACCTAAACAAAATTCTGGGCTCTACAGTCAGCTCAGCTGCAAAAAGGAGTCAAGAAAGGCTCTGCTGAGCTGAATTTTAAGCTCTTTATTTAATAGGCAGACAGGTGAGAGGGGTTAGAGGGGTATTCCAGGAAAAGCAAGCAAAGAAAGCTAAGGCAGGAAAAGTCCACAGCATCCTGCTGTGTTCAGAGAACTACCAGTAAGTTATTTTAGCTGGATGTGCAGTTGGTGACCAGACTTAAAGTGGTGAGACTGTAGATCTCAAAAGTATATTCTGAGTGTGACACATATATTTATTTTTGCTTTCCCCTGGACACTTCCAGAAATGAAAAAATGTATAAACCTACAAGACTGAAGAGAATGATAGGAAACGGTATCAGATGAGAAAAGTCAACACTGTGTAAGGCACAGAACAACATCATCCAGTAAAAACGTAATCTCAGGCTGGGCGTGGTGGCAAGCGCCCGTAATCCCAGCACTTGGGAGGCAGAGGCAGGTGGATGGCTGTGAGTTCTAGGCCAGCCTGGTCTACAAAGTAAGTCCAGGACAGCCAAGGCCACACAGAGAAGCCCTGTCTCAAGAAACCAAATCATCATCAGCGTCATCATCATCATCATCAGCAGCAGCAGCATCATCTCAGATTTTCTACTAGTCACATTAAAGGGTCTAAAATAAACATGTGAGATAAGTTTCTATTTAAATTGATATAGCCAAAATATTATTTTGGATTGTGTAGCACTAGTTGGTCATATTTTAGTGACCCAGTAGCCACATGTAATATCAGCTACCAATTGGATAGAGAAGGTGTACAGTATAAAAGGTTAATTGGTTACAAAAGGGAAAGCCTCTATAAGTTCCCAAGAACCTATAAATTCTAGTGACTGGAAACACCGGGTATCTGCAAAGGTCAGACTGTGGCGTGCAGCTGAATTAAGAAGGACTGGTAGAGAGTCTAGTTATGAAGCAGATATCCAAGCTAGGCATGGTGGCGCACACCTTTAATCGCAGCACTTGGGAAGCAGAGGCAGGTGGATATCTGTGAGTTCAAGGCCAGCCTCATCTACACCGAGAACTGGAGAGAGAGACAGAGAGGGGGGCCTGTTTCAAAACAAAGTAAAATAAACAAGCCAAAAAAAGTGAGTATCTTTTCTACAGATGTTTATCCCTGTTGGAACCAGCAGAATGTCTTACTGGTTATGTCGTCCATGCTGGCAAAAGCTATTCAGCCCTTACAATGTTCTCAGGGTCGCACCTGTTGCCCTAGTTACTTCGTTCTTGCTGGGATAAACTCCATGACTAAAACCAACTTGGACTAAGAAACAGCTGACTCGGCCTACAACTTCCAGTCTGTCATCAAAGGAAGCCACGGCAGGACCTGATGCAGAGACCACGGGGAAACGCTGACCTGATCCTCTGCTTGTTCAGCTACAACTCTCCCCCACCTGCCCAAGGGTGGTGCCTTTCATAATGGGATTGGCCCTTTCACGTCGACTATCAATCAAGAAAACGCTCCCAGTCACAGGAAAAACTGTTAGATACAATTCTGTAATTGAGGTTCCTCCCTCCTAGGTGACTAGATCAGGTGTCAAGTTGCCAAAGCCAGCCAGCAAACATAACTCAATTGACTGTCCTGTAGCTGTACGAGGACAGCAGTATTATATGCCATCTGAGAGATGAGAAAAGCAAGGCACAAAAAGCGTAAGAAACTTCCCAACAACTACCCAGTATAAACTGGAACTTGTGATTTGACCGCAGGGATACTTACCCTGAAACTACCAGTTTTACTCTCTACAGAGATTAGACCAGACAAGCTCTGAGCTTATGGATAACAGGGGCAGGTTAGGAAGCAAACACTCAGGGGATGTGTCACCAAAAGATACGGGGGGGGGGGGTCTGGAATAATATCCCAAATTCTAGCTTGTGTGACTGGTAGGCGTTGATTCCACGTAACAAAAATTTCAGAACAGGAACAGAGTAAAGTTGGTAAGATGATCATGAGTTCAAGTTTTGAGTTTGAAGTTTCATGAAATGCCCACATAGAAATATTTGGAACATAAGCTCAGCTTAGAAGATACGTATAAGCTGAAGTCAATTGGTAATATAATCAATGGTAAATTAAGTCAAGCAGAAGACGACATTAGCAAGAGTAGTTGCAGAAAGTAAACAGGTAACAATGAAGATCTAGTTAACAATCCTATGATGAAGTCCCTGTGTGTGGACAGAAATGGGCAGATGAAGTTAATGATCAGGAAACAAGAAGATGAAAAGTTTTTAAAGGATCTCTCTCTCTCTCTCTCTCTCTCTCTCTCTCTCTCTCTCTCTCTGTGTGTGTGTGTGTGTGTGTGTGTGTGTGTGTGTGTGTGTGTAAGTATAGGTGTGCATGCTTAAGTGTGGGTATTCTCAAGAGGACAATCTCAGAAAACTTCAAGTGTCACAGGAGCACCGTTCACTTTACATATTGAGGCAGGGTCTCTTACTGGCCTTTGAGGCTATGTTGTAGATTAGTTTAGCAAGGGTAGCTGGCTAGCAAGCCCTAGGGAATCCATCTATTTCCACCTCCCAGCACTGGGCTGAAAAGCATGGGTCACTGTGCCTATTTGTTTTTTGTTTGTTGCTTTGTTTTTAACGTTTTGGTAATTGAACTTTGTTCTTCACACTTGTAAGACAAAGCACTTTACTGACCAAGTCGTCTGCCCAACCCCTGGAACTATATTTTTGCTGTTGTCAGTGGTGGTAGTAATGGTTGGTTTACTTGCTTGCTTGCTTATAAAAAAGATATTTGAAAGCATGAGGAAGGTCGAGTTATACATCTATTACGTTCCTGAGCTTTGAGTCATGAGAAGACAAATAAATCTTCTTTAGGAAAAAAAAATGCAAAGGGAACAGTCCAGAGGAAATAGCCAAGTGTCCATTAGAACAAGAAAGTTATGAGAAGTACAGAAAAGAGAGGGGGAAGGTGGTGGATACGAGATGAATATGTTACAGCAGGATGAGGGTGGAGGATCTTGTGAAGATGAGTGAACTGGTGGCTGAAATTTCAGCCAGTAGCCATAGTGAATGGACAGAGATCAAGACCACATTAGACCAGGGACGTCACCCGGTGAAAAATGAAACCACAAAGGTCCAGAGTACCTAGCTGGGTCCACACTCAGCACTGCAGCCAGATGAAGTGTGGTCCTAGAAGTGACAGGAACCCACTCAATGGGCAGAGGTGATTGGCTGCTCCGGTCAAAGCTCTGGCTGGCTGTGCTCTGTGGTGGCTTATAGCATCCTGGATCCAGAAGTAATACTATAATAAGAATCCTCTAGAAAAATGCAGGTCTATTTCAAAGCAAGGTTTTAAAACATAGTCTAAGAGAACTGAGACCACAAGTCTGATAGCTTTGAGCTAAAGCCTGAACAAACGTCAGGGAAGTAGAGCTGGCAAGTCAGGTCCAGTCTGTACATGATTGAACGGAAAGAAGTGAATGCAGGTACAGTGGTGATTTGGAGTACTGAGGAAGGCCTATATTTGTTCTTTGTTGTTCAAGAACAGGGTTTTTACATACCCCAGGCTAGCCTAGAACTTGCCATGTAGCTGAGGCTGTCCTTGAACTTCCAGTCCTCCTGCCTCCACATTGTAAACATTGGATTGCATGTATGTGCCACTGTATCTGGTTAGGTCTGCTCTATTTTTTTAAGGGAAGAAACAAATATATGTGTGTGTTTAGGGGAAACTTATCAGAAAAATGATGATGAAAAATCTGGAAGGGAGAGGAAGCAATATTAGAGCAAAGCCCAGACCTGGAGCAGACATGAGGACCACACAAGGACTCAGAGGTGATGCTAGTGTAAAGGAAAGAAGCAGGAGTGAGTCAGGCATGCATTAGTGGCATGGTGTAGGGACAGCAGACCGAGGGAGTGTAGTCCCCAATGCATCAGGCCTCCTGGCAAAAGGATGTATTTCAGGTCGTTAAGGGAAAGATGTTGGAAAGGACTTTGGGGTGTAGAAAATCATTCCATCTTGGCAAAGGGGCATAAAATAACCAGGGACAACAGATAACTGTGCGTTACTTGTTCTCTCACTGGAAACAAACAGTATCTTTCTAACAGCACATTCTGGGCTGGCCTTGGCATCCCTTGTGACTGGGAGCCCCCAAAAGACCCATTCTAGAAGAATAAAGGTAGGCAGGAGGAGGAGGAGGAGGAACTAAAAGACCCTCAGTTATTAGACCAAAGAGACAATTAAGGTTCCCAATGAGGGATGGGCACCTCCTGTTGGTGACCCTGGTGATTAGCAGCTACAGGAGGTCCATGAAATCAATGCTGAGGTTCAACTGTCTTTAATATAAGGATGCTTCCAGAGTTTCTACAGGGAGAAAGGAGGTAGTGGGAAGTATTCCAGGGTATTCACTCATAAGTAACTGTGAAGTCATTGGATTAAAGTGGCAGCCGTTTTTTTTTTTTTCTAAACAAGAGGCCTCCCTAGAAGGCAGGTGTGCACAGCACTTAAGAGAGAAGAGAACAGAGAACTCTTGTGAGAAGCGTGTAAGAGGAGGGATTTCATCTGAGATGTGAAAGTAAGGTATAAGAGAAATCAACATGAGGAAAACAAGGAAAGTGCCAAGAAAGAAGAAAACAGCTGCCCTTAGGTAAGCTCCACACCCCATCTGCCTCACAGCAGGGTGCAGCAAGAGCTCCGTGCACTCTTCTCTTCCTATCTGTCATCATCATGTCCTTCCCATCCCATAGGCCTCCCCTTTAAGGACCTGTATAGCCCATCCTTTACCCTAAAATATCATCTCCTCTATAGGTCAGCAAGAGCTCTGTCCATTGAAATTCAGAATGCCCATTTACCCAGTTCCCTTCACCTAGCCCCTCCCGTTGCCAGCCTTCCCTTAAATACAGTGTCCACACCTACAGGAACAACTTCTGGAAGGTTCTCGTGGACTCTGGCTCGTGCTAACTTTTGATGGGTTCCTCTGGGAGCTATTCCTGTGGGGTTTGTTAGGATTGCTCACCTAGATGGGAACCCTAGAGTGACAGGGTTGCATCTTTTTCCCGGGGCATGGCTGAGCAAGAACTGGCTTTCACAGGAAGATGTGTTAAAGCCCCAGACTACTGATTTCACAGACATATATTGATTTTCCCCCTCTTTGAGACAGGGCCTCACTCTATAGCCCTGGCTGGCCTAGATCTTGATGTATAGACCAAAATGGCCTTGAACTCACAAAGATATGGCTGCTTCTGCCTCCAAAGTGCTAGGATTAAAGGCATGCACCAACACACCTGGTTTCATTTTTTTAAAAATACAGTCTCTAGGAAGTGTTGGCTTTGAAATCTACATAGGCAAGGGTAACCCTAAACTTCTGATCTGTCTAGAATGCACCTTAAGGAAGAGTGAATAAGCAATTATGGTAGTCCCATTGTGGAGAGTTAGTCCTTCCTACAGACAAGAAATTGGGATAGCCGTTAAAGAAATGATATCCAAGTAGCCAGAATATAGGGGAAGGGAGAGGCTTGTAACTACAAAACATCTCGAAAAGGAACTTAAACAAAAAAAAAAGCAAAAATAAAATTTATGTATGTGGAATGCTTAGAAGGCAGTGTACTGGACCAACACTTTGAATGATGAATAAAAAGGAGAGCACCAAGCACCTGACAATTGTGGGTATCCAAAGTCATTGCATACGGTTTCTTGATGTTATCCGCACTGGAGATCTCGTGTTCTCAAGGCAGGGTCCAACAAAGTCATCTCCCGGCTTCTTTTAGCACCAAGATGCAGATACCCAACTGTTCTCGACTCAGGTTTTGGTTTATAAGCTCTATCAGCAAGGAGAGCCCTATTTGATGACTGTCAGCGGCAGCAGAGGTGGGACATCTCACGCAGACGGGCAGACGGGCAGCTTCCCGACAGGCAGAGCAGAGGCCACACAGGTCTGCGGTCAGTCAGCAGAGCTTGTCGGGAGACTAGTTCTGTAGTGCAATACCTGGGGGCCAGCCAAGCTCTAGGGAACCTCTGGGTTTCTCACAGATAAAATGGGAACCGTGCCTCCCCTCCCACAGAGCTTGAGGGAACGAGCGCATGCGTGGTAGAATCAGCCTTAGAAGCTGCTCCTAAAAGGCAAGCCTGAAGGAAGAAAATTAGAATCAGATGAAAAAACTTCGGAGGAAAGCTGGAAGGCCCAGATTCCTTCTGCAATGGGGAAGGGTAGGCAAAGGTAAGGAATATGAAGACGGGGGCCTCCTGTGGGCAAGTGGACAATGACCTCACCGCTTCCAAAGAGAAGTCACAGCCAGATACCTTCCCTCTGCTCTGAATAAGGAGAAATAGTCTTTGGCGCCAATTAATTAAGCAAACTAATAGAAATTCCCTGCTTAAGTCACTCTTTGCATATCCATAATCTCTGAACTACATTTTCTGTATACTTTACCCCTGGGTAAAAATGGACGAGCATTTAAATGCTTTCTCACATAATCTCGCTAAAGCACACTCTTGCCTATAAATATTCATGCCACTGCCAAAACATTTGCAAGCTTTCCCCAAAGGTGAAATGTGTAGAATGTACTTTGTCTTCTGGGTATAAATATTACCCAATACATTTTGGTTAATATGAATACACTAATTATTCCTGTAACCCTTTTTAAAAAGGGTCATCTTCCTGATGTGAATTTTTAAAAAATGTAATTACAGTAATTGGATACTTAATCTAATTAAAATTTGCTTTATCTTTAATGGAAAATTTTCTAAAGAGGCGGAACGACAATTGGCTTTTGATAATGACTGTTTTCTTTCTGCAAGGGGATCAAGTTGCTCAGAGCTGGAGACGCCAGTGCCCTGGCTGCTGGGCAGAGCGAAGACAGCCCTTCTCATAACTCAGTACTTCAGGGCTGAGTGTGGCTTTAGGGACATGAAAGCGTGAGGGAAAGCAATAGGGGGAACTGGATTTTAGATTCCAACAGATGAGTTGCCCTCCTTTCTTTGAAGCAGGGGCCCCTTACTCCTCTGGACCCGTGATTGGTCCTTGGTGGTCATATGACCTTAGCCCTAGCGGTGCAGGTCGCTGGCTCCCTTGCTGGGCTTTTTGGAGCAGGAGCGGGAGAAAGCGTACCAACCACAGTGTTGGAAGGAGTTGTAGCCATAGTAGGTGAGGGCTATGCTTGAAGTCATCTACACACAGTTTCTGATTACAGGGTAAGGAATTCTCGGGTTTTTCAACATATGTCGTTCTCTAGCCTGGGAAGCAAGCTGGGTCATCACCTTTAGACCAACTCTCCATGAGGAAGAGAGCTAGCTTTTTTACTTTGTGGGAGAAAAAGTCTGAGGGCTATTCCGCACATAATTCCTGCGGCATCCCGGTAAGACTGAAGTCGCCTCCTCCCTGACACGCCCACCTACAGCCTCCTCCCTTGCCTCACTTTCCTACTCCCTCACTACCTGTTTTGTTTAAAAAAAAAATTGAGATCATCCTACAAATAAAGCAGTCCTATTTACCTCGGAGCAGGCTTTTAGGGGAACACACTCAAAGTTAGATGCAGTGAACCTTTTCCTCCACCAGGTGGAGCAGGCTTGCCTGAAGAAGGGAGCAGGGAGGCAGCTTGCGGGTGACCCTGAGCACTCTGGTACCCAACCTCACCTCAGCTCCCAGCACTCTTCTTAGGACCGCCTATCCTCTTTCCATTGGCTGCCCAATCCCTCCTCCACTCGGGCAGTGCATTCCCCCGTTTTGGAGTCATCATCTGTAGCAACTGAAAGTTTTGTGCACAGAATAAGTTTTCATGCAAAGCAATTTGAATAGAGCATGCCTCCATTAAACGCTGTTTGATGAACATGGGCTGTTTAATAACTAGCTACCCTCCCAGTTAGAGATACTTACAAAAATAACCATGGCTATACTATCTTATTGCTAACAATAGGCAATTAAGTGCCATCCTAGTTTACTTAAGGAGTTTTTTTTTTTTTTTTAAATGCAATTAGGTCACAAGAATCCAAGAGGCAAACCAGCCAGCAGGAGTAACCCAGTCAGGTTCAATTCCTGCAAGATTCTGCCTGGCTCCAGGGACTTATTAGTGATGGCCTCTTAGCTACCTTTGTATTCACCCCATTACAAACATTTTAAATTATTCTTTAGGCCTGCACTGATATACAGACAAAAAAAAGTTGATATCTATCTATGTAGCAGCATAATTTTTGACCTAAAATTTTATTTTACCTTCTGATTTTAAAAGAAATAGGTGCACTTTCGGGTCCAGCATGCCTAGTGGTTTAAGGTACACTACCTGGTTGAGTGCATAGCCAATATGCTTGGTCATGACTTCTATTCCAGAGAGTCCAGTGTGTACTGAAGTAATAAGACTCCCAGTTTATGTTTTCCACAATACACTAAAGGAGTGTGTGTGTGTGTATGCTATTTGTATCTATGCACATGCTTGTGTGTATGGAGGTCAAAAATGTTGGATTTCTTCCTCTATGACTTTCTACCTTAGTTTGTGAGGCTCTCTGTTCCTATCACTTTTGTCTTCACTTCCTCAGCACTTGGGTTAAAGGGCACAAACAGTTCTGGGGGGGATCAAGCACAGGGCCTCATGCTTGCATGGCAAAGCACTTTGCTGGTTGAGTCAGTTACCCAGCCCCATGGTCTTTAATGGTGTCAAGCATCCTAGGAGTTAAAAGTTGGCATTAAAAAAAAATCTTCCAGCAGGTGCTTCCATATTCTCCGACTGCAGGAGGCTTACTCAGGTGGCAGGGAAGCACTCCCAAGAATCTTCTGGTTCTGCGCATACAAGGCTCAGGCTCATCCTCAGCTGAGCTGGGGTAGGGGCTGAGACAGTGAGGACAGAGTCCGGGCTTGCTTTCTGCATGTTTTCCTTGAGCCTATAAAAAAGCCTATGACCGTGGCAATGGTCCTAGGAATAGGGGGTAGATTTGTTACCTAACCCCTAACCTCTGTGTTCAGAAGGTGGGATGGGCAATCGCTGCCAGACTAACCACATTTACTCACCTATGACATGCCGCTGGTCATATTATGTGTGAGGGAATTTCCAAAGCAGTTTAACTGAGAAGGGAAAAGACACCCAGAATGTGGGCAAGTGAGCTGAGTACCAGCACTCACCTCTTCCTGCTGGAAACAACGTGACCAGCCACCTCATGTTCGTGCCACCATGGCCCCTGCCATGACAGATTGTATTCCTGTTTAAACCGTAAGCTAAAATAAACAATTTCTTCTTCTTCTTTTAGGATTTATTTACTCTGTACACACTATTTTGCCTACATGTGCGCCTGCATGCCAGAAGATGGCACCAGATCTCATTATAGATGGTTGTGAGTCACCATGTGGTTGTTGGGTATTGAGCTCAGGACCTTTGGAAGGATATCCAGGACACACCAGCCCTAGTGATTTCTTGTTAAAGTTTCTTTTTCAGGTATTTTGTCATAGCAACCATACAGAAGGCTACAGCAGAAACAGTGGTGTTGAATGACTGACTGGCTTATCCTAATCTCAACTAACAAGGTGACCAAAAAGTGCAACCGAAGGACCCAGGCATAGAAGAAGTAAGCAGAGGAGCAGTGTCTAGCAAGGCCAACAATGTCCTTGAGACATTGGCTGTTTGTCCCCCAGGACACAGGACGGCTATGATCCTCGAATGAAAAGAGAGGCACTGGATCCCACTGATGCACTTAATATGGGTTACTCATCTCTCTGAGCCTCCAGCTCCACCCTCCGCCTGCCGCACTCCAGACACGGTTGGAAAGCACTCCCCCGCTCCCCCCCCCCCCCGAGACTGTAGATGGTGTGCACTTCCTGGAATGCTCTGTCCCTCGATACCTACACAGCTCAATATCTCTCCTCCTCCAAGGCTTTGTCCTTAGAGCAGTTTCCTCAGTGAGTTACATCACTGACTAATCACGAACACAGGCCGGGCTGGGAGATGACTCAGCTGGGAAGGCACTCTTCCCGTGCACACATGAGGATCTGAGTTTGAATCCCTGGAACCCATGTAACCCTATGAGTATGGGGCAGGGGGTGGGGGTGGGGGGAGTGTCTCTGTGATTCCAGTGATGGAGAGGACCAGAGGCAGAGAGACAAGCAGGTCCCTGGCCAGCTAGCTTAGCCGACTTGGCAAAGTTCCAGGCTGGTAAAAGACCCTGTCTCAAACAAAAAGTGGAAGTGACTTAAGGAGTGACATCACTATTCTCTGGCCTCTGTATACGTGTACAGACATGTGCACATAACCCTACCCCCACCCCTCACAAACACAGTCCTCATGTTCCGGTCCTGTCTTGTCTTCCTCCATTGCCCTCTTCACCTTCCAGTACATACATATCAATGTCATGGGTTGCCTGGTCCTCCTCTCCAGAGTAGAAACTTCATGGGAAGAATTGGTCCTCCTGTCTCTTTTGGTTACCTGTGCTTCCCCCAACAGCTAGAACACTTCCCAGCATATGGCTCCAATAAATATTTGTCAGATGCATGAGTGAAGATGACAATATCTAGACTCTATAGATAAGAGTGCTTTGGAAAAGAACCTCCGTCTTTCTGGAAATAAGTTTATATGCACATTACACAGCAACTGAGAACCACAATTGGGCAAATGAAGTGAGAACAGGTTTGCGGTGAGTGATGGATCACCCGTGCTCCTCTGTTGGACTTAGACAGCGTTTATCTAGCTAGAGGTAGCTAGCTGCTCTTAAATGGTGTTTCATAGCAACATGGAAGCCACAGGCCTTCCTTCAATGTCTATTCCTAACTTTATTTTCAAATATTTTAAGAATAAAACACACATCCAGATATAGGATACATTAAATTTGAATATATTAGCCACTCCTAATGTCTAGTACTGTCAGGCTAACTCATTTAAAAAAAAAACAGAGCTTGGGAATGAAGATTCTTTTGATATTTCTACGAATATATTTGGGTTTCGTAGAATGTTTTCTTGTAAGGTGGCACTCCTTGTTTGTCACTCTTACTTGTGATAAGGAATGAAAGCAGTTAGATGAGTAGATTGATGCCCTGCTGTAAAAATGAAAACAAAACCCGCATAGTTTTCGATTCCCTTCCTGCTTCCTCTTCCTCTTTCTTTCTACTTTGAGACAAATTTGCGTTCAATATTTCTGGCTAGCCTAGAACTCACTATGGTGCTGTTCTCTTGTAATCCTGGTGCTGTGGAGACAAAGACAGGCAGATCCCTAGCCAACTTGGTGAGCTCCGGCATAGGGATTGACTCCATCACTAAACAAATAAGCAAAACCTGAGGCATGGGACCTAAGGTTGCCATGGTTCTTCTCTGGCTTCCACGCATTTCTCTTCACACACAAACCTGTGCAACTATAGTCATCTGCTCAGCCCAGTTTTTAAAATCAGGACCTGTTCAGAACCCCAAGTCTTCTGAGCCCACCTAGATGCTCATCTATAAATATAATATGTCCCCTCCCTTTGGGCCCCACCGGGACATGTGTTGCATTCATTCCCACTTGCTTTGGTTTATATGTCATCACCCCATGGGGGTTACCTCTTGGTCCCACAGATCCTTTGCCTGTGAACTTCTGTGGTCTTTGCATCTGCAGCCCATCTCTCTGGTGGCTCACGTGAGGCTTTCCTCCAGATCAGCTTGATTCAGCTCAGATAGTCGGAAGCAGCGACGGCCACAGTCTAACCCTCCAGGTCAGCTCAGGACAAGGATGGGGGTGGGGGAGGACACACCATCCTGGGGTTTCCCTGCAGATTCCACTTCCTTTCATTTCATCTTTTTGAGCATGTTTGCATGTTCATGTATGTGCAGGTGTCCCTGTACAAGTTGTGCGTGTGAAGGCCAGAGGACAACCTTGGGTGTTGTTCTTAAGGCACTGGCTGTTTTTTTTTAAAAAAATGTGACAGACTCTCTTATTGGCCTAGAGCTTGACCTTTATCTGCCTCTTCAGTTCTGGGAAGACAAGCCAGTATTACCATAGCAGGCTAGCTTAAAACAAACAAACAAACAAACAAAAACAGATGCTGGAGATTAAACTCGGGATCTCATGTGTACGTGGCAAGCACTTTACAAACTGAGTGAGCTCTTTCTTCCTCCTTTTCATGCCCCTCTGAAGAACTGAGGGTCAGATGTACATACTAGGTGTGGGGTGGTGTGTCTAGGTGTCCTCAGTCCTCAACTCAGCACAATAAGGAGTTTTTTGCATCCTTCTGAAAGGTCTGAGGGAAGATGGAGACAAGATGCCACCACCACCACCACCTCCTCCACTATTTTCACAACTTCAGAACAATCTGAATTCTTGGGCTTTTTCCTTAAGAGGGAGTGTGGAAATACATATGATTTATAATGTAAACAATATACAGTGACAGGATGTGAATGAATAAAAGATGAGTAAATAAAAGCATGGAAATAAATAAGCCTCCCTTCTTGGCCCTATTCTAAGCAGCGAGGCAGATGGAGGAGGCATCCCTGCAGGACGGGAGGACACAGTGGCTGCTGCCTCAGTGTTCCTCCTCTCAGAAGCTTGGACAGCCCACACACACTAGTTCCCACCCCTAGAGTCCACTGCTTCAGCAGACCCTATTTTAGGTGCTGACCTTTTTTCATGCTGGAACATTCTGGTGCCCAGAAAAAGTGGGACAGATACTTCTAGACAGTGTGGCAACCTTCCTCTATGTTGTCATCCTCAAAGCTCAGTGACCTCGTGTACAAATGAAGGGATCAGAGGAGATGCTCTCAAGTTCTTTCACAGAGCTTCCATGGTCCCTCTTATCAGGAGGTCAGTACAACGCAGCATCTTTCTGATCCTCAGTTTTCTCATGCATGAAATGTGCACTTCTGATGGGAAGTCTCAGGCTGCTTTCCTTCTTCACTATCCCACTAGGTATTCCTGTGTTGGTGTGTGTGTGTGTGTGTGTGTGTGTGTGTGTGTGTGTGTGTGTGTTGGGGTTGTGTCAATGTGATGTGTATATATATATATATATATATATATATATATTCGTGTGTGTGTGAGCATGTGTGCGTGCAAATGCATGCACATGCATGCTTGTATACATGGAAGGAAAATCAATGTCAGTGTCTTTCCCAGTCCATCTCCACCTCAATTTATTTTATTGAGACGAGGTCACTCTCTCTAAACCTAGAGCTCTCTGATTCAGCTAGACCAGCTGGCCAGTGGGCTCCAGGAGTCCTCCTGGTTCCATCCCCCTCCAGTCACGTGCCACTTCACCTGTCTTTTTACATGCACGTCGGCAGTTTGAACTCAGGTCCTTGTGCTTGTGCTAGAAACACTTTGCAAGCTGAGCCATCTCCCAGGTGGCTTTGGCTTCTTTGATTTGTTCCCTCGGTTTGCGAGTGGATGCACAGGACCCCAACCGCACTCCTTGTTTCAGGGCAACTCTGGACTTGTCCACCAAAGTCCTCTGGGCCTCCCACCTTGAGTGGACTGAAGGAAGTACATGCTTGTAGCTCCACTCCAGACCTCCAACAGGCTGGTCTCTGTGAACTTCCCCTTTTCCATGCTCCATGCATGACAGAAGGCATCACCCCTACCCCAAAGACCCACACCCAAAGCATCCCTGCTGTAGCCCTCAGCAATCCTGTGGGGAGCTCCTGCCTCTGGGCCTGTACCTCTGTGGTGGGGATGAATTTGTCCTTAGGAGTAACTACCTAAAGTGGGGAGTCAGGGAGCAGAACCATAGTTCCTCCTAGGTGTGGGAGAGTACCAGGGAGGCCTGAAGAGGCAGGCAGGCAGGCAAGGTGGCTAGTGAGATGTAAATTCTGCCTTGGGCCCAATCTCAGGGTAGCTTTGGGCACAACTTTTCCTGGCCTCCAGCAGATGGCAGTGTGTGTACGGTTATGGCTCTGGATCTCTGGGTGAGAATTTTGCAGGCAAGAAGGATCACTGCTCATCAAAGAGCCAGCAGTCACGGTAGGGATCATTTGTCCTCCTATAGGGTCACCCCCCCCACACACACACACATTCTGTGTGCTCTGCTGAGGAGATCCTTATCCAGGGGGGCTGTGGCCAACATGGCAAACTCCTTCCCTCGCTCCAGATGGTCCAGTTCACCTTGTTCTTTCTGTCTTGTGCTCTGATTCGTGAGGGCCTGGATGGGGTCAGACTTGGCTCCAAGTCCCCGTGGTACCCATGTGCCAGAGAAGCCCACTGCTACCTGGCCACCTCTGCTGCTGCAGTAGTAGCCTCACTCTCCAGTTAACGCTGCTTTAAGATTGCTCCCCCCCGCGCATTCCACTCTGCATCATGATCCCGCAGTAAAGGCAAAACTGGCTAGTTTGAATTGTCAACTTGTCACACTCTAGAACCATCTGAAAAGAGACTCTCAGTGTTGGATTTCCTACATCAAGTTGGCCCTGGCAGGGGTGAGGATGTGGGTGGGGATGTCCTGATGATGCTATGATCATGGGAAAACCCAGCCTTAAAGAAGAGCCTGAGTTTGAGTCCTTGACCACCTAAGAGTGGAAATGGTAAGCTGAGTAGGAAGTGTGTGCTCACTCGTTACTCTCTGTTCTTGACTGGATGTGACTACCTGCTTCAAGAGTCTGCCATGACTCCTCACAGTGATAGACTAACCTGAAATTGTAAGCCGAATAACCCTTTCTCACCTTAAAGTTGCTTTTGTCAGGGTAGTTTTGTTGTTGTTTGTTTGTTTGTATCACAACGACAAAATGAAACTAGAATACTGCCCATGTCTGCAATGACAATGTTAGAATTTTGGTTTCTCAAAAAACAAGCAAACATAGAAATATCACAAGAATATGTTTTTATTTTCATCCCAGGTGCAGGGATATGGGACTGTGTTGCAGCATCTGACTATGATTTACTTTGTGCTCTAGCAAAGCTATGATTTTTGTTAGCTGCAAATGGTTCCTGTGATTGGCATTCTGGGGGCTTTACAGATGGCATATAAATGCCAGGGCCCCAAGAGGCGGGTTATGGGTTGTTGGTTGCTGTTGGTGGTGGCTTGTTAAGTAAGTCCTGTGCAAAGAAGAAACAATAGGAATAAATTAGATGCCCTGATGGTGAAGATCACACTTGCCCCCACGCAACTTGATACCCATAATCAGCATGAAGTAGTATTAACAATAATAATGTCCCTTTCCCGACCCCTGACTTTATTCAGGGATCTCTTTCCTTTCCTCTCTATCCTTTTTTCCCCCTGTCATATCTATTGTTGGGGAGTTGAAAGGGAAGAAGAAAAGGGGTGGAAGAAAGAAGAGCCCACAAAATAGTAAACACTAGCTACACATGTCCACGTTTGTACCCTGAAGAATAGTGTCAGGAATGACAGCTTTCGTCCAGCTCACCCCCTGATGGACCCTCCCACCCCTGGAGCCTGGAATGTGTCCAAGGATGCTTAACCTCCATTGTGGACTTATTTAGGTCCCCTTATGAAACACATCTGGTTATGTCTGAGAGCATTTCCAAATAGGTTCAATTGAGGAAGGAAGAAGACTTACCCTAGTGTAGACAGCATCATCCCATGGGACTGAATATAGAGGGGGTAAGGAGAAGGCTAGCTGAACACCACCGTCCATCTCTCCTTGCCTCTGGAGTATGGATGCAATGTGACCAACCATCTCACACACCCACTGCCGTATTTTGCCCACCATGATGGATTGTACTTCCTAAACCATAAACCAGAGAGGAATATAGGGGGAAATTTTCTTTAAGTTGGTTTATTTTCATGTGTTTACACAGCAGTGAGAGAAAGATAACTAATACAGCCCCCACCCCGCAGTCTGGGATTCAGAATGCTCAGGTTGAGGCTGAGTTGAGAGCTCTGTTTAACCCAAAAGGAAGCAGCCAGCGGTTTTACGTGTGGGTGGTGTGGCCTGCCTTCTGGTACTGAGGTGGAAGGGTGTTCACAAGCTGAGGGCTGGGAAAGCATCCCAGCCCTGAGGTAGGACAGTGGTCCCAAGTGTATCCTGAGGCACAGAGTCCAGGAACCTCACAGCTCTGAGAGGAGGCCTCCTCAACAGAGACAGTACAGCTCCCATGGAAGGGTTGCCCCAAACCCCTGAGGAGCTGAGGGGCTTTGGAACCTGAACTCCAATCCTTTATTTCTTCTTTCTTCTCTTCTTCTTCTGACACAAGAGAGAGTCACAGCAGGAAGTAAATCAAGAGCAAATCCAAGAGGGGAGGGACAAATCCAGGAGTGGCTGCATCTGCTCCTGGGAGAAGACAGCAGGCAACTGAGCAGACTCAGCCTTTATATAGGGCTTCTTAGGGGGCAGAGCTTTCTAAGGCAGGGATTTCCAGAGTGTGGGTTGGTGGGATTTCAAGACTGAGCTGGGGGAAGCTCCGGATTGGTCGGTTTTGTCCAGACTTCTCATCTTAAATTAGCATCATCTGGGATGAGTCCCACTGAAGGCCTAGAGATGGCAGTTACAGAGGTATGGGGGAGGGGAGCTGCTGGAGCTTCCTCAGGCAGAGGTCTGGCTACTTTTCTGCCTCCAGGGGTAATAAAGTTTACAAGGTTTCCAAAATTTACAGAGTACACTGTGAAGGCAGTAGGCAGAAGCAGGAAAGGTCGTCGTCACCATGGACAGCTCCGAGGGTGTTGGCCACAGGCATTCTAAGGCAGGAAAGGTTTCTGTAACAGTAGGCTGAGGCAGGAATAGTCACAATGGGCAGAGCTCCCCATGAGGCATTGACAGGAGCCGCTACTTCTCTGGTCTCCACAGCATGGGAAGGAAGGACTGGCTGCCTGCCCTGAGGTGAGAATAATAGCCTGCTGCTCACGGGCTAGACGTAGCTCTTGGGGATAGCGATACAATGAGCTCAGGGACTATGTGCATGTGTATGGTGGGCAGGGGGCGGGCAGTGGGGGAAGATCGTGTGCCACAGGGCTGGGGTTGCAGTGGGGGTTGGGCAGTGGATGACACCAGCTTGGTGAAAACAGCAAGCCGCCACAGCTTGGAAGTGGGCTGTTGAGGCTTGGGGACAGACTGCCATAGCTTTGGGGCAGACTACTGTTGCTGTCCCAGGCCGAGGCTTGCGTGGTGGTGATGATGTCAGGCTCAACGCCGCAGAGTGCCAAGGCTTTGGGCTTTCTCCGCTGTGGTGGAGGTGGCCTTAATCCAGCCGAGGCTAGGGCAGCAGAGAAATCTCTGTAAGTGGGATCTTAGATCTTCAGCTAGCCTGGGCCAAGAAGAGATGCTTCTAGTTTGTGCCTGCTCTCATGGTTGCCACCAAGAACTGCTCCTCTGCAATTATCAGATGCCGAGTGTAGCATCATAGGGGCAGCTGGATCTATGAAGTCAGACAGCTTCTCACAGCCCTCTGTGCGGCATAAGCGATTTCGTCTGTGAGCCCCAGTTTCCTCTCCTGCAGGATCAGAGTCTTTCTTAGCAGTATGCACCACAAAAGTTGCGAGACATTGAATGAACCCCAGCAGAGGGAAGATGCTCTTCTCTTGGCGAGTTTTGACTCACAAAGACTGGTGAGCAGAGACAAAAGGTAGATTCCGACATCAGCCTGTGTCAGGCCCCTTATTCTAGAAGAGGCAGAGGCCAGGACTCTGGGGCAGTACTCCACCAGCACCACTAGCATGGAAAACAGAAGAGGGATCACGGTGTAGCTATCCCTTGGTTACCCTCTAGGGACCTCTGAGAACTGGCATTTTAGGATGTCTGGGTTCTGGCTCTGCTATTGGCCCTGAGATGGGATCTGGGTTGGGATGGTCTAAAGGGCATGTCGAAGGTTATATTACTTAAAGGAACTGTGATTGAAGTAAGGCTTGACAGTTAGCGAGTGGACAAAAATAGTGTGCGAACAGGCACTATGTTTTAGTGGCTGTACTTGTCTCCTAGGCCTCCCCAGCTGGTTGGGAATCTTCTGAAAGAGGAAGGAAGCAGGAGACAAGGGATCCAGTTCCTGCACATCTTACTCCCTGATTCTGTCTGGCGTCTGTAACCTGGGGCACTCCCATTTGTGATCCCTGTTTTCTCCTTTAGAAATGTGACAGGCTGGGTTTCATAGGGCTTTCTGGGTCTGAGACAACTGGGTCCGAATGGGAGAAGTTAGGATACGCTGAGAACATACAGCATCCTTCACGATTTGGAGCAGAGACCTTTGTAAGTGGTTATGGCTTCTCCTGGTGGGAATTGACAACAGGCAGTAAAGAAGTATTTCCCAGTGGGAGGGGCATCGTGCGCAGACTCCGGGGTGACCGTGAGGTTTGAATGTTGGTATGCAGCTGCTTCCCGATGGACCTCGGAGTATTTGCTCCTGGGTCTATCCTACTGAGACTTGGGAAGGAGCTAGGGACATAGGAAGCTTCATGGCTGGACATTGCTGGGGTTCGGCTGCCTTTGGATCTATGAGAAGGTATGCTTTGGTGTTACCTGTGTTACCTGCTCTACAGGGGAGCACTGTTATTTGAATCAAGGCAAGTACAGGAGGTGAATAAGCAGGAATCTGAACACTCAGAAACCCAACGACAGGACCCTAGCTGTCCCAATAGCTTGAGTGAAAGCTGGTTTCGGATTCTGGTGACCAAAGGACCTCAGTATCGGGAACTCACAGTCCTTGTTGTCCTGTCCTTAGCCCAATGGGTCCATAGGCCCTGTGTCTGCTAGTCCCTAGTTACTATAGATCAGAGCTTCTCAGGTTCAGTTTGCCATAACCCACCATGGCCCTTCAGGACTCAAACCCAGGCCTTTTTGTAAGACCTTTGTAGATGCATCTTTTTTGTTTGATTGATTGTTTTGGTTTGTTTGTTTGTTTGTTTGTTTGTTTTGAGACAGGGTTTCTCTATGTAGCTCTGGCTATCCTGAGCTCTCTTTGTGGACCAGGCTAGCCCCAAACTCACAGAGATCTGCCTGCCTCTCCTTCTTTATACAACTCATGACCACATGCCCAGGGGTGGCGCCACCCAAGGTAGACTAGGTCATTCCACACTAACCATTAGTCAAGACAATGCTACGGAGACTTTCCTACAGGCAATCCAATGGAGACAAACTCTCAACTGAGAGTTCCTCTTTTCATAAGATGCTAGCTTGGGTCACTTTGGAAAAAAAAAAAACACACCTAACCAGTGCAATCCTCACACTACCTGGCAACTCTTGCCTGTAAAAAGAACCTTGACCATAGCCCCAGCCAAGCAGTGTTACCTGTAAATCCTTATTTTCTATTATTTCCCAAGATGGCCAGAGCTCCCTGTTCTGAGGGCACAAATCCTCCTGATTCTATTGGTTTTGCCCTAATAATTATAGGTGGCAGCTTCTCAAGTCCCCTTTCCCTGGGGGTCTTTTCAGTCTTCTCCTGGCATTAGTGTCTCTCTTCCCTCTACTAATCTGCTACTTTTACTACTGTTTGGCCAAAGCAAGCAACCCCATTGACCTCCATTTTTCATTTCACTATTAGCAAATTTCCTGCAACCATTTTTTTTCTTCTGTCTCTGCATACGGGGAGCTGAATGCTAAGGACAATTGCCCAGTCATGAGAAACCAGGATCCTACAAACTCTGGTGCCGTTTCTCTCAGGTCCTTGACACTGCCCACTCCTCCCTCTCTTGGTCCCCAACATCTCTGTCCCCGGCTTTTCACAGAGACTCTTCCAGAATGTCTCCCCTCTCCTCTCGTTGCCCACAGTATCACCTGCCACTCTACCTATTATTTTAAAAAAAGGAACGCTAAGAAAGAGAAGCCTTTATGTAGGCAACCGTTTCACGTTCTTCTTCCTCAGTCACACACTGTGGCCTCTCCCTGGCTGTGGCTTTGACACCAAACATCCTCAAACCGCAGCTTTCTCTCTCTCTCTCTCTCTCTCTCTCTCTCTCTCTCTCTCTCTCTCTCTCTCTCTCTCTCTCTCTCTCCTGTGTGAGCCACTTCAAAGTTATACCCACACCAAGCATCTAAGTTCAGCCTAGAGGAAAATGCAGCTGCTACCTGGGGTACACAGAGGTCTGGGTGCCAGATCAGGGCCTCCGATCAAGGCAAGACAAGGGCAAGTTAAATCAGAATTCATTTTAGGGGAAAAAAATCAAAGTCACAGGATACGCTCTCAAAGCCCGAAAGAACAGTGGGGAGATTGGAGTTGGCGCTGTGAGGCAGGAGCTGGGTCACAGGTGATGGTGTCGAGAAGTGAGGAGAGGGCAGGAAGAAGGAAGAGTGAATCTCGGTGATTTCTGTCAGTAGACTTGGAATGTGCAGATAACCTTGCTCGGCCTTTGAATGACTTATGCCAAAATAATGAGCTGTAGACGGTCTTTAAATGTGTGAAGGATGGAGGCCACAGGCCTCTTTTTATAGTGTAGACCAGATTGCCCAGGGCAAATAAAGTTGTTCAAGAGAAAAAAAGGAGTGTGTGTGTGTGTGTGTGTGTGTGTGTGTGTGTGTGTAGGGGGGCATCTCCCATGTTCTTTGCAGGTTAAATGTATTCCTTGGTTGCATGCTCTGAGCTGTCTGTGGTGCCAAGATTCTAAAGTCCTGTTCAGAGTTGTGAGGAACAGGGGAGGAGAGGACTGAGCTTGGATACAGTGACGGACTGTCCCCCAGAACAAGTCTTGGCACGCAGCAGGACTCCAGTCAGTATTTGAAGAATGGCTCAGATACTCTGGGATCTCCTGGGAAACAGTTTATCCATTTGTTGCTTTCTTCCATACAGAGAAGTCTGTCTTTGATCCTAGCTCTTTCAGTGCATGCTAAAAGGGCAGGTGAATGGTCCCCAGGGTCATCACACCACATCCATCACGTTAGAGTCACAGGTCTCGTGTCCCTCCATCCCATCCCATTGGATGGTATGCTTTAAAGGGAGGAATTCTGGACTAGGGATTAAGCAAGGGTGTCCTGGTCCCTTCACTATCAATGACTCATTGAGTAAAGTTGGGAGGATCATTTACCCATGAGGCTTCAGTTGTTTCACAGAAGCGTTGTATGGACCAGACTCCTGTCACCTTAATGAAAGACCTGATATTATTAACTTATAAAAGGCAAAATTTATTTACTGTACAGTTTTGGAGATTTCTTTCCTTGACTGGGCGCTCCCATTACTTCAGGCCTTTGAATATGGTGCCAGAAGACCATGACCTGAAATATGTGACAGACAAAACTTCACACTTCATGAGCCAGGAAGCAACACAGAAAGGAAGAAAACATAGGGATCAGTATCCTACAACTCTCTCAATCACTGATGTACCCTAAGTGACCTAAGGACCTCTCACAAGGCCCCCTCTCCAAAAGAACCACAACATCTCTGCATAGGGCCACTCTGAGAACCAAGCCTTCACTACATGGACCTTTTAGGAAATATTCACTATCCAAACCAGAGTAGTAATTATCTTTTTAAAATGAAATCATTGCTAGATTAAATGAGCTAATGACTCAAAAAAGCTCTGCAGATCATACAGCTCCTATATGTTACATGGGGATAAAACTTTACTAGGGGGTATGATTAATCTTTTATTATTTAATTTATTCTGGTTGTGAGTGTTTTTTGGCAGAGAGGAATCCCCTCCCCCCTCTTGTGTGTGTGTGTATGTGTGTGTGTGTGTATGTGTGTGTGTGTGTGTGTGTGTGTGTGTAGAGGAAGATGCTGGGTGTCCCACTCTATAAATTCTGCCTTATTCCCTTGAGGAAGGACCTCTCACTAAACCCGGAGCTAGGTTGGCAGACAGCAAGACTCTGCAATCCTACCTATGCCCAACACCTAGTACCAGGGCTATAGGCATGTATGCAATAGCACCCAGCTTTTTAAATGGGTGATGGGGATTCAAACTTAGGCCCTTGCACTTGCCCAGTGAGAGCTTTTCCCACTAATCCTCCCCAGCCACACTGGGCATGATGGGTAATCATTAAAACATGTTTTTATGTATACAGGTGTCTTGTTGGCATTTATGTCCATATATCACATGTTCACCTACAAAGGCTAGAAAAGGGTGTCAGATCCTCTGAGCTGCAACCACAGCAAGTTGTGATCCACCATTTGGACGCTGGGAACTGAAGCTGGGTCCTCTGCAGGACCACCACTGAGCTATTCCTTTAGCCCTTTGATAGGTGAACTTCGTTGTTAATGTGATTCAATCTGAAATGGTTAGATCATTTAAGAGTCTATGAATGTGTCTGTTCAAGCATTTAAAGAATATCCTTCACAGTGGGCAGAAGCTGCTGGCAGTGGCCCAGACATTTCCTGTTCCTCAGAAAAGCAGAAATGCTTACTTGCCTTCACCTTTTAAAAAAGGATTTCGTTTCGACATTTTTCTTCTGTGTAGGTATAATTCTGCATATGGGTATGCACACCCTGGGGCTGGAGTTACAGACAATTCTGAGCCACTTGATGTGGGTGCTGGGAACTGAACTCAGGTTCTCTGGAGGAAGATCGGCAAGTGCTCTCGACTACAGAGCCACCTCTCCAGCACACCATCACTCCTTGACGGTAAGTGTGCATATCCTGTTGCTGCGGCCACTACCATCTATTTCCTGCCATCAGACTGCCAAGGCAGCCAGCTACCAGCTTCTCAGCTTCTTTAGCAGGTGGTCAGTGTTGAACTACTCAGCCCGACTGTGAAAGCCAGTCTAATAAATCCCCGTTGCCATGTATGTTCCAGTAGTTCTGCTCCTCCAGAGAACTGGCAAAGACCCAAGGAAAGTTCAGCTCTTCATCCCCGAGGGACCAGCTGCCCCCCTCCTGTACCCATCCCTCCACCCCTCGAGCTTTAAAGAGACCCTGAGATCTGAAGTCTCCAAATTGACTGACTGCTTCCTCTACGCTTCTCTCGCAGTGGTCTGTCGTGTGCAGGGGCTCAACCACCCAAGGGAGGAAGCTGCCCAGCATCAGCCTTTGCTGATCAGGATCCCCTTTTGGAACAGGGCTTGATCCATGACTGAAAGCAACCCTCACCTATGTCACCTATTTGTTGTGGTACTTTACTCAGTAGGGCAGCTATGAGGACTGTGCATCCACTCATCATTTCATAGATTTAAATGTCTTAGTTACATTGAGCCAAAGATTAATAATTGCTGTTACCTTCTTGATTTATACCATAGGCTATTATATTAGTAACTTTCTCACTGATCTAACAAAAAATAACTCAAGGAAAGAAGAGTTTCTTAGTAGGCTTGTGGTTTGAAGGGATGCAGTCTGTGGTGACAATGAAGGCATGGCAGCAGGGGTGTGAGGAGGCTGGTCACATCGCATTCAACTCACTTTCTCCTTTTGTCCTTTTTATTTGACTCAGGACCCTACCCATAGGATACCGTCACCTGCAGTTAGGGTGAGTGTAGTCACCCCTCACTTTGAACTCTCTGAAAACACTTTCATATTCAAGACTAGAGCTATGTTTCTAGGTGATTATAAACCAAGTCAGGCTGGCAGTGAGGATAAACCATAACAGGTCCCTTGGGCGTTACTCACGCCTTCTCTTCCTTCCACTTCCGGCCACAGACAATGCCTCTGCTCTGAGCACTGGAAGGCAATGTAGAGGTAAAGAGAAGACACTGTGGTTTTTAGGTGGCCGAGGGGACAGATTTGACTTGAGTGAAAGGAACAGATCTGAAGACACACACACATACACAAGCTTATACCTGAGCACACAAACACTAACACACACAAATATACAGTTATATACACAAGCATGAACACACAGACACAAACATGCATACCCAAACACACAAGGAAACACTAATACACACACAGATGCACACACAAGCATGAGCACCCAAACGTACACACATACATGAGCCAATACATAAAGCATATATAGGTATGCACATACATATATGAATGTATGCATATACATGGAAACACAAAATGCACATGTGCATAAGCATGCAACATACACGGTACAGGCACATGCATATGTGTGTGCACACAAATAGGTGCACACACAATTATACACATGAATATTTCCAGGCAAATATGCATGCATATACACACATACATACATGCATAGCACAATACATATTCATGAACATGGGTACACACTGACAAATATATGTAGACACACCTATACATATATAAATACATGCTTACACTACTAAAAACATATATGCACATATACATGTATACAAGCACACATATGCATGCACTACAAACATATGCATATGTACACTAATGCACATATGTGTGAAAATACATACCATCCACATGAAAACATGTACTCACATATTCTTTCACAAATACACAATACACACACATGAACACATGCATCAAGACAAAAACCACATATGATCACACAGACACATATATACACCTAACTTCAAATATACATTAGTTGAGGCATGAACACACACATACACATACTAATACACATATAAGTACACATACATGTACTTACATGTGTCAGCATATGTACTCAAGAACACACATACAAACATATTTGAAGAACTAGTTCATACAAGCATATACTTGCTCAAGCACAAGCATGCACACACACATACACAAGTATGCGTGCACCCACACTCCTTCATATGAATGCACACATGAGCACACAGAGGCACACCCAAACACACACATGCACACTTATTCATATCTCTACATACACATGTTAACCTACACATGCATACACATGAACCCATGCATGCACCAAGTGTGTACATGACACAGGTGGGTATAAACACGCATACACTCATGCACATATCCATGTACCCACACACAAGTGATAGAAAGAGGCAGAAGTATGAACATGTGTCTCTAAGCTGCAGAGTGTGTGGCCCTCAGTCCTGGAGGGGCGAGAAGGAAATGGGAAGCAGGATTCGAACCTGTTTTCTAGAAAGCTGGAATTCAGAACATGGGGCCAGGAAGCCAGGACCCAGGTAAAGCCCTCTTTGTTGTGTGTTCTGTTAAGAACCCACAGGCAGCCCTGTCGCTGCAAACACAGAAAGCTCTGCAGTGCCATGGACCCTGGCTCCAGAAGTCCTCCATGGCAGAACCAGCATCTGCTCCGGGGCCCAGAGGTGAGGACCTCGCTAGCTCTCCCATGGCTTTGCCAAGAGCACAAGAAGACAAAGGCAGGCTTTGCAGAGCTTCGTGGCTCTCTAACCGGCCCTAGAGCTCTCTTTGCTGTGTTCTCCAATCAGCACTTAATTCCTAGTGCTGAAGGGGGTGAGGCGAAGCTGTGTTCTGCAGTCTCCCGGGCCCTCTGACTTGGCAGAGCAAGAGCATACCGATGCCCGCTATAGCTGTGTGCCCACCCCGTTTCCCCCTCCCGCATGTGCCCAGTCCCCAGAAAGAACAATGGGATCCCTGAAGTCCCTATGATTCACAACAAAACGCTGTGCTCTGTTGTTGTTTTGTCTTTAAGACAGGGTCTCTATATTCCAGGCTGGCTTTGAACTCACTGCGTGGCTGAGACCAACCTTGAAGCCCTGATCCTCCTGACTAAGGACTGGAATTATAGGCATGTGCCACATGGCCAGTTTAGGCAGTGCTGGGGACTGTACCCAGGGCTTTGTGCATGCTAGGCCAATGCTCTACCAATTGAGCCATATTGTCAGGCGAGGCTGCTTTTGTACTCACTCGCTGTGCAGAGCAGAGAGAGAGAAAGCAGACATAAGCTGTGGTTTGTCAATCACTGCCTTTGAGCACGAAAAGCCACCCCACGTGTTGCACAGGAGGCCACGGGGGCTCAGAGAAGGGAAGGCGATTACCCAAGGTCACACAGCCAACCAGGCTTCTTTCCTTGCTCTAATAAGCTTCCCCCTCCACAATACTGTACTCAGTGCCAAACTGTAGGCCACCCGAAAGAGGAAAAACTAAAGAACCAATCTCAAAGCCTGCATCTCTGCTATAGAACCCTCTGTGTTACAAGGCCCTAAGGAAATCCAGCACCGCCCTCCCCAAAGTTTAAAGTGAGGAGGCCCCCTCTTGAAAAAAATCAGTTAAAATGCCCTCCTTTATGCACATGCCAACTTTGACTTCAAAAAGACTTTATTCCCAAGGATAAACAACCCCATGTTTGTGTAATATAATTAAGTGAAGGCATCTTTAAATGTCATACTAGCTTGTGCCCATTTCAAATTGTTATGCATCAACAGAACTTAACGAGATAGCCAAGCCTTTGCCTTGCTGTGAGACCGAGATAAGCCACAGCACTGTGGGCCCTTTAATAGATTGCCAAAATAAAGCATTTTCTATGCAAATTATTCATGCAGTGGGACAGCTAATCGCTTGCCAAGAGCCCGCCCACCGCCTCTCTGCAATTAGTCCTGAAGTTGAAGGCGCTCCAAACTCCGCAGGCACTCAGGGCCTCCTGCTCCTAAGCCTTGTTTTCAGGTTAACAGAAACTTTCTTTCCCCTGATGGTAGGGCTTGGACGCCCCCACAACGGAGTCAGTCCAGTAAGGGGAGTGTGCCTGTGGTGGGGTAGATGGCAGGCAGACAGCTGACCTTAGAAGAGCAAGGGCTGCTCTTAGATTTGTGCTGTCCCTGTCCCAATGTGGGTAGTATACACTTGGGAAACAGGCCTGGGAGATTGTTCAGCCAGTAAAGTGCCTGCTAGCATGAGGATCTGAATTCAACCCCCCGAACCTACAATTAAAAACAAGCGACAAAGCTGACAGATGTGGTGAGATAGGAGGCTGCAGTCCCTGTTCCCGGACTGAGGAGACTTGGTGGACTTCTGGAGCTTGCTGGACAGTCGGCCAACTTAGCCTATTTTGTAAGTTCCAGGCCAACAAGAAACCCTGTCTAAAACAAACATAAAAGTGCCTGGTGATGCTGCCTGAAGCTGTCCTCTGGCCTCCACACATGCAGTAACGCATGGGCACACACACACACACACACACACACACACACACACACACACACACACACACACACACATGCAGGCACACACATGCTCTCTGAGCCTCAGCATTCCTCACCCATAAAAGTGAGGCCGACTGACTGGTCTGAGGGTCCTCAAAAGAGCAATCTCAACCCTCATCCTGCTCAAGGAAGAAGCCATTTGGAGCATATGGGAAACTGAGGATCAAGGTCAGGGTAGGGATTTTGAAAACCTGCAGTAGGGCTTCTGTCTACCGCCGTTTCCATACAGGCAACTGTCACCATTGGCTTAAGAAACCTGTGCAGCCAAGAGTGCCCTCCTCAGTCCAGTGACTGCCACTCTCCCTCTCTTGTAAAAGGTAGCCAGTTCTTGAGCCTACTCTCTGCCTCTCTCAGAACTGACTTTTGGGAGTCTGGATGCCTCACTGCTGTGGGTTCTGTCACTATCTCTCCCACCCACACTTTGCCCAGGAGCCTCCTAAAACATAAGCAGGACAGATTGGAGCTGGTGGAAAGTGCCTTGGGGTGTCTTAACCCTGCACCCGCTTGTGTGGGGCAAGCTGCCTACCTAGGTACAAGGAAAAGGGGAAGTGTAGGGGGGTGGTCTGATGTATTTTGATGCTAATTACTGCTTGCTGTCTCTATGACCCACCTTTTAATTAATAAAAATCTGTCCCACCTGGGCAGGATAGAGGAGCTAGAGGTGTGGCTAAGGGTCCCAAAAAGGAGAGAGAGGAATCTTGGGAAGAAGAAGAAGAGGAGGAGGAGGAGGAGGAGGAGGAGGAGGAGGAGGAGAAGGAGGAAAGACCGACATGAGGAAGAAGAGAAGAGGGTCCCAAAGAGAGAGAGGAAAGCTGCCATGGGTTACATGAAGGAGAGGCACATGGCTGGCATAGATGGAGAATCCGGCCCAGATGAAGAACATTAGCAAGTATATGGGATTATGGATGGGAGGTAGCTTGATGGAAATTATTAGAAGCAGATGGTGTGGGATTGAGGCAGGGATCCCATGCCTGCCCCACTATGGGAAATACTTTAGAGGATTAATGTCTGCCCTGCCCCAGGTTAACTAAGGCTATTTTAAAATATAACAAGTGTCTGTGTCTTGATTGATTGCTAGTGGGTTATACTGCAGTAATAATAGTTATAGGTCTGATAATAAACAATTATCAGGCCCTACAGATAATTTAAAAACAATAATTCACTGTTCAGGATCATCCATTCCCTCTGTAAAGAGGATGTGATCATGACTCAAACCCAGATGGGAACATTATTGACGTCCAGTTCCAACATCCAGTGAGATGAGCTAAACCCAAATTGCTCAAAGGAGTAGACTTGCTCAAGGAGGGACCCAGGAGTCCAGAAGCCTAGTCCCAGGGATGAGCCAGTGTGGGAGAAAGAAGGGAATGTTTGGGTGGCCTGAGCAACTCCAGAGCTAGGTGCCCATTTGACAGGATTCAGGCCCGGCCAACTCCCGGTTTCTTACGTAAATGATTTACTTACTTAGCAGATAGTTATGCTTCTCACTAGAAATTATTATAACCAAATATCACCCCCAGAACCCCAGGGGTGGCTTTGGTTGTGCCCCTACAACATCAGCTATTCCTCCTAAGTTTTTTTGCTGGTGATTCTTACAGCCCACACCCATCTGAGCAAGAGGCTGAGCCTTCTCTGAGGCCCTGGGGGATGCTCTGGAAGTTCCTAGGTCTCCCACACAGCAGGAGGCAGTGTGACACCTCTTCCTAGAGGAGCTCGTTGAGCATGTGCTGTGGCTTCATATTGGACGAGGTGCCATTCAGACTGCCAGCCACATGTGGTATGTGCCTTGAGATGGAAAAGAACTTCTGTGCCTCAACCCTCACGTTCTAGATTCACCTCGTGCCCTAGCTGCTTGGCTCCAGGACCAAGAGCTTGAATGATTTGAGAGCCATGCTTTGCCTGGGCTGCCTTTGCCCCACTAACTTCCCATAGCTCCTATGTCTGTGTCCTTCCACCTGTTGATACCCAGACTCCCTTGTGCCTGGCTGTGACTCTAAGAGGATTACAGTTCTGCTTTCCTTTCACCGAGGTCTCCACGGACAGAGCTGCATTAGGAACGAGGAACGTGAGGTGGGCTAGTTTTGCCTGGTGTGTGCTTCTTACCTCACTGCCTTCTTGTCCCGGTTGCTTGACTGGAGTCCACCCAGCAGCTGAAAGGAAGTGGGGTGCCATCAGAGTGAGCTATTTCTACCTGCCTCACCTTAGGCTACCTCAAACCCAGACCCCCCCCCCCCTTACAGTCCTTTAGGAGGTTAGGCCTCCTTATTGATATGAGGGCAGGAACAAGCTGGCCCTCTTGCATGTGCAGCTCCAGACCTGTGGATTTTAGGCAGAGGAGGAGAGGGAGAGGTGTGGGACTGTAAGGCCTCTCAGAGCGGGCCTGGGAAGGGACATTGGTGGAGAATAAGCAAGCGGGATGAAAGGAGAGGTGGGGTGCAGTGGGGGTGTGACCCTCTGAAGAAACTTGTCTGCTCAGTAAAGGAGCTGAAGCCTCAGTATGATGGTTGGTGTTGACTGCCAACTTGACAAAATCAAACATCAACCCAGGAGGAGACTGACCTCTGGAGAGCTTTTGTTGGGTAAACAGATGAGGTGGTCTACCCTAAATGTAGGTGCGCCAGGCCACAGACTGGGGTCCCCAACTGAACACCAGCTTTCATCTCTTCCTATTTTCTGACCATAGGTCCAGTGTGACCAAGTGCTTCCTACGCCTGCAGCTGTGCCTTCCCTGTGATGGTGGGCTGCGCCATCCAGCTGTGAGTCAGAATAAAGCCTTCCTTCCTTGAGTTGCTTCCTGTCACGCATTTGCTTACAGCCACAAGGGAAATAACTGACACACCAACTCTGTACTTTGAATCCTTGTAAGTCCCGCCTCTTCCCTGGCTTCCTCTACTTCCTTCTCCTCTCTTTCTGGTTGCATGGCCCATCCCATGGAGGAGATGGCCTGGGAGTCAGCCTGCTATGGGTCTTAAAGCATCTGGGGACTAGCCTTGGTCATATGCAAGCCCATCCCACCCTGGACAGGGTCCCCACAGGCATGACTGTGGCAGTGATTGCTGCCTCTTTACCAGCCATCCTTGTTCTCTCGGGGCTCAGAACTGAGGGGCAGGCCCCAAGACAGCAGGAGAGCGTACATGCAATCTCTCCACACCCAAATGATCCTGAGACACAGCCAGGGATTTGAACTGTGATCTTTCCAACTACTTCTCAAACTTCAGCTTGAGAATTCTTCAGAGAGCCAGATAAACATAGACTCTTAAGCCTCTCCTGCATACGCTCCAATTTCAGACGTCTGTAGTCTCTCTAAAGCTCTCAAGATACACTTGGAGTAGAAACAATCTGTCCCAAGCTCTCCCTTTCCGGAAAGAAAGAATGACAAAGCAAGGCAGGGAATGCTGGCCTTCTACACACACACACACACACACACACACACACACACACACACACACACACTTCACTTTAGGAGGACAACAAAAGTCAAGCCAAACCCAGTAGGCCACAAAGCTGCATGTCAGGCCTCTGGCCTAGCCCAGATGGTTGGGACATGAAGAATGTTGGCCACCGTCATTGGCTAGTCCCCCCATTGACAGGTTGTCATTGACAGCAGAAACTCGGCCAATGGCAATCAATCAGGGGGTCCCCGCTGCCTTAAATACCAGCAGAGCAAACAGCCTTAGACAAAGCTGAGCCATATATCAATTACCAAGAGGCTGCATGCTCCTCTGGGTGGAGGCAGCCCGAGTGAGCGGCCAGGGCTGCTGCCCCAGCTGATAAGAGCCTGCATTGTTTGGGGACAGCTGGCAGTCCGATAAGGACCTGCTAGCCCGAGATAATGGCAGTGGGCAGACGCCTCGCGGCAGTTTAGAATTTCTTGGGTCTCCAAGAAAGGTTCTATTAAGCCCACTGACCCCAATTGAATATTAATTAGCTAATTAACGGATTTATTGTTCCACGCCATTTCTGGAGAGGCCATTTTTTTTCGAGTGCCATTATTTTTGTAAATGATTTTTCGCATTGTGCATAATTGAATCTTCGCAGCTGCCAGCGTCTTCTGCATGATTTGGCAAAAAAAAAAAAAAAAAAAAAAAAAAAAAAAAAAAGAAGAAGCAGAAGCACTTAGGGTTTTCTAACACCCCCCCCCCCCATCCTCTCCTGGAACAAATGTTTTCGGCCCCTCCTGCTCCTGCTGAAGGAGGGGGAGCAGGGGACCACTCTGTTTCACAGGTTTGCTTTTTAAGCTCAACTGCAGAGTCTGCACTCCTTTTTCCAGCCCTTTGTAGGCAGCTGAGGGCTGAGGCACTCCGGGCAATCTTGTACCAGCCCTTTGTCTAGCTGTCTTCAAACTGGCTGGTCTTAGCTTTGCTCAGCCTGGACTCCTTAAAAGTATTGTGTTTTCTATGAGAGGGTAGAGAGAAAGGGTGAGGCAAGAGAGCCGGCCCCACTGGCCAGCTCTGAATTGCCAGAGGAGGCACTCTGTTAGCAAAGGACTCTAGCCTGGGAGTCTACCCTTATCTACCCAAACCTTCACTACTGGAGCCAATCTCGGTTCTCTCTATCCTGGGGGAGGGGACAAGTACCTCAAGCCTCTCTGTTGTTCTTTAATAAGTCTTCCCCCCCCCCCAAATTCCACAGCAGGGTTGCCTGACTCCCTGGAGCTGGCATGTGACCACAATAAGTTGACCCAGTTGGTCCCATAGGCAAATGACTGATTGCACGAAACCCATTCCTCCGCAGAGGGTCTGGAGGGGGGGAGCAGGAGTATGTATGCTGGGGTGGGGCTGGGGTGGGGCTGGGGTGGGCAGCTTGGCAATATTGTCAGGCAGCACTGGGGAGCCTTGTTGGACCTCTTGTCCCCTTCTGAATGGGTAATGAAGCCAGGGGCAGGCAGAGACCCCAGGAATATTAGTTAGGGTCCCCTGGTGGGAGGGTCTATGGAAGGCTTGTGCCCAGGCTCTGCCCCTGGCCACCAGGGGCTGCAAAGCTTTATTGGGATTTTTTATTAAGCCACCTCTTCTTTGGCCCCATTTTGGTCCCTCTCCTGCTGTTTGTGCTCAGAAAAGGGGAATTCGGGGGGCTTTTCACATAGAGATACGAGTCAGGGAGTAGTTCTGGGGTCCTCTACTGCAGACATTGGGTGGGGCTACCTTACTTAACTCTTCCCTTTCCTGTATCACAAATAGACCATCATACTGTCATGGACACTCCCTCCAGGTGTAAAAGTCCTGGAAGGGACCTGGTGAGGTAATACATTTGTTAATTAGCTAGATTTCTCCCTTTCACAATATGTGTGTACTTAAAAAAATTGTGTTGTGTATGGTATGGTGCATAAATGTTTTTTTTTAATTCGTTAATCTATACTTCCTAAAGGTATAGAAAGGACATCAAATATCTGGCTAAGAATGAGTGGTGGCCCTTAGAGATGTAGACCAGGGTCATTCAGTCTCTATTTGAACACCTTAAGAAATGAGATGTTCACTGACACACAGCGTGAAGATCCTTATAAAGAGTCTGAACACTCCTTCCTCTAATCCCCAGTCTCCCTCTCTGTGTGATGTCATTCTCCTAATAATAGCAAGGACAGTAATAGTACATAGGATAGTGTTAACTTTGAGTCTATTATATGGCACACATTGCATTAGGCACTTTTGATCTGTCACCTCTTTCAGTCTCCTACTGTCTCTTTGAGGCAGGGACATTCTCTCGAAGAAGATGATGTAAAGCTGTAGCAGCCACTCCAGAGCCTGCAGGTGCTGGGGTCCGTGCTTTAGACTACTCTGCTCCTTGGTGGGAAACCGGGAACCAAGGCTGCATTCCTAGAGGTGCAGCTCTGAGGCAGTAGATGGACCTTGCGTGGCACCTCTGCTGTCCTGGCCTTTCCCAGAGGCCTGAGGTGACCTATGCAGGAGAGTAGAGGGAGCCCACGGCCACCCACAGTTCACACCCACACTCCGGGTTGGCATTAAGGTTCTTGGCAAGGGGTCCATCCTCCCCCTAAAATACCCACAGCCCCCAAGATTCAGACTTGATATTTAGAAAAGGAGCCCCCCCAAGCCCCCTCTTTGCCAACTCAGGATTTTTGAATAACTTGATCTGACCCCCTTTGAGGTGCCAAAGATGCCAGTTTTCCCACCGCTCTAGAATCTGGCCAAGTGTATTAGTTTGCTTTGAGTCGCTGTGATAAACACTATGATCAAAAGCAGCTTGGAGAGGAAAAAGCTTGTGTCTTGCCGCTTACAGACCATCATGAGGGGAAGTCAGGGCAGGAACTCAGGCAGGAACCTGGAGGCAGGAACCCAGGGGTAGGAACTGAAGCCAAGATTGTGGAAGAACATTTCTTAACTGTCTTGCTGTCTGTGGCTTGCTCAATTTGTCATTAATCAAAAAAGTGTGCCACAGACTTGCCTGCAGGCCAATCTGATGGGGCATTTCTCTGTTGAGATTCCCTCTTCCTAGATGACGCTGGCTTGTGTCAAGTTGAGAACAGCAATCACTAAGCAGCACATAAGAGATGGCTCTCAGATAGCAACTACAGCCATCCTCTAGTTAGCATGGGGAGGGGTCTCGGGAACCTTTGAAGCCCGCTTTGCCTTTCTGTTGATGTGACATAGTGGAGTGCCTCCTGCGGGGACTCCTTTGGGTGTCACAAACCACATCTTGGGTCTTTGTTTGTTTTGTTTTTCAAGATGGGGTTTCTCTGTGTAGCAGCCATGGCTGTCCTGGAACTCACTCTGTAGACCAGGCTGGCCTCAAACTCACAGAGACCCACCTGCCTCTGCCTCTTGGGATTAAAGACATAAGCCACAATGGCTGGATCACGTGTTGGATCTTTAGAGGACAGTGGTGAGGGAGGTGGGGGCAGCTACCTGCCCAGAGTCAACTGGCCACACCAAGAGAACTGGCTGCCCCAGTCTCTGCCTCCAGGACAGCACATAGAAGTGTCCCGTCATAGACTTGGGGAGCCAAAGATCACATTCAGTTCAGAGGAATCCAGATCACCTCCAAGGAGCTGCTGCTTCCTTGGCGAGGACATCTTCTGACCAGCTGACCAGCAGCCACCCTAGCCCAGCTACCTGGAGTCCTCTGCTTATTCCTTTGACCCGGTTCTTGGAATCAGTGTGATTTAAGCTCCCCCTCCAGTTCCCTAATCAATGTTCTCCCATCCTTCCACAGGAATATTCTCACCAGACAGGGCACCCTAGGTTCCAGAAAGCACATCTCTGGCCCCTTCCTCCAGGACCACCAGGCCCTAGGGTGTCTTAAATCTACAGTTTACCCACAGAGGCTGGAGGTGTGGCAAGTCATAAGTCACTTTCTTGACAACTGTAATGTGTGGATGGTGCATTTTAGTCCCCAGTCAGTGAAGCTGTTGGGAAAACTGAGCAGAAGGGCTTATGCTGCTCCATCGGGGGCAACCTGGCATTTCTGGGATGCGCCCGTGGCCCAGAATGGCACAGGTATGTCCAAGTAACAGTTAACTCAGGGGGAAGGAACATAAGGTTTTGGACATATATTGTGATGCAGGCAGGATATACTTCGCTTTTAACAGGTAGAACCTTGGAGAGGTCACTGGAAACTTTTGGGGGTGCTGGCAGTTTCCCTTTCTGGGAAATCCTGTTGAGCACGATGGCGATTAGAGCACTTTTTAATTTTAAGTTTATTAATTTATTCAGATTACAATTCAGTTGTTATCCCATCCCTTGTATCCTCCTGTTCCTCCCTCCCTCTCACTTTCACCCCATTCTCCTCCCCTAGGTCTATGACTGAGGGAGACCTCCTCCCCCACTATATGGTCATAGGCTATCAAGTCTCATCTTGGTAGCCTGCTTATTTTTTCTTTGAGTGCCATCAGGCCTTCCCACCAAGGGGAGGTGGTCAAATATGGGGCACCAGCGTCATGTCAGAGTCAGTCCCCGCTCTCTACGTAACTGTGGAGCACTTTTATTTGTGCTATACTTGAATAAAAGGTATACCTTAGAAATGATACAAACTGGAGTGCAAGGGTGTATGCAAACTTTCAGGACAGAAAATGAGACGTAACATCTTGTGAGGGCTGGAGAGATGGCTCGGTGCTTAAACGCACACACTACTCTTGAAGAGGAGCCTCATTCAAGGCAGATGATGTGGAAAAGGAGATGTTATGGTTCTTTTAGCCCTGGTCAGGCTCTGCCTTGGAATAGGGAGTGTTGGTATGCATGTACCACCTCCAGAACATGCTTTTCATGCCCTCCCCTGGCTGATACCTTGGCTCTAGAGAAAGACAGTTTCTGGCTGGGAGTTGACCCATTAGCTGACTGCGTTGGGCCCACAGCTGGGCTCCGGCCTGAGCTACAATCAACATGGCTATGGCTCCTCTCCTCAGGCAACGAGGTCTCAAGAGAGATGCATGCTCCTCCTGGTTGTCCTATAAATACCACCTGGTATGGTTGTACTGTTTGTCTCCGTCCTTCCTCTGTCTGTCTGTCCCTCCCTCCTTCTTCCTCTCCCTCCCTTCCTTCCTTTAAATAGAATCTCTCTGCACAGCCCAGGATTGGCTTGCATATATGATCCTCCAGCCTTAGACTCTTGAGTGACAGGATGGTAGGCAGGCACCATCACTCCAGATCTTCCTCATTTCTGATGCTGTTTTGGTTGCAGTCGGATCCTGCATTCATAGAGGATATCCATCTTCACCATTTGGTGGTACCGACATCACTCTCAGCTCCCAGTAAGTCCCAAATGCCTTGCTAGGGACTGAAAAGAGAACCATGGCTCATTTCACTTGTTAAAAGTCATCTGCCCAGTACGAACCTTTCCTAATTTTATTCTCTGGGGTGAGAGGTGCTTGAGGAGAGAAGAGTGTCTGAAATCTCTGGTGGGTAATTTTCTGAACAGTGGAAAAGTAGACCTGGGGGACTCTAGTTGAACGGGAGCACCTGCCGTCTGACATCCCAGGGAAGGTGTGGTGAGATTTTTGATGGATATAAGACCAAATAAAAGTAAACCAAGGTGGTGATGGGGGTGAATTAATAGAATCCGGCCGGGAGAGTCGGGAGTTCAAGGGCATCCCTAGCTACATAACTAGTTGAAGGCCAGTCTGGGCTACAAGAGACTTTGTCTCAATCCCCACTCCCTTCCAAAAAAAAAAAAAAAAAGAGTGTTACTGCTTGTAGTTCCAGCACTCAAGACACTGAGGCAGGGGGACTGAAACTTCAAGGCCATGCCAGAATATAGAGAAAGTTCTGGACTTGCCTACATTATGTGAAGAGCCCTTGCCTCAAATGCTATTTGTGAAAAACAAAACACAAAAAAATGTCCATCAGGGGTTCGTGAAAAGGAACTTATACAACACTCATCCCTTACCTCAATAGAGTGGTGTCCCCAAGGCTGCTGTCTACTCTGTTCCCCACCCACCCACCTAGACTCCCTCCGAGTGGCCTTGATGTCATCTATGAATGACATCTCAAAGAGTACAGATTTGATCATGTCCTCCTTGTTCTGTTAAAAAAAAAAAAAAAAAGAGGCTTTGCTATTTCCCTGTTGCCTTGTGGATGAACGTCTGGCCTGGCATGAGAGCCTCTGTTATCAGCTTTGCAGATCCCCTCTGGGGCCTCTGGGCTACGAGCATGCCAATCTATGGGCCTCAGCCTCTCCCACCTCTGTGCCTCTACCTGCTGCCTGATAAGCTCACCCAGCTGTGCTTCTCCTGGAGTGCTGGTCCCCCCACCCCGGTCCTCCCTTCGTCAGCTCCTGCTCCGAACACAGTGAGCTATAGTGTTTCTACGGACTGGTTCCTCCTGACTCTCCTCTTCTCTGGGACAGTTTCTGTGGGAAGGGCCTTGGCCTCATTTATCTTTTGCAGTCTCTCTTAACCTTTGTTAGACACTGGTTAGGTGAAAAAGATGGATGGAAGGCCGGATGGAGGGATGGATAGCAGAAGGAGGATGATTTAAGCCCCCTCATTGTTTTCTGCTTCAGTCACTCTTCTTGGGGGAGGCTGCTTTCCCATTCTACAGGTGAAAGGTACCACAAACTGCCATGTAGATAGGTGGTGCCAGGAGAAAATCGACGTCAGCTTCCTGGGAAGGAGGCCTCTGTGGCTTATTGGATGCTGTCGTGGTTCAGAGCCAAAGTATTCCTTATAGATTCACTTTTGGGTAGCTGTTTCCCTGGTGGCACTATTTGGGGAGGCTGTGGGACCTGTGTGGCAGAAGTAAGTCATTAGGGGTGGATGCTTGAAGGTGATACCTGGACTCTAGTTCCCGACTGTGTGGACAGCTGTGTGCTCTTAGTGATACTGCGATGCTGCAGTTGCTTCCATGGTGGGCTGAAACCATGAGCTGAAACAAGCGTTCCCTCCTTCCAGTTGTTTCTGCTAGGTCTTGTGGTCATCATGGTGACACAAAGGTAAGCTATACAGATGTGGACCACTGCCACAGTGAGAGTGGGGGGTGATGGGAAGAGTGTCATGAGAGTTATGAAGGAAGGCTAGCTCCTGCGACAGAAGATACCAAAGGAGACAGATACAACAGCTGGAGACATGAGGGCATCCGCAGTCTAGACTGCATGAAACAGAAGGTGGGAACCCGAGAAGTGGGGTGTGCTTAGACTGGGTGGAGGTAGGAGTTGTGGAGATCTGAATGTCACCCACATGGAGACAGGAGCCTGGAATATACATTTGGCAATTCTGAAATGGGTGCTTTTGACTCCACATAGGGTTTTCCCGGTTGCCCAGACATCTGCTTTTCAAGCACCAGACGGCAAAGCTTCAATGTGGACGGGACTGATAGAGTCCAGACAAGGACTTAGAGTACAGTACCCAGAGAAGGACTTAAAGTACAGTACCTCACTCTTTAAAATGCCTCTGCTGATGATGTCAGCAGGGAAAGCCACAGCGAGAGTAGAGTCTGATTCCTGTTTGGCCTAGGTGCACCCTGGGAAATATGTTCACTACGGAAACTCCAACAGAGCAGGTGACATCACTCCATCTTATTTTATTGCCCTTCCACACAGAGCTCATTTATGAGCTAAACAGTAATGTGCATATCCCACTGACAGGACGGGAAGGAAGGCATGCAGGGGCAGTTCACTCCACGTGTCCCTTGGGAAGCAAATAAAAGGCTTCTAATATATGTCCAGAGAATAGCCTTAGGGACTGTGTCTCTGGGTCCTCAATAAATCCAGAAAAGCAGAGCTAGACAGAGTTCAGAGCCTAAGTTAGAAACCCTAGGCTCAAAGAACAAACATTAGGAAGAAAACACATTTAAACTGACATTAAGAATGAGGTGTAAGCCGAGAGCGGTGGTGCACACCTTTAATCCCAGCACTCGGGGAGGCAGGGGCAGGCAAATCGCTGTGAGTTCGAGGCCAGCCTGGTCTACAAAGCAGGTCCAGGACAGCCAAGGCTACAGAAAAAAACCAAGAATGTGCTCTAGGAATGTTCCTGAGTTGATAAAGTGTTTGCCTAGCATTCATAAAGCCCTGGGTTTGATCCCAGTACTGCACAAACTGTGGACTCAGGAGGTAGAGACCGAAGTTCAAAGTCATCCTTGGCTACGTAATGAGTTTAAGCAGCCCAAGCTACACCAAACACTGCCTAGAAAAAAAGAATGCAGTCTTGTTTATTAATTTGTTGTTTAGTAACTACTTCCTCTGACATGAAAGGTTTCCTCCTGGATTCAGCAGGGAGTTGGGGGAGTTGGAGGAGTTGGGGGTGGGCAGGCTCACAAGGCGGAAGCCCAGGTAGCTAAGAAAGTCTCAAGCTTCACAAGGTTATAAGAGCAGTAAACAGTTGCCGGGAAGAGGAGACCCTTTGCTGCAGCCGCCCATCAGTTGTGCAAGGTGCTTCAGGGATGCAGCTTTTGTGAGCCACCAGCCATGATGGGGTGTGCTTTTCAACGATGCAGCTCCATTTAAGTCACCCCTTTTCCTGTAAGGAGCTCCAATAAATCCACTGGTTCCCCCAATATAGACTTAGGTGAAATAATTTTTTGTGTGTGTCATCATCTAGAGTGTCCCATCTAAGGAATTGACATTTGTTTTTCTTTTTTGTATCTCCTTAGGAAAAGCCACAGAAATCTATTTTTTTATTATTATTATTATTATTATTATTATTATTATTAGTAGTAGTAGTAGTAGTAGTAGTAGTAGTAGTAGTAGTAGTAGTAGTAGTAGTAGTAGCAGCAGCAGCAGCAGCAGCAGCAGTAATAGCAGAGTTTTCCCTCTTTGAGGCCCAGAGTCACTGCTCTCGAACTAAGACTTTTCAGGGAAAATCCAGCACCAGGGAGAGCTCCATAGAGCATGCAGGCCTTGGCTGAGTTTCCCTCTGGGTGCAACACGTTCTTGTTTTGGTCTGGAGTCAGCAGCTTTGCAACAAGCTTCAGAGGTGCTGGTGCCCCTCCCCTCCATACAGATCTCTCCTCTCTTCCTCAGCACCACTGTATCCAATTCCACCAGTCTGACTCCATCTTGCCTGTTCCGTCCTGCCTTAGCTTTCAGGGCTTTGATAGGGTGTCGGGGAGTGGAGTGGTAGGTTTTCCAAATCCAGTCAAGATAGGGAAGAGCCTCTGCTGTTGCCCAGGAAGGTTCTGTGGGAAACCAGTTCCTGAGGTGGAGTTGGGCAGAGGGCGAGAGCAAGGCTCCTCCTTGCATTGGAAACGTTTAGTAATTAGCCTTAATGAGGAGGGAAGGGTGGCCCATTTCATTGCACGGAAATGGGATTTTTAAATCATTTCAAGGGTTGTGTCAGTTCTAAATGGCCTGTAGCTGGGCCTCTGAGGGGTGGTAATTAGCTCTCTTGTCTCTAATGAAAGAAGAGAGGCAGAGGAGGGGGGGGGGTCACATAATGAACACAAGGATTAGCTCCCACATAGGCCCTGAGTAAGAAGGCAGGTGCAGGAGAAGCTGTGGCTGGGGAAGCAAGCCCTGGGAAGAGGGACAGCCAGCCATCGTGAACCAAGGGCGGGGATGGGGGTGGGGGTGGGGGTCCTCAGCGCTCCTGAGTCCCAAGGAGCCAGTGGTCACTCCTACTCTCCTTTGTGCAAAGACAACCACACTCCTTCACTGAGAGAGAGAAGGGGGAATGATCTGGTATCCCCAGACCAGGAGTGAAGAATTCCCTTGACTGGAGTTTGGAAACCCACAGCGCTGGATGAAACTGCAGCTGAATCAAGATGTGGGGTCCATAGGAGCCAGCCAGAACACCCCTCATCTAGGGGGTGCTGTCAGTGGCAGGAGATAAGAGCCTGTGGGCAGCCCTATTCCCCACCCCCACCCTGTGAGTCACAGCTAAAGGGAACCCAGCAGCTTCAAGCTGTTTCTGTTCCAGGAGCTAGGAAGGTACAAAATGAGTGCCAAGGCTTAGCCTTAGCTTATAGCCCTTCCCCACACAGCAAGCCGGGCAGATTAAGAAGGGCCAGAGGGAAAGAACAGTGGGGCTAGTCCTGCCAGCTCCCGATGTCCTGCGGCCCTTTGGGCATTGCCAATTCCCACTTTTAAAGCAAATTGTCTTTTCCCCTAGAAAACCAGTCATGCAGAGTATAGAGAAACCTGTTTTCTAGATGCATCTTCTGCTCAGGGCAGTAATTTTAAGTGTTCAGAACAATCTCACCAGGACCCCAAGAGAATCTCCAGAAACAATAGATCCAGCCAATGTGTCCCTAGCTGGGAGCATGATGGGACAGGGATATGGGTGATGGCAGCCAAGAACGCAAACCCAATTTCTTTGTATTTTAGGGAGGTGCCTTGAGGAGGTGCTGGGGAGTTGCATGGAGCTTCCTGTCCTTCACGCACTGTGTCCAGGAGAGGCTTAGGCTGGAGCACAAGGCATGGCAGGCAGGAGGCAGAGGCCTAGGGCAGAATAAGGGCACCAAGCCCTCAAGCTAGATGGATCTAATGTGCACTTCTTTGGACCTCAATGTCCCCAGAGTAAGCCCCTTGGGTAAGGTAGTCTCTAAGGGTGAGTGAGAAGAGGCCACTTTATCTATCTATCTATCTATCTATCTATCTATCTATCCATCCATCTATCTATCATCTATCATTTACTATCTATCAATCTATCATTTACTATCTATCATCTATCTATCTATCACCTACTATCTTCTATCTATCTATCTATTTTTCATCTATGTGTGTGTGTGTGTGTGTGTATGTGTGTGTGTGTGTGTGTGTGTGTGTGTGTGTGTGTGTGTGTGTGTTTCAGTGTGCTTGTGGAGGTCATAGGACAACAAACACATGGGAGCTATTCCTCTCCATCAGGGATTAAACTGAGGTCATCAGACTTAAAGTCAGTTGCCTTTCCTTGCTGAGCCGCCTTGTCTTATCCTGAGGCCTCTTGATCTAAATACACTTCTCTCTGCTGCTCCATGGCTTGGAATATGTTTAGTTTATTAACTTCGGTGTTTCCTGTTTCTCCCCCAACCTCTACACCATTGCCCTGCACCTGGAATTCTCACTCCTCAGCTCTTACCAGCAAACCTGGCATGTGGCAGGCACTAGATTCTTGTCAGTTGAATGACTAATAGACTTGCTTCCCGACTGAAGAATGCTGCATTGGGGCCCGCCTCCCTGATAGGCTTCAAGCTGAGGAGTAGATGAGGAACCTGCCCTGGTTATCCTATCTAGCATCCAATGCAGGCCAGGCTGGGCTGACATGCTTGGCTAAGACATGCACTTTGAAGGATAAATATGTCCCGGGCCCCATCGTCACCCAAGAATAATCCCTCAGTAGGAGAAATGCATGTGTGCTCATGGATGTGAAAGTCAGAGCACAACATTAGACATCATTCCTTAGGTGCCACCTAATCTAATATATATATATAGTCTCTCAGTGGCCTGGGATTTATCAAGCAGGCTAGGCTGGCTGGCCAGACAGCCCAAGAGATCTATCTGCCTCTGTAGCCCCAGTGCTGTGCTTACAAGTGTGTAGTTCATGCTCACTTTTTAATGTGGCTTCTGGGAATCAAATGTGGGTCCTCTTCTTGGAAGAAGAACACTTAACCAACTGAGCCTCTCTCCCCATCTCAGGAACTGTTCTGGAGAGGGACCCAGGTCAAACGAGTGGACATGACACAGTTTGTGGAATGTGATGTGTCCTACATCAAGTGATGGTCTGGCGTTTCTCTGGGCTCACCATCATGTGTGCAGCCATGAATGCAGGCCATGTGACCATCTCAGGACAATCCTAACCATGTCACCCACCTGGCTTCTGAGCCAGCGTTTAAATGCCACACCACACCGCCCTTTCTATCAGGCCACCCCTGCTGTTATAAACTTCCGTCTGTGCCCTCCTCTCACCCTTGTTCTCTTCATCTTGATCTTTCTTCCCCACCCCATAGTCCTTTCCCCTTCCTAGCCCCTGTCTTTTGTGTTTATGAGACACAAAAGTTCAGGCTGGCCTTGAACTCACTATGTAGCTAAGGGTGACAATGGACTTTGGATCTTTCTACCTCTATGTCCTAAGTGCTGGGATGACAGGTGTGTGCCACCATGCCAAGCACTATCTCATATTCTTTGCCATATCTCTTTGTCATGCTCGCTGTGTCCGTTCTGTCTGTGTCTGACTCCGGATGTCACCTATGCTGTGGGGTGGGCGGTGAATGGAGAAGTTGAGACAGGATTTGGGGAGCCTTGAGATTCTTTGGAGCCCTCAAAATCTCCACAGGAAGAGTCTGTATATTCCCCAAATGCAGTGGCGAGGGGACCTACTGCATCAGGAAGTGTGACCCAAAAGCCTCTCTTAGTTCCCTCAAGCATCTTCCAGCTCTGAGAGACAAGATCGAACTTGTCTAAACCCTGGCAGTTCCAGTCCCTCAACAGAACCCCATCACAGAGCAGACTCAGGCTGGACTCTGTAACTGGCATTCAGGCGAGACCCTCTGGACCACCTCCTTGCTGGAATCTGTGTGTATGCCAAAGGTGGAAGGGATAGGAGAGCTATCCTCATCACAAGTGACCACACCAGCCATAGGGACCCAAACTCCCATAAGTCTTGGATTCTCTGCCAAGCCCAGGCTCAGGGGAAATAACTGGAAATGTGTTTTCCTGGTTGGAACCCCATAAACTCACAGATCAGAGCCTGGACATCATCCACTGAGAGCCTTGAGTAGGTGTGCAACCTAGGGTCTGATGAGAGAGGAAAGCTCAGCAGCACCAAGCATTTTCACCTGTTCTCAGGGAGGAGTGGTACCCAGAACGAAAGCCACCTGAGGAGTCCAAGTTTAATGCAAGCCTGTTTGGCATAGCCCCATTGGGAATCGGGTTTAAAGACTGTTTATTTCCCACATGCCTGGCCCCTCCTTCCTGAGCCTGCCCAGACTAGGAACCAGACCTTCCTCTACAGCTGTGAACAGCAGCTGCCTACTTTCTGGTCTAGCCAGACCCTGGAACCCAGGTGCAAGGAGCTCCATCAGGGATGTCCCAAGCTCCAAGAAAGGGATGCAAATGGCTAAAGGGCTAGGAAGAAGTTTGACATGAAGCTTACTATTTGAACTCTGGATGCAACGAGGAGTCCATGTTGGACACACAAGGGCTTAAGAGAATCTAGATGTGGTAGCGGGGCTAAGAGTGCTACAAAGTTGAAGACAAAACCATGGGAAAGATGAGCTGGCTCCTGGTGGGTGAAAACAATCATGTCAAGAGCTCAAACATCATCTACTTCGGTGGTACCAACAGTATGAGAAGACTTGGGACATCCTTTGTCTTCCTGCCCCAGGGACAAGAAACTGAGACCCTAGATGGGCTAAAGTAAAACGAATGCCTGCCTGCCCCCAGGGATCTCGTGCAAAGATAAAGAATGGCTGTGGCTTCTGATTAAAGTAATTCTTTCTGGTTTTATGTGGGGAATAGAGAGAGAGAGAGAGAGAGAGAGAGAGAGAGAGAGAGAGAGAGAGAGGCACACACAGAAAGAGACAGAGACACAGAGACAGAGACAGACAGAGAGACAGACAGAGACAGACAGACAGACACAGAGAGAGACAGAGAGAGATACAGAAAGAGGACAGAGAGAGAGAGAGAGAGAGAGAGAGAGAGAGAGAGAGAGAGAGAGAGAGAGGAGGGAGGGAGAGAGAAGAGTGTGTCATATGATTATTCTTTCATGATAAACCAGGCTTGACCAAATATTTTTCTGAACCCACCTATCTTCATATCAGCTCATCTATATTCATTCATTTCCAGGAAATTCAAGCTTTAAAGGTAAAAGACAGCTAAATATTGACTCACCGACACCATTCTCTCTGTGGCATTTTCTCCGAGGGTGATGAACCGGTGCAGCTAGGAGGGATCTTTTTTCTGGGCCTGCCCTCACTTGGTATGCCACATAGGTGGTTCTGGGGATCGCTCAGTGCCAGACTTAGTTAGCCTGGTCACAAATGGTCTCTGATGGCAGAAATTGGGGAAAGCACCCACCCCCTTCATAGAGATGAGCTCTCACAGGATGGTACCGTCAAGTGGATTTTGTCAGTACTTCCTCCATAGAAGGTTACTGTGACCAGATGCAGGGGATGAGACCCACGTGAGACTGTGTGACAGGCGGCGGCAGCAGCACAGGAGTCAAGGTTCTTTCCAAGCACTGCCCTGTGGCATAGCTTCAGATCAGGGTCCGGGAACATGAACAGGTCCTATCTTGCATGGGGCCTGGGAGTCCTGTGATAGTATTTCTGACACCAGGTCACCAAGGAAGACAGGAAGGGGAGATGGAACCCCTCCCCCCTGCACACCTGGGGCTGGCTACGCAAAGGCTTTGTGTGTAGCCCAACGTCAGCCCATAGTTCAAGGGCCCCCAATGCTTCTGAAGCTCAGCTCTGCCTATCCCTGACGCTCAATCATCCATGGGCTGCAATCCCCAAGGAGAACCGACCTAGCACAACATATCCTGCACTTAACTTTCCCTGAGCAGTGGCTGGGGTAGGGGAGGCTTTTCCTAAGTCACCCCTAGACAGCACAGACCCCCTCCAGATTCATAACGCCTAGGCTTCAGAAGTCACTGCAGTCCTGCCTCAGTTGCCCCATGAGAGAACCCTTGGTCTTTGTTGCCCCTTCCATCCTACTGGCTTCACATGGTCCAGGCCAGGCCTGCATAGTTTGCCTTCAGGGAGTCCCTGAACTGACAGGACGCTTCCTGGTGAGGCACATCCTACTCAGGCCCTCACAATAGCCAGCACGGCGATGGCAGCTCATGTCAGTCAGTCAGCACAGCACTTGACAGTGTGGAGCTGGGTCTTTTGGTTTACCTAGGAACCAGATCAGTCTTACTTCCTGGGCAGGGTGGTTAGCAAGCAACACATTGGGTCCATGACATTGGGGTTGGCTTGTTCAGGGACATATGGAGGTAAGGAAGCCCCCCGGGTAGAGTAAGGGAGAGAAGAAGAGGGCCGGGGTGTTCCTGGAAGGCCAGCTCCTCCACTGGGGGGCTTTCAAATGCTGCCTGTCTGATTTTGAGTCCATCTTATTTCGAGTGAATTAATTGTTGTGCAACCTAGAGTGGTGAGACAAGTTAATTACATAATTACCGCAGAATGACATGTTATTTCATGGCTGCAATATGGTAACTCTGTTGGAAACAATTGTAATTGCCCAGAAACTGCATTCGAGTGGCTCCGTTATCTCTCCATAACCATGTAATTAACTTGTGTTACAACTTTATCGGCAGCAAACTCCGAAGTTGGGAGTCAGGCCCTTGGAGCAGGCACGTACATCCTAGGCCTTAAGGGCCCACAGAAGGTCTGGTCTTGAGGACTGTGCTACAATCCAGCAAAGTAATCTGCATTTTCAAGTTGGGGGGTGAGGGGGGGGGAGAAAACTGCTCATCATAGACTGCAACCTTCCAGTTGCATATACCCAGCCTTATTCACAGTCCGCTGTCAATCACACAGACAGCACTCCAACCCAGCCATATCTAGCACGCATCACACACAGAGACAGCCCCTGCAGCCAGGCCCACTGCCCCTTTGCCTCTTTTCTCGTGCATATGTAGATATAGCTCTTTCACAGAGAATTCCTACGCCGTGGTCCTACGCCGTGGTCCTTGGTTCTATTCATTCCTTTCCTTGGCCACAAAACCAGGACTTAGAGGCACCTGAGAGCCTTTGTCACCACACTTCAGAAGGGAGGGGCAGGTGTGGTGCATAGATACGGGAGGGGCAGCCATAGCTGGAGGCCGTAGTCTGGCTCCTTCAGCACTGTGGCCATGTGGAAAACAGGCCCTGAAGAAGAGATGCAAGGGTCCAGGTGGAGAGCCTTCCCTGGCCAGGCTTCTTTCTGCTGCCCATAGCGCTGCTCTGCTCCCTTCTAGGCACTGTGCCCAGCACTGTGGCTTTATCCCTGCTACCCTGGGTGAGCTCAGCTCAGCCAGGCAGATAGAAATGCCACACTGTCTGTCTGCCTGTCTGCTGAAGGTCCCGCTAGCTGTCTTCTGGCCTGGGCTGACTGCCTGCTGGCTCGCCTGCCTGTCTCTTCTGCCTGTCCACACATGTGTCCGTCTGACAACCTGTCCATTGGCGCCTCTGTCCCTGACTCTCCATGTCTGCTGCAGGGAATGGGCCCATCTCAGGTCTCCCCAGAATCACTCTGTCTCCCCTGGTGTGCTCTGCCAGTTCTCCTGGCTTTCTGAATCTCCCTCCTCCTACTGAGGCGTCAGATTTCCAGGTCCCTGGCAGACTCCTCAAAAGCAGGAGCTGTGTCTCATCGATGATTCAGCCTCAAGCCTGGATTCCCTTGGGGTTAGCTCCAATAGAGGCATAAGGCTGGATTTTGGAGTAGACTGAGGTTTCCTGAGTGACTGACTGACTAACTGTCTCCAGCCTGCACTGACAAGCTGAAGGGAAACAGAACATTCTTGATTGATGAACAAGACACCGAGATCAAGGTTAGACCCAACAAACACTGTCACCATGAAAGGAAAGGAACATAGCCTCACGATATGAGGCTTGGGCTTTTGGGGCTTTCCTAAGCAGGAGGGCAGAACTGGGTCCCCATCTGGTTACTTTGCTAAAGATTCTGGTGAGTGAGGAATGGGCTAAAAGGAACTCAAACTGTCATGCTGCCCCTCTTCTTAGGGCACTGCACAGGGTCAGGATGTATGCTTTGTAGGAAGGGAGGGATACCCCAGTTCTCACCCGTGACTGGGGAGCTCTGAGCTATTCTCTTCTTCTGATCCCTAAAGCCAAGCTTGGCAACGGCATACGCAGGAGTCTGCTTCTCTGCGCCCTACCCAACAGAGGCAGAAGGTGGGGCGGGCCGGTTCCGTGTCAGTCATGTAAACAACGCAGAGTCATGTCCCCGGAAACATTCATAAGTTTAATCCACGCCAGTAATAAAATCGCATTACATTTCTCATAAAATAAATGTTCCCATTTATATACAGAAGACAGACTGTACAGGCCGAGCCTGGCCCCAGGAGGGGTCCCACAGAGATGGGCGGGCGGTGGCGATGGAGAAGAGCCACCTTCCCCTTGAGGGTGAAGTCGTAACTTGTAGGACACTGGCTGGCCAGCCCGCGCAGGCAGAGTGGCTGGCCGGCCTGCCAGGCAGGTGGTCAAGCAGGCAGACGGACAGGTGGACCTGGAGGCCGGATGCTGCGTGTTACTGAACCTGGGATTCGAAGGTGCCATTGAGCTGCCCTTCCTCATAGTCCATCTGGCACAAGATCATGTTGTTCTTCAGGAAGAATTTGTCTCCCACGCAAAATCTAGAAAAACCAAAGCAGGGGGGTGGGGGGGAAGGCTATAGGTGAGGTCCCAAAGAGAGGAGGTCCCAGCCTGGCCCAGGAAGTGGGACATTAGGGGAGGAGGTGGTGCTGCTGAGCGCCAGCTCTTGACATTTCCCGGAAGGCATAGAGGAAGTGCCACAGCAAGTCTGGTCAATTACTTTCAGCAGACCCCTGCAGCCTGGGGGTGGGGGTGCGGGGGGGGGGGATAGTCGGACAGTCAAGCCCTAGGCCTTTCGGCAGCAGGTCACATGAGGAGGTGTGAGAGAAACGCGGATAACTTATCCCAGCTCCAGAGAGGATGCAGGAGAGGGCAAAGAACCAGAACTAGGGATGGAGGCTGAGAGCCGAGACGAAGTGGGGAGAAGGTGAAATGGTTACTTCCATCCCTCTGCCCTCCCAGCTTGGGGTTTCTCTCCTCTAAAGAGAGTGTGACCCTGGCCCACAGTTTATACTCCAATCCAGGAGGAGCAAACATGGGCCTCCTGGGCTTCTGGAAGTACTAAGGGATTTCAAGCTTCCCCTCAAAGATGACCCCTGGTGGCTAAGACTTCAAGCCCCCGGGGTCACTGACTCAGCCCCAGCAGCAGATCTCAGTCCAACCACCAGGTGGCGATGGAACCTCACAGAGCCCTGCTAGTAGGCCGTCTGGCCAGAGCACCCAGACAGCCTAGGGTTCCCTGCAGGTCCCTCTGCACCTCAACCTGGAAATGTTTGTATGAATTCCTACCTGACCTGAGGGCTCCTGAGAGGATTTCCTGCTTTTTTGGTGGTAGGTTCCAGGCCAGGAGTGAAGGCCTTAAATCCCTCAAGTCTTTCCCCAGGACTGAAATAGTGACTAGGGCCCAGAAATTCACAAAAGAGAGAGGGGGGCTAGAACCAAATTCATAGGAGTAGACTCTGTGTGTGTGTGTGTGTGTGTGTGTGTGTGTGTGTGTGTGTGTGTGTGTGTCTGTCTGTCTGTCTGTCTGTCTGTCTGTGTCTGAAAGAGAGAGAGAGAGAGAGAGAGAGAGAGAGAGAGAGAGACAGACAGACAGACAGACAGACAAACAGAGAGAGACAGAGACAGAGAGACAGAGAGAGAGGAGAGAGATCCCCTGAAGAGATCTCTCAGCCTGTGGGCCTAGAAACTCCTTCTCTCTAAACAGGACACAAAAACACATGCACACCGATAAGGATACTCAGAACACACATTTAAAACATGTGTATTAACATTCTCACCTCATTTACACACAGTATGTGTACACTCTCGTATATGAACAATTACAGTCACATGCGCAACTGCATACCAATCTCCTGTCCACAGCACATACATACTGGGCACGGTGGCACACTCCTACAGCCCCAGCACTCCCACAAGTTGGGAGGTGGGAGCAGGAGGATCAAGAGTTCAATGTTACCCATAACTACGTCACCAGTGTGAGGTTAGCTTGGCCTCCATGAGACCTGTTTCCAAACAAAAATAATACAGCTGGTAGAGTGCTTGCCTAGCATGGACCCAAAGCCCTGGGTTCAATCCCCAGAAATGAATACACCAGGCATGGTAGTGCATGCCTGTAATATCACTCAGTAGATAGAAGCAGGAATTTTAAACCACCTGTGGCTACACAGCAAGTTTAAATGTAGCCTGGGATATATGAGACCCCGATACAAACAACCCTCCCCCTGAGTGTACGTATACTTTCACACTATGCACCATATGGATGCATAGCGTGAAACACACGCATACTCCATCATTTACTTCATACAGAAACTTACCACCCATATATGTGCACCAGTACCGGAGTGTAGATATCTGACCACAGGATGTAGATACACACACTACACACACACACACACACACACACAGACACACACACACACACGCGCGCGCGCGCGCGCGCACATGCATATGTATGGTAAAGCCAGCATGTATATTCAGCTACATAGACAAAAGAAGCCACACTTGTGTGCATGCTCTTTGGTGCTCCTGGCCCAACCAGCGGGCCTCGGGCTAGGGGCTGGGGCGTGTGTTGAGCTGGCTGAGGGTCTGGCACTCACCTCTGATTGCAGAGCTGGCAGGCAAAGCAGTCAAGGTGATACACATTGTCTCGGGCCCGCATCACCATCTCGAAAGCTGGGATCAGCTTGCTGCAGGCAGCACAGTTTCCTGTGGTTCCAAAAAGCCTGCCAGGGGAAAGGCACAGAGGACTCAAGGGCCTGGCGAGGAGGTGCCTCCACCCAAGGGCCTGCCCACTCCCTAGCTCACAGGATAGCAAGCGGGCCTAGTTAAGAGCTAACTACCATGCCTAGATCTTGCCAGGTTGAGTTTGAAAAACATTGGCATCTCACTCCCCAGGGAGGCTACATAACTTAAAGTCAGGCATTAGTAGACGCCATCATCCTATACCCATTTCAGGTTTCCACCAGGGTCCCTCAAGCACCAGGATGGTCCCTAAGCAAAGACTCCAGATCCACAGAAGCCTAAATTTCAGAGGCAGTCTGCCCATCGTGGGCTGTACATCCTCAGGCAGTCACCTGGAGCCTCCCAGGCCCCCAGTTATCCCGAGTGTCAAAGACCAAAATGCATCACTCCCTGGACAATGCACTTAGCAACGTCTAACCTTAACCCTAACTGAACCTGTGGCTCAGGGGCATGCTAAGAGCTTACAGAAATCACCTCATTTGATCCCAGTGCAGCCCTGTGAGGTCAACACTTGTATCATCCCCATTCAAGAAAAGAATGAGTCACGGAGAGATAAACAACTCACCAGGGACACACGCCTGGCTCCTCTGGGAGCGTGATCTATGCCACTGATGGGGCCTTCCTGCTTTTAAAATTACAGTGCTTTCTGGGGCTGCAGCTCAGTTGTTAGAGTGTTCGCCTAGCCTGCAAGAAGCCCTGGGCTGCACCGCCAGTACATGGGCCCCATGTGGCTGTCCATGTCCATAACCCTAGCACTCAGGAGGTAGAGGCGAGAGGAATAGGAATTGAAGGTAATTCACGTCTACATGGGGAGTTCGAGGCCAGCCCAGCTGATGTCTCAAAAATAGATAAAATTACAGTGTTTTATGAAATTGCATTCTGCCATAGTCTCACTGTGTCACTCACTTATGTCTCCTTTTCTTTCTTTCTTGGAACCTCGGTTTATCTTGTAAAATGAGGCTGCTGGGCCAGCACAGCCTACCTAAAGATGCCTCTCATCCAGAACTGATCCTCAAAACAAGATCCAAGGGGGCCAGACACAATGGGCTCTTTAAGAGGGTATCCCTCCACTCAGCTGGGGCTGCAAAGCTCTAGGGGCAGGAAGTTCACCCCACACCCATTCATGGCAATTCTTGGCTGGGTGCTCTAATGGTCTGAGCCGACCAAGCTCCTCCTGGCTTCCTTTCTGCTGAGCAAGCTCTAAAGGGTGCAAGGGGGTTGAAAGGCGGGTGGGAGCCTCTAATCCCCGATTTGTCTGATTTGTCCTATGCAGGCTCAGGCACCTGCAGACCAGCTCCATTATTCATTGGCCTGAGCTGCCTGGTGGCTCAGATAAAGGCAGACAAAGGCTGGGCCACAGCATCTGCCTGCCCATTGGGGCCTTTTCCGCCACCAGCAGTTGTTGCAAAGGGCCTGGCTCTAGGCAATGACCCCTCCCTAACCTACTGGTCTAGCTAGCTTCAGAAGTCATCCATTACCCTATACCAGAGCATAGGGGGGAAATGCCTTCCAGGCCTATACAGCTGGCAGGACCCAGAATGTTGCTTTGAAGTTCCTGACAAGCCCACACTGCACCTTAGTGGCCCTTCTCCCAGGCCTGGTGGCAGGCCATCAGTTGGATAGTCACCTCTCCCTAGCCTGCAATTCAACTGCCCAGGTAAATATTCGGAACCTCCAGAGTTAAAGGCCCTTTTCTATGTCCTCAAGGGTTGACTTCCCAAGAGCATCCTTACTTAACCCTTCCCCCTGCCTCAGTTTCCCTCTCTACCCTAGAAGCACTAGACACCATCACTTTTTTTTAAAAAAAAGCATCTGTTGCTAAAGTTAAAGGCAACAGATGTGCAGACAAGCACATCTCAGATCCTCTGAGGAAGGTGGGAGTTTCCAGATAACCCTGCCTCCTCCAACTTGTCCTGACTTGAGCACAAGTCCCACCAGCTCTCACCCAGTCCTGCTAATTAATGCGATGGGCGTTCCTTCCCCCACACGGCTGCCCAGCCACCATGTAGCAGCTAGTGACAGAGCCAAATGCAGGTGCTGGGTCTCAGCCAAGGCCCCTACTTCGTGGCCTCCTTCCAGCCTTGCTGATGTCATAAATGACCTAAGGGAGGGTTAATCGGGGAAATGGGGGGTAGGGGGAGGTGGGGAAGGCAGCCCCAGGGGAGGAGATTCAGGCTGTGGGGGGAGAGACAGAGTTCTGAAGAAGGCAGGGTGGGGTACAGGGGATTTAAACAGAGAAAAAGTTAAAAACTAAAGGCTCAGGGCTGGTTCAAGCCCAGATCTTTCAAAGGCATTGGCAGTCCTTGTCCTAGGGTATGGCTCCCTGCCAACCAAGGCAAATGAGAGCCTAACCCCAGCACACCTGGAAAGGAGGACTCTGGGGAGAGGTGGGCAGGAGATGCCACTAGGGAGGAAGGCCCAGGCAAGTCTGGACTACTTCATCTACTCCTCCAGGTCCCTTTCAGATGTCCCCTCCTGGATACCCGTAGGAGAACGGTGAGGCTGAAGCCAGACTGGTACCCATGGGAAGACCATCTTGGTGCCCAACAGCTACTAGTGCCTGGGTAGTGTAGGCCAGGTAGTGCAAGGAGTTAAAGGCATCACCCTGCTCTTGGGTTGCCCCTAGGGCTGACATAAGGTGGTTAAGGTGTAGTCACTGGGCCGTGGCACACAGGCTGCCTCGCTTAGAGCTGAGGTCAAGCCGCACCAGGCTAGAAAGACGGAGGCTGTGTGAGAAAGGCAGAGCAAGCAGAACCCACCTCAGGTAGTCACGCCGGCACAGGATGAGGTTGGCCTTGGTGTAGAGAGTGGAACCCACCTCGCCCAGGCGGCAGTCGCAGCAGGCACACTTGAGGCAGTCCTCATGCCAGTACTTGTCCAGTGCCTTCAGCAGGTACCTGTCCTTGATCTTGCGGTTGCAGCCTGCGCAGCCCTTCTGCTTCCCTTTAGGTTGGACGGAGAGCATCGGCACACCTGGGATGGGCAAGTAAGGCAGATGGGCTTGGGCTGATCTGGAGCTCTGGAGCATACCCACCCCCCCTTTCAAGGAATGGGGTGTGTGTCTTTCTCTCTACTGCTTCTTCTAAGTAAAGGCTTCCAGGAGCCCGCATCTTCCATTTCTTCCCCCAGGCCCCAAGCCTGGCCTTCAGGCAACATGCTATAGCCTATACTTTTGTCCTGGCAAGACCCCCTCCAGAGGCTGTTTGTTGGCCTTGCCGGGCCCTTCTTCTCCTTCCCAGCCACTATGCCCTGTACGATCCGATCCGGGAAGACTCAAGTCCTCCTAACGTAGCTAGAGCTGATCACAGTAGGTCTAAAAAGGGGGTCCACTAGGATTCCCAGACCTTTCTCATTCTTTTCACTCTTTCTTGAAGTGCAACAGTCACTGTGCATCTCAATGTCCACCCATATGTACAGAGTGGTAGTACTGGGGCAAAGTTTGAGGCTCAGGACGGCAGCTGGGGAGGCTTGTGGCGCACCCCTTGGGAACGCTTTGGTCCAAGTCAAACTCCCATGTAGCCTGGTCTGAGGGAAAGAGGGAGGTTCCCAGAGCCTCTGAAGCCTGGTTCAACCTCCCAGCTTAGCAATCAGCCTACACCAACTCCCTCTCCAGTTCGAGCAAGCTTCTCAACAGATCAGGAGCAACAAGTACTGGGCAAGACTCAGTGTGCAGTCACTAAGGGGAGAGGCTGCTGGTAGGTAATACGTAGACTCACACACAGCTCTGTAGACAGCATGATGGGCAAGTGTGGGCATGGGTGAGCACACTGTTACAGACGCATGGTCCCTTCCATTCCCCTGGAACCACAGGGAAGGGCAGCAGAGGAGGAAATGGGAGCACTCGATGTCCAGAGGCAAGAAAGATTAAGATGCTAGGGGTCGAGAGGGAACAGCACAGAAAACAAGTCCATGACTGCACAAGGCAGGCTTCAGGAGAACCAGCCTCTCAAGAAAGCAGAGGGTGGGTTGGAGGTAGTCTCTATCCACCACCAAGGCACAGACAGCAGAATCCATCCTTCCTAGATTAGCTAGCCTCCAACAGGCCTAGAGTCTCCGTCTCCCCTGACCTTAGCCTGACCCCAAAGACCTAGCTATGTTCTTCCTAGGCATAGCATTCAATTCCATCCTTGGGTACCTCTCCCGCCCTCAGCCCTGACACTGCGCCCACCCCCAGGCCCAGCTGCTGATCCATGCTCCTACATTTCTCTTTCCTCTTCAGGAAGGAATGTGTCCTCTGGCTTCAGGGGGAGAACCTGCCACCTAGAGACCTTAGGTTCATAGCTGTCAGGTCAGAATGGCCCTCAGTTTCCCAGGCAAATACTCTTCATCTACAGATGGGGGTGGGGATGAAGTTCAGGTGTCAGAGGGGGCCACTGTACCCCAGGGATAGAGCCGGCTTAGGACTTCAGGTTCCTCGCCTGTGCTCTCTCAACTCAGCCACCCCCTCTGACTTCTGTTGAAGAGGAGAATAGCCCCTAGGACAGGGAAGGCCTCTGGTGCAAGAAGAGAGTTCAGACCTATGACAGCACAGGACTAAAGGGACAGGTGAGGGCATGGAGGAGGAGGCCCCCGTAGCTGCCCCCGGCCGGCAGAGGTCGGCTCCCTTTCCCCTCCCTCCTTCAGTCATTGTAGGACCATCTGTTAGCTGGGAAGTTCACTGCCCAATTTTCTTAATGCGGCTCTAAAGGTTAATTGGTCTGAGTGAGAGATGGTATTCAGGATGACGGCCGTCCCAGGGTCAGCCTGTGCCTCCTCTGACACAGCCCAGCTCTGGCCATGAAGCAGACCTCAAGAGAAGTTCCTTCTAAGGGCCTGGCCTACAGGGAGGGGTGAAGTATAGGAAAACAGGGGAAGGCCCAGGGCTCCAAGGATGGGAAGACTGCGCATAGGGCCTATGGAGGAGCACCGGGGAAGGAGAGCTGTTCATCTAAACACTAACTCAGACCTCAAGCTAGAGCCTTTATAGTCTCAGGAAGATGCCGGCTGCCCTTTTCCTTCACCTGGTATGTAGCAGGCTTGGGCTCTCACTCCTGTCTCCCCAGCCCCCCTCTAGCCTGCCAGCCAGCCAGCCCCCTGCAGACCTCCCCCCCACTCCCCACCCCTCCTCTGCTGGCTCTGGGAGCAGAGCCTGGGGCCATGCACTTTCCATTAGGGAGATAGCAGCCCTCTGCTGACGTCCATTTGGGATCCATTTTAACGTTATCTAAAAATCAAATCTACATGGTAATCCTTTTAACGTACTCCCGACTTCAGAAGGGGAAGGGAGGGAAAAAAAAAAGCTTTGCACTCCTTCAGGAAAGGTTTTAAAGCATTACTCAATAATTACTACTCACGCATGAAAACACCCGCCTTTAACAATGGAGGCTGCTTGTGCCCACACACATGCCCAGGCACATGCTCTGGTACACATACTAGACCTGCTAAAACAGTCAGTTCACTTAGGCCATGTGCTACCCTCCATCTCAGAGTAGAGGGAATGAATGGTATTTGACGTGAGACCGGCTAAACTCCTGCCTTTCTCTGTCGCATGGAGGGAGGCAGCAGGGCTGATGAGGGAGGTGGCCAGGTCATGGGGGAAGCCTTCCAGGTGAGGTCTCCAGATCCTGACCATCATTACTTAAGGAGTCTGTCTGTTCAAAGCCCCAGGGCCATGCAAACTCTGACTCCTAGGTTCTGCACAACTCTTACATTTATGATCAGCTCTGTAATGTGGGGCAAAGTCAGACACTCCAGTGACGAGGTGGATGGCAGAGGCCATCAGTCCTTCCCCACCTCCCCCCCCACCCCCAGTGGAGAGATGCTCTCTGCACAAGAAGCTGCCTGCCAACCAGACCCACAGCCTCAGCAACTCCTCCCTATACAGCCCAATCTAGGCTCCTCCTCCCCGGTGGAACGTGGGCTTCTCCAAATAGCAAAGCCTGTGGGCTCCACTATGGACCGGCCTGAGTCACGCCAGAGCACCCTGCCCACCCCCTTACCTTCTGCAAGGCCAGTGTCCTACCCTAATGCCTCTACTTCACCCTGCTGCAGGTCATTGCAGGCCACGCCTCAGGTGTGCCCCCTACTGGACTTTTCTATTGACAGTGATAGAGACTGCACATACCAGCCTGTCCTGCCTGCTTCCGGCCAGAATCCTGGTATTTCTCCTAACCCACTGGGGACCTTGCTTAATTTCTGCCCCAACGGTACTCACCACTGCTCTGGGAGAAATGCCACCATCCAGGCTTGGCTTTCTGTCCCCTCAAGGGCACAGTGGGCTGGAGGCTAAGAGTCTGGCCTCAGGGACGCTAGACACCTGAAACAGACTCCTCTTTCCTGACCTGCACCTGTGACATGGGGCCAGGTGGTCTCATTGTTCACAGACCATGGTAGGTCAAGATGAAGCTAGGAACCGGAAGCCATAGCCCAGAGGCCGGAGTGAGGTGAGGGACAACATATACCTCATTGTATGATATTCCTTTGGGTACTTGTTACTTTTAAACTTTTTATCCTTTTGAGCTTTTTTTTTTTTTTTTTAAAGATTAACTCTGTATCTGTGTATGTCTGTGTCGGGGAATGTACATGTGAGTGCAGTGCCTGTGGAGGCCGGAAGTGTTGGATCCCCTGGAGCTAGAGTTATAAGCAGTTGTGAGTCACCGGACATGGGTGCTGGGATGTGATCTCAGGTCCTCTGGAAGAGCAGTGTGTGCTTATAACCACCCAGGCAGCTCCACAGGCACTGCACTCACATGGACATACATATATGTAGGTGTCTGTGTCTGTGGAGGTCAGGGAAGGGCATTGGGTCTCCTGGAGTCAGAGTTACAGCCTGTTAGGAGCTACCCTACACTGGTACTGGGAACTGAACTCAAGTTTTCTGCAAAACCAGTAGCTACTCATAACTGCTGAGACACCGCTCCAGGCACTTGTGTGTTTTCTGGGTAGCCCAAGCTGATCTCAAACACAATATGCAGCTGAGGAGAACCTTGAACTCCCGAACTCCTGCTGCTGCTTCCCAAGGGCTTGGATGACAGGTTTGTGCTGCCATGCCCAGCTTCTCTTCTAACTTAATCTTCCCAACTCCCAGAAAAAAATGCAATATAGGAGTAGCTCCCATGTGCCCATTTCCTGTATCCTCTTTCTTGTGTTTACACATGTATAACATCTTCTCCCCATGAATCATTCAAGAGTTGGTTTCAGACAGGAAGTCTCTGCACCCTAGAAGCTGTTGGTATGTAAAATACCAATTGCTAAAAACAAGGGTAAAAACAGCCACAGTTGACAGGAAATGATCACGGACGTCCTATTCTCCAATCTACACATCCTATTCCAATTTCACCAACTCTCCCAACAATGCCTTTTATGACTACGTCGTTGGGCAGTGGTGGTGCATGTCTTTAGTCCCAGAGGCAAGTGAATCTCAAGCCGGCCTGGTCTACAGAGCAAGTTCCAGGACAGCCAGGGCTACACAGAGAAACCCTGTCAGAGAGAGAGAGAGAGAGAGAGAGAGAGAGAGAGAGAGAGAGAGAGAGAGAGAGAGAGAATATGTCCTGGGTCACCTGTTATATTTCCCCCCCTTGTGCTGGCTAGTTGTGGTGTTTTTTGGAGGGGTTGTTTTGTTTTGTTTTGTTTTGTCAATTTGACACAGGCTAGAGTCATCAGAGAGGAAGAAGCCTCTATTGAGAAACTTTATCCATAAAATTGAGCTGTAGGCAAGTCTGTAGGTCATTTTTCTTTCTTTTCTTTCTTTCTTTTTTGGTTTTCTGAGATAGGGTTTCTTTGTAGACCAGGCTGGCCTCGAACTCACAGAGATTCGCCTGCCCTTTGCCTCCCCAAGTGCTGGGATTATAAGCGAGTGCCAAGACATCAGCTATAGGGTATTTTCTTAATTAGCAATTGACATGAGAGGGCCCAGCCTATTGTGGGTGGTGCCATCTCTGGGCTGGTGATCCTGGGTACTATTTGAAAGCAGGCTGAGCAAGCCATAGGGAGCAAGCCAGTAAGCAGCACCCTCCAGGACCTCTGCATCAGCTCCTGCCCTGACTTCTTCAGATGATGAACAGTGATGAGGAAGTATAAGCCAAATAAACCCTTCCCTTCCCAAGTTGCTTTGGTCATGCTGTTTCGTCATAGCAATAGTAACTCTAGCTAAGACTTGAACCTAGAGGAATTCCTAGAGGAGTCTAGGACTTCAGCACTTCTGAAGCAGAAAGGCCGGCTACTTGTGGAGTGTCCCTGATCTGGGTTTATCTGATACGTTTCCTTTAGCCTTCGTTAACCCTGGGCCTTAGTCTTTCTCTTTGTAAAATGGGTATAAAACCAATACTTTTTCCAGGTGTGGTGCTCCATGTCTTTAACCCCAGCACTTGGGAGGCAGACTGTTTAAAAAAAAAAAAAAAGTCAAGAAGAGAAGAAAGGAAGGGAAAGGAAAAGAAGTCTTCTCAGAGAGTGGCCATGAGTTATGAAGGAGGCTTTAAGGCCTAGCTGAGCCTGGCTGTCAAGTTAGATGAGTGTCCACTGTCACAGCCCCACCTCAGGCCCCACAGTAGGGACAGAGACTCCCTTTGCAGAGCAGCAAATGGATATGACTTTGCCACTGTGGTCAGAGTCACACAGGCCCTGGCCAGAGTTCGGTGTCCAGTCCAACAGCCAGGGTGAGTAAGTGCTCGAGGAAGTCAGCCCCATTTGTTTGCCCAAAAGGCAGCTCCAGTGGCCAGCTGAGTGGGAAAGGATAGCCATGGGGCTCAGAGGAAGGTCCCGCAGAGATTCGGAGCAATGTTCTGGGGGGCCCAGGCATGAACACCCTTACTGTCTGTCATAATCTCTCAATGGACCCTGTGTTGGCTCCTTAGTAGGCCAGAGAAGGAGGCATCTCAGTTGTAGGCCCTACCCAGAACCTCACAGGACAACATGGATGCCTGGTGCCTTCCAGGGCTCCCCTTTCTTACTGTGAGCACCCCTGACCCTGTTACAGATGGGGACCCTGGGTTGGGCAGTCTGACCTAGCACCCTGAGAGTTCTACTCACTGCTGTGTTAACTGCTGTCATTACTTCCATTCTAACAGTGGGGAAAGTGAGGCGAAAGAAAGGTTTCTGGCTTGTCTGTATGTAGGAGACAGAGCTGGGATTTGAACCGGGCACCGTGTCTCTGGGGCACAAGTATGTGACTTCTCCGCTCCAAAGCAGAGCTGCGTGATGAGTGCTAAGGAAAGTCACACAGGAGACTCCATGGAGATTGAAAGACACAGAGGTACAAAGACGCCCTCAGCCACAGGACATGTGGGTAGGGTGCACAAATACCCCTCCACGGGGCCACACAAGAAGCAGCTGTCTCTGTCCAGTTCTCCCACATCAGTTCTGTCAGTGTCCAGCTTGGAACTGACACTCGCCAGGTGTTCAGCAAGGCACGTGAAAGCACATTCAAGCGTGCAAGCGTGCATATGCATGGCTGGGTCCACACACATGTTGGTGCGCGGATGTAAATATACACTGAGGCACAGGTGCACACAGGCACGGGTTGTCACAGCCATCACTCCAAAACAAACTCTGCTTTGAACAAAACCTGGCACCTTAGAGAGAGAAGGAAGCAGAAGGCACGTGAATCCCTGTTGATCATGGTAGCCTCCGGCACTCCGCCCTGTCGTCCCCTCCCACCTCAGCTGCTGAGAGGAGGGCTCAGAGAGCTAGAGCTTCGTAGATGGGCTCTTACCGCCCGCCTGGGCCCATCCCAAATGTGAATCTGCAGGAAAGCACCCCAGCAGAGCCTGCCTGTGCCCCTCCTAGGCATCAAGCCCCCTTGAATACGGCAATTTGAAAGTGTAATCTACTTCTGTCGCATCTCTCACAATCTCGTTTCCTCAGAAGTAACTATTCTGCACAGGCCCCGCACAGCCTGCGAGAAAGCTTCCATTTCACACCCGGTTTTATCTCCACAATTTCTCGTCTCACTGCACTCCTATCCCGGGCCCTGCCACATGGCAGGCGAGGCCTGAACTAATAGCATTTCCTACTCATTTGGAATCAAAAGCCAAGGAGAACAACTGTTGGAACGCGGAGCCGCGGTCACCGAGGTCCACACTCATTGCTGACCTCTCCGCGAGTCCATTTGCAGCGTGGTGTTTACTGGGTCAGGTAAGGGAGAGCAATGGAGGCTCCCATAGCCTCTAGCTCCCTACTGGGGAAGGGAAGGGAAGGCTTGGAAGCGGGGCTTGACTGATGAAGTGCTGGCTGGCTCAGGAGAAGGACTGACACCTTTACCTCTGAAGTCCGAGGGAAGGTGGGTAGGAAGTAGACATTTGAAGACACGCAGCCTCAGCGCTAATTCTGGTTCCGAAGTTTTCCAGTTTTGCCTCTGTTTACCCATTTACTAAAATGAGGATAGGCTACGCTAAATATTTATCTTGAAGATTAATTTAGATCATAGACAGGAAGTACTTACAACAAAGTTTGAATCCATAGCTTAAGACAGACAGCTAAGAGAAAGTAGGTCTATGCTGTGGGTCCAGCAATTCTATCCCTAGGTCCGGGAGAAGAGGCAGAGCTGCTGGGGTGAGAGCTTTGGGCTCCGATACAGGGTGACCTAAGTGGAGGGGGAGGCTCAACTCTTAGCTAAGGGCTTGTCTGTAGATAATGGGTACTCCCCCTCAGAAGGTTCTGGAGGGGAACCTGGCACAGGGCACAAGGCTCTGGAAGGTAGTCCTACACAATACATGCCTTCTCTAAATTGCCACATTTCCCCCTGGCAGTCTACAACAGAAAGGACTGCCTGGCAGTGTCCCTAGCACCTGCTGCCAGTGTCACGGCTCTCAGCTGGATGGTAAAACTCCACATCACCCCTTCCCGAGTGAGCCCATGGCCAGAAATCTCATGCAATCTGCCTCATGGCCAACCTGTCATGAGTAACCAAGCATGCCGCCACAGACACAGGCACCCATGCCCAGCCTCCCCTATGCCAGGACCATGGGTGTCATCACACTGTCATTTTCCACAATGAGGAGAAGTGAACTTAAACCCCCAGCGGACCCTGTTAAGGAAGGAAGCTCTGAAGCACATTGCAGGGACAGCTAAGGTTGGGGGCTGAGTGCAGACTCAGGTTCAGCAGGGTGGGGCCCCCTAGAGAGCAAATTCCAGTAGAGTTGTAAGAAGCAGGAGGAACTTACACAATGGGTTTTGAGGGGGAGGCCAACTGCCCTGAAACCACTGTGACTTCGGTGTGTCTAAAGATGGAACGTGCTGAGACTCAGGTTAGGGACAACAGCCTTGCAGACGTTCTTCAGCCACTCGGGCACTTCTGACAGAGCATCAGCTTGCTGGCTTGTAAGCAACAGACCAGTTTTCCCAGTCTAGGGCCTGAGAGGGTCAAGACCAAGGCACCAGCCCATCTGCTGTCTGCTGAGGGCCTGCTTCCTGGCCCATGGACTGTTGTCCTCCCACTGTAAGGGCACACAGCAGAAGGGATGAGGGCATTCTCTGGGCTCCTGCACATAAGGATACCAACCCCATCCATGAGGTTCTGCCCTCAAGGGCAGCACTGCTGGGGAAGTTCGGATTAAGCTCAGGGATTCGGAGGGGACACACATATTCCAGAAGCCAGCTGAGAACTTGCAGAAGGGCCAGGAGGAGGAAATTCCAAGACTGAGGCAGCTTCATGGGCTGACTTCCCACAGTCTCCCTCGGTCTTCTGTAGGTCCTTAACTAGGACCTGAACACACAGAAAGCCGTGTGCACTCACTGAAGTTCATTAACTGGCATGGCACGGGTATCCAGTGTGGCCTCTCCCTCTCTGTGACAGGAATGGGTGTCCTGTTTTGCTTTGTTGGTATTTTGGTTTCCCTGCAGTCTCAAATTAAGCTACAAATCGAGGCCAGGCAGTGGTGGTGCACACTTGTAATCTCAGCACTTGGGAGGCAGAGGCAGGTGGATCTCTGAGTTCTAGGCCAACCTGGTTTACAAAGAAAGTTCCAGGACTTCTGGGTCTAAGCCTGTCTCCAAAAAAGCCAACTGAACCCAAGCCAAACTTGGCCTCTGTGCCCTTTCTCCACTTCCCTTTCATAGTACGCACTATCTCCCCAACCCCATCCCCATGTTTTTAGAGGAACTTAGCACCAAACACCTTTCTCTCTCTCTCTGTCTCTCTGTCTCTGTCTCTGTCTCTGTGTCTCTGTCTCTGTCTGTTTGTCTGTCTCTCTCTCTCTCTCTCTCTCTCTCTCTCTCTCTCTCTCTGTCTCTCTCTGTCTCTCTCTGTCTCTCTCTCTCTCTCTCTCTCTCTCTCTCTCTCTCTCTCTCTCTCTCTCACACACACACACACACACACACACATACACAGACACACACCAGGGTTCCTCTGTGTAGTGTAGCTCTGGCTCTTTTGGATCTTACTCTGTAAACCACCTCCCCCAACACACACACACACACACACACACACACACACACACACACACACACACACACCCGGCTTCCCATTCTAGCTGCTTCTTTCCATTTACAGACCAACTTTTATGGTGTTTGTTTGCTTATTTGTCTGTTGTTTGTTTTAGCCAGGGTCTCATGTAGCCTAGGGTGCCTGGAACTTACTTCGTAGCCAAGGACGATGTTGAACTTCCGCTCCTTCTGCCTCCACCTCCTGAGTGATGGGATTACAGGCATGGAGCACCATAGCCAGTTTATGCTGGGGGAACAAACCCAGGGCTGTTTGCATGCCCACCAAACACTCTACCAACTGTGGTACATCCCCAGCCCACTACGGCCATCTTTCACCATATTTGGGCATAAGTCCCACAGGCCTAGTGCTTTACCACTCATTTTTTACTCATCAGTAGGAAAAACCTTTCCAAAGGAACCAGGCTGGTCACTGCCCTGCTTGGAACCTTCCCACAGCTTCTGGTACACTGAACACCTGCTCTGCACATTGTGGTCCGGCCCCTGCCTCCCCGTCCCTTGCTGAGCTCCACCACACTCCAGATCTCCCTCCTGCCTCAGGAGCTTCACACATGAAGATTCATTCCCTGGACTTAAAAAATATCAACAGAGAGGACTTTCCCACTCCCGTTTCCTTATTTAAACCACCCATTCCCTTCCTATCATTTCCCTTTGGGTTTTCAATAGCAACTGGTCATTGCTTTTGTTTTCCTTCAGAGAATTTACTAGGAAAATGACTGGCTTCTCTCCCAAGGACAGAAGCCCCTGGGAAGGTGTAATTCTGGAGGCCCCGCCTTATCTACAGCTGTTCTCCTCCTACTGAACCTGACAGCAGTCCTAAGCCTCACTTCAGTAAATGAACGAAGAGACTTAATGGCAGCTTTCCAGATATTACTGGCAAGCATCTCTGGCTGGAGTGGGCAGCTTTATGCAGACAGGTCCCCAGAGAGGGGGCCTTGATGGCATACTGCTGCCCCTCTGCCACATAGCCCAAGACACTTATGGCTCTGTGGTCCTAAGAAAAGGAGAAGAGACAGCTATAGCAGCATGTAGTCCTGTCTGCCATAAGCAACCTTCCCCCTCTTGTATGTATGCATACATGTTTGTGTTTTTTAATGGGTATCAAGAACCAAACATGGGTCCTCATGCTCGTACAGCAACTATTTCCTGATATTCTCTCTCCCCACCTTCCCCCACCCCCCACAAGACAGGGTTTCTTTGTGTAGCCTTTGCTATCCTAGACTCCCTCTGTAGACCAGGCTGGCCTCGAACTCACAGAGATCTGCTTGCCTCTGCCTCCCCCAGTGCTAGGATTTACAGGCATGCGCCACCACACCCTGTTCTGATGAGCTCTCTTGAAGTGAATTTTTGAGAGGTGAAGCCCAGGGCTCGGCTCCAAGATTCCTTTACACATAAATACTCTGACCTCTTTAGGGAGTGGAAGGCAGAGCTGCAGGGTTCAGGGGTCTGCAGGAGGCCTCTTCCTCTTCCCCTCTGTCCTGTACCCCCTTGGATCCTCCCACAGAGCCAGCCTCCCTTGCTCTTATCTGAAAGTCTTCTGGGTGTATATAAGTGTGACTGACCGCTTTCCCCTTATAGCCTATGCTGAGCCTTTAGCAGCCAATGGGAAGAAAGAGCCCCTGGAATTTCATGTAGAGAACTCCAGGTCCAAACCTTTTTCTGTCTGGAATCTCTCAATCCCACCCCAGGCTGCAGAAGCCAGCCTCCATGTTCCTTAGAAATGTGTTGCCTGGAGCCACACATCTGTGGGGGACCAGAGAGGAAGTGTCTGACAGCTGCTTTCCCAAGGCAGTGACTCAGCTACATCATGGTTCACCTGCAAAGCCAGTGTCACCTATCTAATGAAATGGGGCTCCCAAGAGGCCTGAAATCTCCACAGAGGAGGAGGAGGAGGAGGACCCAGACTCTCAGACGAGTCTCAATTTCACAGCATCAGGGACGTGAGCACCAGCGCGCTGAACCAGAAAACGAGAGTCTGGCAGGAGCTGCAGACACATCGTGAGCGTCGGGGGATCAGAGATTAGGGCCCTTCAAAATCAATTTTGAATTCAAAGTTTTAAATGTGTTCTCCAGGCACAAAGAGGGGACCCTCCAGGCCGGCTCAGCCTACCCAGCTGCTACACTCTGCTGCTTTCTTTAAGCAGCAGAGCACACAACACCTGCTAACTACTATGAGAGGGAAGGTGGAGGAAGACTTCACCTTGTCCTCTGGACCAAAAAAAAAAAAAAAAAAAAAAAAAAGACAGGGAACTTCTAGGTATAAGCTGGAACAACACGGGGCTGGAGCTGCCTGCTGATGGAGCTGCTGCAGCCTTTCTCTGCAGGACTAGGAGGGACCCGACCTTCTGAGGAGCGTTTAGATGGTGGGCTTTAAAGTGGGTTAACGATGAATTCTAGACCAGCCATGAGCCCCTAGGGGGATGATCCTTGTTCACAACAAACTTCCCTTCTGGCAAAATGGAGGGAGAGGACAGGGAGCTCAGTCCCAGGCAAGCACAGGGCCTGGGAGCTCAGCCTCCAGGAAGCAGGGGAGACCTATGTGGCAGTCAACAGGATAGACTGCTGCTAGCACAGCTATTAGCTGTGCCACATGGTATCTGTAGCTGGGAGCTGACTGTTGGTCAAGCGTCAGGCAGTGTATAGGGGACTGTTGAAGTCTCCGCAATACACAGGCAACAGGCCTCACCAGGAACCTGGGCAGAGTAGACTACTGCAGCCAAACCTTGGAGAAGGCTTCAGAGCTTGTGAGAAGGTGGCCTTGGAGGCCCAGATCATCAGCGTGTGCTCCAGCGAGCGCAGCTGGGTCCTGTGTTCCACCCTGGGTCCCTGTTTGCCCACATCAGGCCACAGCTGATGTCCTCTCAGGCTCCGAGGAGTGAAGTTACCTTCTAGCAAGCTTCAGATCGCAATGTTTCTGTAAACCCAGCCTCTCCCGCTCCTCCAAGACCTCAGGCCCTCTTTGTGCCACGGTAGTCCTAAGACAACTTATACCTCAATAACCCTGAAACGTCAGCAGGGGACAAACAGCCACAGGAGCATTGGGGTCTTGTCCCTGCTTCACGGGGAACACATCATTTAAAAAGGAACACTGGGAACAGAGCCTGGGGTTCCCAGATCACATAGGGGAGGGGAAGCAGGGACCCCCTTGCTTAGGAGTAGGCTGCTGGCTTTTCAAGGAAATTGCAGCAAAGGCCTGGGTAAATGCTCCTTTTAGTTACAGCATAAACTGTGGCGATAAAGCGTACCTGGGGAATGTTTAGAGAAAGCACTAATGATTTCTTCCCCAGTGGTTAATAAATTCACTTCTAGATCAATTTGTTCGCGATAGAGCCCGGCGAGCGGAACCCGCGCGGCGGGCACAGCCGAGTGTGTCTTTTTCAGTATAAATGATTTATTACGATGATTAGCGGCACATAAACAATTTAAAATACAACGCTAATTAGTTTGGGGAAGAAAGGAGGGGGAAAGCCACCCTGCCTCTCTCCCCATTATGTTCTACTTCTCTAAGTATGTACTTTTTAATTAAATCCAAATGTCACAATAAATTTAAAGTGTTTTATTACCGCTCGGGCTAACTGAGGCAGTCAGGCAAGCCCCGCCCTCCCCCCCACCCCCCAGGCATCAGCAGGCAGGAGGGGAGGGAGGATCAGGGGCACCAGAGGGACCTGCCCACATCTCTCCTCCAGGGTCAGATCTCCAGGGACTCCTGCAAACTCCTCTAGGTTTCTGGCAACTCCAGACTGGCAAACACTGGAATTTCCTACCTGTAACCTTCGGCTCACCTTTCCAACCAGTCTGAGTAGACTCTCTTCCCTCACATTTGATAGGAGGCAGCCGAGAAGCCAGTCACTTCTCCATGATGATGCTCCCATACTCTCCTCCACCTGCTTCAGCCACCCCCAGGTACTTTACCTAATGCCCTCTGTGGGAGACACTTCCTGTGTGGCCCTCCCAGGGTGATGATCTGCTATGGGAGCTTCATCTTCTGGGATGGGAGAACGCAGAGCAGAGAGGCTTCTCCACAGTCTCCTAGCTAGGGATGAGTCAGAGTTCAAGGATTCTGAAATGTCTGGGTTTGAGTTCAGACTCTACCACTGACTAACAAGGTAGACTGTTCTTTAGCCTCTCTGAGAGCTTCCGCTTTGGCATCTTCGAAACAGGAGCAACCATACCCAACTTTGAGGGTGAAAGAATGCAACCAGCTAAAACAAGAAGACCATTCCAGAACTCTCCACAGGTCCCACAAGAAGTAATTACTTTTCAAAGCCCTTGAGGTGACCAGAAAACTGAGGCTAGCCAGATTACAGGGAATCCCAGAAGCCAGCAGGGGTGTCATTTCTGGACACTCGGACAGCTAGTGAACTTTTCCTATAAACAGTCCTAAGCACTTGAGAACAAATACCTTAGGTTGAGGAGATGGATTAAAGCACTGATCACCCAGGCCCACATAAAAGCTGGACCCAGAGGTGCATGACTCTGTAATCCTTGTTCCCCTACAGGAAGGTGGGAGGCAGAGACAGGAAAAGCCCCAGAAGTCTGTAGTCCATCTAGCCTGGTGTGCACACAAGAGGCCGTGCCTCAAATAAGGTAAAAAGCAAGGACCAATACCTCAGGTAGTCCTCTGGCCACCACACATGTGCCATGGTATGTACACATCCCCTCACAAACACATGTGTACACACAACACATACACCAACAACAAGTATCTCTAAGCACAGAGTTTTCATATGACCTAGCAATTCTACTCCTATGTATATGTCCGAGAGAAATAAAAATGTTGGTCTGAACAACATGTGTAACAGCCAAGGAGTAGATGTAATCCAAATGTCTATCATTTGACAAGTGGATAAATAAACATATGTGTACACAGTAGAATATCACTGGATCATGAAAAGGAATGGCATACTAATTATATTAGTTTCTCTTCCCAGGGCAGGGTTAAGGATGTGCCACATCTCAACCACTAGACCACCAGGGACGGGCTCTCTGCTGACGCTTCTATGTCTTTCAAGGACGGTGCCCTGTCTGCAAAGAGGGCGCGCCTATCGGGGAGGGGCCGTCTTTCAGAACCTTGACCGTGTTCTATGTGGGGCAGTGTGACTATGCAAACTCCTATGTGAAGAGTGGCATGTTCTGTATGGGTCATCAGAGGTACATAGTTGGATGTGCACAATGACTAGGTCACAGTGGAGACTGGGGAGAGATGGTTCCCTTTCCTGGGGCCTGTGAGCCTCATCTTGGGGAGGGTGTGAAAGTTCTGATCCTGGGCACATGAGCAGGAGGGAAGGAGACAGGGGTGCCCTTGGAGGGGCTAGTCTAAAGCCAAAATGATAAAGCATTCTTACCAGCAGGGGGTACCGGGTACACATTGTGGCCAAAAAAGGCCAATTGCCCCAGAGCCAGAGCTGAGGGTTGTGTGTCCACAAAGGCAGGCCAGTTTCCATGTCTTTAACCTGTGGAAATGGCTTTGGTTTATGAGAGAGATGGCTGGGCCTCCATATCAACAGACGTGTGCCTATTTTCTATGTATGAGGCTGGCTCCCATGGGGCTTATCATGGGGTGCCATCTCAGGAAACTGCACCTTAGGAAAACTGCTCTATAAATTTTCAGATTTCTCTTCTCAGGTCCTGGGGAGCCTAGGATGGCGGAGATGTCTAGAGGATGCTATGGCTGGACATACTCCTGGCTTTCCAAAGCCACCAGCAGTTCTTTGGTGCAGGGAACACTGAGCATGCCGTAGGCCCAAATTCACTTATAAGGAAACCAATGATCAGAGAAGTTAAGCAGTCTGCCCAGGCTAACTCTGCAGTGGGGAGGAGAACAGTTCCCTGAGATCTCACAGACAGAGGGTAGCAGAGCAGGAAGGAGTAAGACAAAAGACGTGACTGCCACCTCCTAAGCCAGCATCCCACCTCTGCAGAAATTAGTCAGACCTGCATGGAGCGTTAATTCTTTTAAAGAATTCTTACAGACTCCTTCTGCGGTGTCTGAGCCCATGTCCTTGGAGGTTCTTTCCCCTGCAGGTAGGCGTTAACTGCCTCCTTCATAACAAACCAGACCCATCTCCACTGCCTCCTCCATCGGCCCAGAACGCAAGCCAGGAAGGAAATTAAAGGACAGTAAAAGGACACGTGAACTGGGGAGTGGAGGGTGACCGTCTGCAGGGCTGAAAGAGGACCCCTTCCTCCCACTGCACGCTCCATTCTCTGCTTGTAGTTTTATCCTTTCTAGTCCACTGTCCAAGAGTGGTCCAGATGATCTTGATAAGGCATCTTGATTCAGCCCAGAGCCCTTGAGTACCGCCATTGGCGTCACCAGGAATCTTCATTCCTAAGCAAGGCACAGCTCACAATAGTGTGGTTCTGTCAATGATCCCACTGTGGTCATATCAATGATGCTCTGAGCTATAGTCACTGACCTCCCTGGCCACCTCCTCATCCTCTCTGTAGGACAAATGGTTCACACTGCCCTGCCACTCTGGACCCCCTTCACCTGTTAACTCACTCACTACTCATACAAATGAACTCACTTAGCCCCTGCTATTAGGACCTGGTTCTTGACCTTCAGTATTTTGATAATAACTATACCAATGGTGATGATTTTAATTAAGAAAGTAATTCTTAATATGCTTCATTAGGTCAATTTGATTTCTTGATCAATTTTTCTGTTCAACATTATGAAGCCACACCCCTCCATCTTAATTGTATTTGTATTATCTTCACAGAGATCAATTATTTTAAAAAAATTTAGTGACTGCTGAAAATTGGTCCATGATTGGTTTTGAGCTCATACGCAATCTCACAATTAGAGTGTTTGTCTAATTTATAAGACTTCTTTTGAGACTGTTGAGACATCTTTTATGACAATTATTTCTCCCAGAAAATATTTCTGGAGCCAACTTCTGCAGATCTAAATTTTGTCAGGAAGATTTGATTCTTCTGTCAATTTTTAGTCAATAACATATTTTACCAGGTGCAGGCTTAACTGTTGCCAGCTTTACTCTGTGTTAATTATTTCAACTGATTTTAATTTTTTTCCATGGAATCTTTTTTTTTAACTTTGCATTTTCAATAATACTAATGAGATATTATTCTTGTGGGTAAGACAGCTTTGCTATGAATTTGATAAAGGCCGCCCGAGATCAAAGAGCAGCATAGAGGCATCCTTGGGGCAGACAGGCAGGTGAGAACACCACACTCTGCACTTGGGTGGGTGCCAATTTGCAACCAGGTGCTCCAGGGAGCCCTGCCCCCTGCCCGATGCTCCCCAGGGTCCTGGCCTCTGCCAAGAAGAGGCCTCCCAGATGGGAAATGGCTTCTGGGTAGGGGAGGCGGGTATGCAGCTGCTTGGAAGAGAAAGCCTCCCATCAACAAGCAAAGAGCTCAACTGTCCAGCCACCCTGCCAATGTAAATGGGGCCAGGGCCTGCCCAAGGACATACTACTAGGCAGTGGAGCAGGATGGGGATGATGGAGTTCTAGCTGTCAGCTCTGTGCTCCCTAGGCACAGGGAGTGCTCCAGTCTCTGGGAGTCCTGTCCCCTCACAGGGAACTGTAAAGCCATCTCTGCCGAGGCTGCCTTACAGGTCTGTCCTCATCTCACTTAGCAAAGCCATTAGGGATGGGAGTCCTCAGCTAACACCTACAGGTGGGCTGGCTCAAAAAGGGACCACCCTCACCTCTTCCAAGGTGGAGAGAGAGAGAGAGAGAGAGAGAGAGAGAAGGCTCTGAACAACTGACAAGCTACTATGCAGGCTCCTTAGTGGTCTTAGCACATTTACCACCTATTTAAAAACAAAACAAAGCAGAACCCCAAAGTCTGGAAATCTCTACATCCAGACAGAATGTCTATAGTGTGTGTGTGTGTGTGTGTGTGTGTGTGTGTGTGTGTGTGTGTGTGAGAGAGAGAGAGAGAGAGAGGGGGGGGGGTCTAGTCATAACACTAGAGCCAGTCATTTCCCCATCTAATCCTGCCACTCACCCACTTTCTAGGATAATTCCATTTCCTTCTCTGGGAGTGACCTATTCCTCTGCAAAATGGAGCTGTAGAGGAAAGATGATCAGGAGTTCAAGGCCAGCCTGAGCTATATGAGACGCTCCCTGGCTTGCTCTGTTGTTGTTTATTTGGCTGGGTTTTAGACTTTGTGGCTTCCAGATAAAAGGTGAGCTTCCTAGGACTAGGGAAAGTGCTGGTCACCATTGGGCACCTATGTCCTAAGGTGCAGTGGCAGAAGCAGATTGTCGCTTCCTCCTGAGTCTCTTTCCTGGTGACCTTCAGGAAGCAAGCTGACAGAGTGCAGAGGCTGCCCTGCGCTGCTGAGACCCACAAGACAGGAACAGAGAGTCACCTGTAGGAGGCAGCCAGAGAGGCCTAGTCTGACCGACCTGTGGGTTGAATCTTTACAGGCAAGTAATAGAGCTGAAAAGTGGTCATTTCCCCCAGGGGGAGCTGAGAAGAGTCAACACCTCGGGCTGACACACATCCTTCATCACCACTTCTGCAAGACTCTGATGATAAAACTGCCCCAGCCTCTAGCCCCATAGAAATAGATGACGGCTGTGCACTGTGTCAAGGTGCCAAGTTCCAAACTGTCTGCTACACACTGGTACCTAATCTACCACCATTCAGGCTACTGAGGGGGGCCTGCAGACTTACTGTACCCTGCAGCTGGCAGCTATGAGCTTCCTTCAGGAGGACAGGCCTGGCTATCAAGTGTGAAGAGGCTGGACTTGAACCTAGTTTATCTGACTCAAACCCTGTGTGTCCAAGCACTCTGGCAGTCACAGGCAAACCTTCCCATCTGACACTGGGGATGACCAGTTACTTACATATCCAAGAAAGGAAGGGAGCTAGGTTGGAGCAAGGTGCTGGCTATAGCTCTGGTAGTCCAGGCTAGCACTGCCCTGGCTCCTCTAGAAAGCATCCCCCCTCCCCACCTTTTTCAATGGAGTCACAGAGAGCCAACCAGCAAGGTTGAATTATTAAAACTCCTTTCTGGGGGTACCATGTGGCTTTCTCTCCACGGAGACTAAGAGCAGAGGGGTGGCTGCTCCTGCCACACAATATTAAAATGTCAGGAGTTTAAGGCCTGCCTTGGTTGAGTCATAAGTTATCAGCACCCAGTGAGGGCCGACAGAAAGCCTCCCTTAAATTATTAAGCAGAGAACGTCAGACTGTAATATTTTGCTAAACCAAAGTACAGACATAGACAAAGATGTCATTTCAATATTTGAAACCAGCAAGTTTAATTTAAAATAAGAGCAAACCAATAAGCTCAGAACATCGTGGTGCATGAGAGGAAAATTATACTGTGAGGTGGGGGGGGGGGAAGAAAGTGGAAGGACTTAAGAAATTTATAAAAGTAATCTCCAAGTAGAAATTAGAAATCAAGGCCTAGAAACAGAATAACACAAAAGAAATATTACTGTCCACTTTCTAAATCAATATAACACCGCTCCACGCCGGAATTACCATGGTAACTCAAGTAAAAAGAATCAAGCAATTCTTATTATTTCAAAATAAAATCACAGCCTGAAGCCTGGGTTTTATTACAACCACTGATAGATCGCTGGCTTGTATTTATCTGAAATATTGCTTTTCAATCAGCTGGTTTATGAATGTACACAGGCCTCTCACCAGCCCACTTACTGCCCTGTTTTGAGGCCAGGGGCCAACCGATGACTTTGGTGTGTCCTGCCTGCATCTGCATGTGTGTTCCATGTAAGGCTAACCATGGGGTTTCCCCTCCCCCCCTTCCAGGCTGTCCTGTGACTTTGCAGGACAGAGAGGGGAGGCAGGAAGAAACAGTGGCGATGAGCTCATAACATTCCAACCCCCAAGCTTGCCCTTAGAGGAATGGGCCTACAGCTCCAGAGTGCACACATACACACATGCATGCATACACACACACACACACACACACACACACACACACACACACACACACACACACACCACAGAACCCACCTAAGAGCTCCTTCCCACCCCAGGTCATCCTCAAACAGGCTCCCCAACAAATTCTCTTCAGCCCCAAGGGTAGGGGATGGGAAAGGGAGCTAGCAAGTCAGAGAATGAGCTCAGGGCTCCACCATCAGGCCTTCTGTTTTCACCGCCCAGCTCTGGCACTAGAAGGCTGAGGGGTCTAGGACCAATCCACCAGGCTCTTTGTACTACGTTTTCTCATCTGTGAAATGAGGGTAAGAAGAGTGGCTTCTTCCTAAGGCTGTTACATGGGCCCTGAATGAGATCACACAGGCAGGAAGCTGGGGATGGATGGAAAGTTGCCTCCAAAATGACTTCATCTCCACACCTCTTGGTAGCCATGGCCTTCATGATATAAGCTGCCACCTTCTGTCTTCAAGAGTAGAGCCTGCTCCCCAATCCCTTGAGCCTGGGATGACCTTGTGGTCATTTTTTTTTTTGCCAGTGGAATGTGTCATAAGTGACAATATCTCCATGCCAAACAGTGGCCTGGGCAGCCTGGCATGTATCCCTTCCCTCTAGACTCATCCATGCCATGACAACTAACCAGATGACACAATTAGAGGATACGGGTCCTAAATCCTTTTTTTTTTTTTCTTTAATTTTTTTTTTTTGAAGGTCCTGAAACTTGTTGCATCTAACTGAGCAGCCATTCTCCAGCCTCCAGGTTTGAGGAAGCCCAGCTGAGACCAGAAAAACTCCCCAGCCCAGCCCAGCACCCACAAAGATTTGTAAGCTAAATACATGATTATTGCTTCAAGCCACTGAAATTTAGTTGGTGCTACAGCAATCGCTGATATGTATGCATTGAGCAATATGCCTTGTGTTTAGGGTTCAGTAAAACAAAACGGAAGCTGCTGTATGTTTAGGATACCTAAGGACCAAGAAAAGCCAAGAAAACTACACTGCAGAGAGGAATGTCAGTTTACACAGACATGGGGCTTCCTGGTTCATTGCATCTGTGGACAGTAGACACCAGGTACCTACTTATATTGTAGAGTCAAGAAAAGTGATAACCCAGTAAGTTGTCTGACGTCACACAGCTCTCAACTAGGACCAGAACTCAGGTCTTCTGAACCATGCTAGCGAATTGCATTGAAGTCATCCGGTCCCTTAGAAAAACCCAACTGATTCCTAGGAGAGGGGACAGGAGGAAGGAGCTGGTGATGAAGCTTAGTAGGCCTTCACACAAGACACACGAACCTGGCTTAGCCAGCTCACTCCTCTCACCACCTGCTTTTATTTGTCTCTACCTGGATCAGTCCCCAGTAACCTCCTGGGCTAGGACATAATCACAAGTCAACCAATGAGAGACAAGCTTGTTACTAGGTGGATGCTGCCTCTGGGCATGGCCAACTAAGGGGCAATGGTGTGGAGGGCAAGGAGAACAGGAGCAAGGGGATGGAGGCAAACACTGGGACCACATGGAACACACACCAACGTGGATGCATTAGGTCTACATCGTCCCGTGTGATGGTTGGGGCAGCAGTCAGCCTCAGGCAGGCTGAAGCCAGGGTGGCAGAGGTCAGCTCTCTCTGTCTGTAATAAGTACCAGGAGACAGATGGTAGATGGGATAGAAGGTGATAGGGACTGAAGAGAGAGGCGAAAGCTCCAAGTCCCACTTAAATGCAACCTAGACATATGCTGAAAAAAAAAAAAAAAGAACAAACAAACAAACAAAACAAAACCCAACATGCCACACCATCAGCTCTCCAGGAAAAGGACCTGAGTGCTGTTTGCCAGTTTCCTGGGTACAACTATTCATACTGTGGCTGATTCCAAGCTGTTGATGTCATGTTACTGAGCTCAGAGTTGGAAATGATGCACAAAAATCAGCTCTTGCAAGCATTCCAAGTTGTCTCCGTGGTATGGTAATATCCTGAGCAGGGACCTGCCAGGAGGCCTCATTTTAGGAAGAGCTAGTAAGTCTGGTGTTGGGAGGATTCCTGCATGCCCCAGTGTACCTGACCTCCATGCAACTCTGATAGGCAGAAAGGAAGGACAGCCTCTGTGTCATACCCATATGTGGGCCTTCTCAGTCCAAAAGGCCCAGGACAGGTATGTGCCCACTGGCACCTTCTAGGAAGTCTGAGGACAGTTCTTTGGGATGTCAGTAACTTGCATAGCGCCATGACCCAGTCCATCTGATGATCTGCACCCAGATTTATCATGCCTTGGGACCTGGACAGAGACCACATCAGCTGGACATGGAAACCAGAAAGACACTGAAATTCTGGGCTTTATCTATCCACATGACCTTGGACAACTCTCTTGCCTTCTCTGACCCTTTAATCTATGCCCCCTCCCACCCCATATATAAATGAAAGGACTCGGGAAGAGTGTCCTCGAAGGCATTTCCCATGATGCTGCTTGCCTTGGGCATACAGACACTAGTAAAAAGTGAAGGTAGTTTGTCTCCTAGTGATGATCAATAGCCAGGAGGGACAGTGAGGAGGGCCCAGTTTTCATTAGTGAACAGGCCACTAGACTGGGCCAAGGGCTCATTTTCAGACTGTACTGAAACTGAGCAGGGAGCAGCTATGCCTCCCACGGCCATGGGGTTTCCTGGTGGTGGAGTATAAGCACTGCCCGTGCCTCATCTAATTCTGGTGACATTGTCGGCTTTTCTCATTGTAGAGGAGAGAGGGTACAGAGGCGAAGCAGCCTCAACCTTGGGCAGAGCCCGGCATACAGAACACACAGTGCACTGGCAGAGCTCAGCAGAATGGTAGAGGTTGCAGCAGGGCTAACGACGTGGCATACTGCAGGGGGCATACCCATGCCCCTGTCTCCATCATCCTCCCTAACCAACTCTCGGTCTGTCTAATGCCACGATCAGTATCTACTGGGAGGCGCTGTGATCCTGGGGTATTGATCCAAGCAATAAGTTGGGACCTCTTCCGTTACACAGAGAGATAGGTTTGTCCTGTGTGGGGTACAGTTCAGGTTTGGGGGAGTCCCAAATCTCTGAACCTGCATTTGCTTAGAATTCCAGCATGACCCCAAGTCATCCACGGGCTCCACTCTCTCCAACTATAACACTACAGACCTGTCTTCTGCTGAAAGATGGCGCAGCCGGTGTAGCCACAGCCATTTCCCAGCACAGGATGCCTCGAGCCAGCAGCCCAGGCGAGGCTGGATCTCAGGAGTCTTTCAGGACCACAGAGGGTCTGCCGACACTGTTCATCAGCAGCCATCCTTCTGTCCTGAGTGAGAGACTAAAGTGACCACTTCCGAGTCCTGTTCATAAATGCTGAGAGGCTCTTTAAATTAAAGCCCGTGGAACCAGACTGTCACTGGGTCTGATTCCTTTGGGAGAGGAGGAAGGGGAGGAAATGAAGTCTCAGAAGAGGTGAGAGGCAGACCCCCAGCTGGGCGTGGTGGCGCACGCCTTTAATCCCACCATTTGGGAGGCAGAGGCAGGCGGATCTCTGTGAGTTCGAGGCCAGCCTGCTCTACAAAGAGAATCCAACCAAGGCTACCCGGAGAAACCCCGTCTCGAAAAATCAAAAATCAAAACAAAACAAAAGAATCTTTGTGGGGCATGTTCAGAGGGAGGGAACAATGAAGACAGGAAGCTCCCGCAGCCACAGAGGCCAAGCAGGTGGCCACGCCAGTGCTGAGCCCCGGCACTCAAAGGGTGAAGCTTTTAGGCGAGCAGCGGCCAGTGATCTCAGCTTCCCTTGGTCTTAATGCTCCTGAAAGGCTCTCTGTAATTGGGCATCAGTAGTTAATGCAGTATTGACTGCATTACACGCTCCCGTGCCTCCCCTTGCTAATGCCAATTGCATCACCTTGTACAGTCACCGGCTTGCTTAGCCAATAGCCGTTAAAAGCAATCCAAATCATGAATCATATGGGAAACTTTTAGCAAGACACCGCCATCCAAGGAGACAATTTACAGTTGAGTTAATCTGGGTACATTAGTGAGACACGGATTCTGGACGACAGACCAATTTATGTTGTTTCCCTGTCCCCCATCCCCCTTAGTCCTCCGTGTGGGCAAATGAATGGAAGAGCAGGGAAGCCGAGTGAAACACCTGCCTCTCTGCCCAGCATTCCGGGAGGGGTAGGGGTGCCTCACCATTACAGACTCTCTGGCTGGCTGAGTTTGTGCAGGAAGGAGCAGTGACGCCTCCCTCCCCAGAGGAAGAGTGCCACTGCTGAGGCTAGTTGTGGCAGGTGTGGATGGAGACAACCCCTCCTGCCAAGCACTAGGTCCCCGCCCTGCCATCCATGCCAGGCCTTTACTAGCCCTTAGCAGGCTGGAGTGACCACTGGGCTCTGCCTTTACACCAATGGGTTGGGGTCTCTGCTATGGAATACTACAGTGGCCTGCTGCCCATCTCCATTTCCAGAGCCCAGAAGGCCAAGGCCACACTCCCCTCTGTGCTCTGTGGCATGATGGGCCAGACCAGGAGGCCCTGCTGGCAGCAACCTCCCAGACAAACCAAGTCAGCTGCCGAGGAGGCTGTGTTCCTAGCAGTCATTAACAATTGAAGACTCCACTGTCTGGTCCTCCTCAACCCAGCTCCACCCCTCCTTAAGCATTTTTTTTTTTTTTTTACTTATTAAAAATGCTCTGGGAATCATGTCTGGTGTTTAGTTCCACAATGTGCTTCCTGTGGTCACCCAAGCTAGCCTGCTGGGCTTTTACAGAGGTAGTTTAGACCCAGACCAGCCCTGCTCCAGCAGGCATCTGGGAACATGCCGGCACTCCCCGCTGGGCAACCTCAGCATCCCCCTCTTGCCCAGGCCCCCACAGCTCAAGCTCTTACTGTGCAGTGTGTCCCCACTCAGGGGGCCTCTTCTCCACCAGTGAAGGTCAAATTTGATGTGTAGGGTTTGGGGCAGGGGTTTTCTTTTCTCCCCTGGGACTTTCAGTGTACCCTGCCTATACTCAAAAGTCCACAGCCTGGTGCTAGCTCAAGCTGCAGGTGCCAGAGGGAAGGGCAGTTTTTCCAGGAGAATTGGAGCTCGCCTCCCCTTTTTGCTGACAGGGAGACCCAGCAGTATTTAGAAAGCCCGGACCCTGAGTTCCAGTAAAGTGAAGATGGCTAGGCCAAGAACAAGCGTCCAAATGAAAGCAATTAATCTTAAAACCCGAAGTTTAACCATTTGCAAAACAGATCTTTCTGTCTCTGTGGTGACCCTTCACTGCTCGACCTAATGGATTACTTTATTAATAATGCACTGTGCTTAAAAGCAAAAAAGAAAAAAAATTTTCTGACGATTCAATACTTCAGAAAGTCTCTTAAACCCGTTGCTAGGGCAAAACGATTGATATTTTATTATCTTTCAGAAGTGCAACATGAAAGCCCCGCAGCCCAGCAGAGCAAGGGCTTTGGTCCTCTGCAGCTGGCAGACCCGACTTCAACCAGAGGAGCCCAGCCTCTCTCAATAAGATGCTGTCGGGTGCAAAAAGGGTGTTGGGGAAGACTAATAGGAGCCCTGAGGTTCTGCTGCTGCCAGACAGTGGGTGAGCGGGTGCTACGTGGAGCACTGAGGAGTGTACCCGTAGGGCCTAGGGCACCACATGTACCACGCAGTTCAGGTGGCCACATTCTGGGAGGGCAGGACTGTATATGAAGTTAGGCAGTGGGTGTTTGCATACACAGCTTTTCTTCATTCCCCAATGAAGATGCAACCTTCGGGACCCCAGCCACCTGCTTTCCTTGCGTTGTCATGGATCCCAGAGACCAGTAGTGACGGGCACCATATTGCTTGGCTGTATAGGTAGGGGATGGTATGATGTCTTGAGTTCTCCCTCTGTAGTTTAGTGGGGGACCACATGAATCATATGCCCAGGACATCCAGTGACACGGCAGTCTGAAGGTCTCCAGACATCCCCTGCCTCTAGCATTATCCCCAAAGCCCAAACCAGTGTGAGGCACAGACCCTGGCCAGAGGTGGAAATACCATCTTGCCAACACACAGCTAATATTCCTAGACTGAGGGCTCCCTCACATAAGACTCAGGTTTTCTGGGTTCTTGGCTTAGGCCTGGGGGAGCCAAGAATGTGGAATAACTTGGGTTAAAGATTGCATCCTGCTTTCTACATGCTTCTCATAGTGATAGTCCCCGTAAGACACCAAAGAGGGGCCCTCTGCACCCTTCTTAAAGAGGGAACTCTGGGGCTGGGCATGCCTGATCTGAAGCAACACAGGGTAAGGAATTACTGGTGTAAGCAGCCGAATCAATGGCTCTTCTCTTCCTCTCTGGCTCTTCTCCTTGCGTTCTATGTAAAATAGAGCTCAGTACTCGGGATAGCCTCCTGGAACTCCAGGGGAGGGTCTGTGAATAGAGTAGAGTGTGCTGAAGATGATGCTATCCCCTAGCCAGCCCAGAAACATCTAGACCTCTTTTATCTCTTCTTTCACCCATGCCAAGAGCCAGCCTTCGGTCCCGTGTCTTCCCTGAATGCATCCACCCATTTTTTAAATCCCTCTCCTGCTGATAGCTGATAGTAGGTATAGTTAAGACTGGGACAGTTGGATGAAACAGCATCTGGTATGACCTTGAACAAGTCACTTAACTTTTCAGTGTTCAGCAGTAACCATGGCAACAACGCTTCAGTGGCCATTAGGCACAGACCCAAGGGAGGACTCCTGGGGGTGTCCCATTACTCCCAGCCTTTCCAGTCCCCACCCAAATGCCAGCTGCAGTGGGCTTGCCAACAATCTTGCCCACCTCTCCAAGCTACAGCACCTACAAAACACACAAGCCTTACCTATGGGGGCCCAAGGACTCCTTGGACCTTGGGACCTGTCTTAGGTCACAGGACACATGCTGGGATTCTGCAACCCTTTAGGCCACTTACTGCAAGGCACTCCCACCCAAAAAGACCGGGGGTCTATGAGACCACCTGCTAGTGGAGTGCTACAGCCACGTAGCCTTTCAGCTCCAAAGCCCTCTTGAATGCACCCAGGCTCTTGACCACACATCCAGGCCACCCTCAACCCACTCCCTCTGGGGTGCTACTGGCTATGGCGGGACAACTCCTCTGGCTCAAACTCTTGCCTTCACATCCAAGGGATCAAGAGGTAGAGGTCAGAACAAGAGATGTTCCTCTCACCAAGTCCTGCTCGCGGACAGCTTTCCCTCGGAGGGCCCAACTGGCCTTCCCCTTTTGGCCCGGCATCCCGGCTTTCTCGAGGTCCTCCCGAGCTCTCGCTCGCCCCCAAGCTCTCTAGTCTGTTTCTCCCCAAGCTGCTGATTTGCTGGGCGCTCAGCGCCTCTCGGGTTACGCGGCGGGCGGGCGGGCGGGCGCGGGGGTGATGGCTGCGGTGAGAGAGGAGCAGCCGCAGAGACCAAACGCTCAGCGCCAAGCGCCAGGGCGCAGAAACAAGAGGGCAGCCTGAGCCTCCACGCCGCCCCGCGGCGCATCGCCTCACCCCGCTCACCAGCCCCCGGACCAGGAGACCTAGGGGGCGCGAGGCCAGGAGCTCGTCCACACCACCCGGGTCAGTCCTCCCTCCTCGGGCCGCCGGCTGGCTCCGCAACCCGGCGTGGCCCCGCGTCTGTGTGCTTGGGACCCGGTGCCGTGGCATCCCGCGCGCCGCGCCGAGGGCTTTGGGGGCATCGGGACCCCTGCCCGCCACCTACCGTCCTCCTTGTCCAGCACCATCATCTCGGGCGCTCCGTGTCCAGCCGCTGCTCGGCTCGGCTGGAAAAGGGCGCCGACTCCGGGCGCGCTTCGGCTGGGCGGCCGGTCCTCCGGCAGCAAGCGGGCTCTAATTACCCGCTTGTCCGGCTCTTAACCTAGATTGCACTCAGCTAGAATTACATTCAGGAGTGAAGCACTTCGCAGATACAAAAGCGGTCTCACCTACTTTTGTGCCTCAGAATTGCAAGGAACTACGAACTGCAATTTAGAGAGAGAGAGAGGGAGAGGGAGAGAGAAGGGGGAAGAGAGGATCAGAGCCGTTTCTTTGATTCTCACCTTCTAAATGGCTCAATTTGCCCAGTATAATCTGTCTTAATGTAATTGCATTTGATAGCTCATAACCCTGGCTCTGGCAACGACACAGCTTTCAGCCTCATAAAGTGTTTTCCCCTCGGATTTAATCTGAATCTCAATCTGAAATTATATTCAAAGAGATGGGGGAATCTCGGCGGCCGACTCCCGCTGCCTTTCTCCCTCAATGTATGAGGTTTGCACTCCTGCTACTGAATAAATGCACACATTTTCCGAGGCCCCCCCTCCCTGCCGGGTTAATGGGGAGTGGAAACGCGCGGTTGCCGGCTCTGCAGCGCCACCTGGAGGCCTCTCCGCTCCAGCTCTGCAAGTGACTCCGCTTGGGTCCCAAGGTTTCTTCCTGTTCTCCCATGTCAGTCTGGTGGATCCTTGCCTGTCCCAACCCCTTCAACCTTGCTTGGTTCTTGCTTCCTCACAGGAAGGCTATTTCGCTAATCACGACTCCTCATGACCAGCTCTGCCTATGGTTTCTAGTTGATTCTATAGCTGTTTGGCAAAGTTAACTTCTCTATAGGGCACAAAACCTCCTAGTGTGCGTCCTACAGTTTCTGTCCCTGATCACAGTGGTGTCCTGCTACCCCATTCCCGCCACCCATGAGCATCCTGACTCTGCCCAGAGGAGAAATCCTGCTGCAGCTTCTCTCTGAGGAAGCACGGCTGTTTGAAGGCGTTTCTCCTTCCGCAAATATTTATTGAGTACTTTACTTTGTGCAACATACTATTCTAAGGCCCTGGGTACAGCAGAGAAAATTCTGTTGTGGAGCTGACTTATTTCTGTAACTCACACAGCAGGAAAGAAGCCAGGTCCCAGCACCTCTCCTCTTAGATCCCGCTTCCCCAAGAAGCCCTGTCCAGGCTGCCTACTCCAGGAAGACCACCGGCTTTTAAACCATGGTCGCATCCCTCCCTATCCCCCGCCCCCCCCCCGCCCCGATATTATAGAGCTCCAAAATGGGAATGGAACTGATGATTTTTAGCTCAAGAAAGGGCTGCAGTTGGATAGCATTAGGAGCTTGGTCCTGGCAGTTGCGGAGGATGTGACTCTAGCAGGGCCTAAGAAACTGAATCTATCCATTTGTTGCTAATTACCAAACTGCAGATCTGGCAAGTGGCGTCTCTTCCTGCCTCAGTTTCCCTGTTTGTGAACTAGTCAACTCTGTTCTGCCTCTAAAGGTGCCATGGAGAGAAGCGTGTGGTCCTCCAGGCAGTGTGGGCTGGGGTACTATCTCATACACAGGAGACCATAAAGAAAGCTTGCCGCCCCTTCCATCGCAGGAGGGCCCCATACTTTACAGGAGTATGGGGTGGGGGTGGGGGGGCGGCAGCGCTGTAGCCTATGCTCACTCCTAGGCAGGGAAGTCAGCCTTTGAGGAAACTGAAGAGCAGCTGTTTCTAATGAGATGCCTCATCCGCAGCTCAGAGGGTTTCGCTTTCCCCTTCATCTTGAATACTTAATCCTAATAGTCCTTGAGTATATTTGATGTTAAATATATCATTTTGCTCAGACTCACTGTCCCTCGGGACTGCAGGCTTGATCTCTCTCCTGTCACTGCAACAGGAGCTGTGCTCTCTGCGTGTGAGGAAGCTTCGTTGTTGCTGACGTCCCCCCACCCCCCCCCCAGCATGTGCCCCCCACCCTGCTCTGAACCAGGGCCCAATCAGTGTAGCAAGTGCAGGGCCCAGCAAAGGCAGCATCTTGAAGACTTCTCTCTGGCCTATCTGGAGACATAAGGTCTGTAGTCATTCCTAATCTTCAGGGGCCTTCTTCTTGCTTTGGGGGGGCACCTGACCCTGACCCATAAATCAGGACTCAATTAGCTGGGACCACATCCCCACTCTCTTGTCTAAATCTCAACTCACCTCCAGCCTCCAAGGTACCCATCCCTTTGAGGAGTCAGGACTGCTGCTTTCCAAGCCTGAGGCACAAAGCAGCAGGGAGGGCATCAGCAGGGGATAGGTGCCCTGTGTGAAGGCTGCTTGTCCCTACAGGTGGCTTCCTCTGCACCCCAGCTATGAGCATGGCACTCCCAGTTCGCCCTCAAGGGAGAACACCAGAGCTAAGTGGCAGAGGTGCCCAGCAAGTCTCAGGGGCTTAGAGAAGCTTGAAGCTCACACCTAGGAAGGAGCCAGAGGTGAGTGCCACTTGTGGGGTGGCCTTATCTGAAGCTTGTAGGTGGGTCCCACCCTCCTGGCCTCCCTGTCCCAGGCAGCATCCTTCCAGGTCCAGGGACATGCCAACAGTGTCTGAGTGGAATCCCAAGATGCCCTGGGGCTGGAAGAGGCAGTTTTCACTAGACACATGCCACAGGTGGCAAGCCAGCACTCTCACTTCAACGGGCCAAGAATGCTCCAAAATGCTCTCGAAATGCCTCTGGGGACAGCCAGGGGACACCAGTGCCCAAAGAAGTTGCTTGACAGAGAGTGGGGGTGGCTGCTAGCTGCCTCACATATTTCTGAACAGGTCCCAGCAGTTCACCCTTGTGCCTGGCAGAAACATCCAGAGAAAAGGGTTCCAGCACTGGGGGTGGGGGACAGTTTCATTTGCTACCCAACGGCCTAGGCAGCCTAGATAATCCAGAAATCTTCAGAGGCTGGCCAACAGGCCTGAGCCTGAGGGCCCTGCTCTCAGCACAAGGACGTCATCCCTAAGCTGGGGTTACAGACTGGCCTCACAGGTAGTGATCGGAGAGGTATGGGGGGGGTGGGGAGACAACGACCAGAGTCAGCCAGTATTTGCAATGGCATCAGGATGCAAGCTGGCCAAGTTCAGATGCCCTGCCTTTCCCCCTACGTATACAAAAGCAGCCAGCGCACAGGACTTTGCAGCCAGCTTATAGTGGAGAAGTGCACAGTCGGCAAACCCCTTCTTTGGGATTCTAGAAAGCCTAGAGAGGCCTTCTCAGAAACTGCAGTCATAAACTGTTAGGCCTTAGACAGTCCTAAGCCAAATCTGCACCAATCTACCCTGTCCCTCCATGGACACCACCCCACCACCCCTGTAACAAGAACCGTTAGAGAGCTTAAGGGTTTAGGAGGACCCAGATCTGCCCTAAGACAGAGGGGTACCCTATGCTACAAGACTTTCTGTGCTAAAACAGACTGCCCTGGGCAAGCCAGGACAATTAGTTACCAAAGGGGAGATGGTAGGATTAGGCAAGTAACTAATGGGACCAAAGAGGAGGCCACACAGACAGACCTTCTCTCTGGTGACAGCAGCCCCCAACTCTAACGTTCTGAGCCTCCTGTCCTATCATGTCATTACTCCAGGCATGACAGGACTGTCCTCAGCCCCGAGGATGATGCAGAGACGACTTCTTGAGATACCTACAGTGCACAGGTGGGGGAGGGGTGGTTATTTAGATCCAAGGGTAGACTCAGATTTTGTGAGGGCCAAAGTTTACAGCAGTTTTGGGACGGGGGGAGGGGGGGTTGCTCTTTAAGAAAAGGAATACGATCCACACCAGCCTGGGTTACACAGTGAGTTTCGGACCAGCCTAGGCTGTAAAACCATTGTATCTCAACTACCACAGTCCCCCAGCCCAAGCCATCTGGCCAAAAATAGGAGGAATAGGTGATTCCTAATACAAATAGGCCACCAGGGATCCGGTAGCAGGAGACCACGAGGATCCCAAACTTCTCCTGGCTAGTTCACCCATCTATCCTAACCAGCAGGACACTCACTAAAGGACTCTGGGTGAACTGATAGCATGCAACCTCTCAGCCCTGCAGGGGGCGGAGACAACATCACCCACCAAGTAGGCCCTGGAGTCCCAGACCCCAGGTGCGAGGCAGGGAGGGCCAAAGGACCAAGCTGATTAGAATGTACCTTCACCCGCCAAATTCTCCGAGCACCCCCTGGGAGATCCCTTTCACACAGCAATATGGAAAAACTTGAAAACTACTGAGGGGAGGCACAGAGACTGGCTGGCTGTGGGAACAACCGGCAAGCCCCGCGCCCGGTGGGTCTCTGTGCGCTCCGGATGCCTGCAATGGGAGCAAGACAAAGTTGCCCCGCGCGGGAGCATGTCCTGCTAACAGGCTCCACGAATTGGGGGAGCGGGGTAGGGTGGGGGTAACGTGGGACGACACTTCTTCATCCCAGCGAGGAACACGGAGTGCAAAGGCTGGCACCTTGGACACACACACACACACACACACACACACACACACACACACACACACACACACACACACACACACACACACACACACACACACACACACACACACACACACACACACACACACACACACACACACACACACACACACACACACACACACACACACACACACACACACACACACACACACACACACACACACACACACACACACACACACACACACACACACACACACACACACACGGCACAAGTCCAGCTTCTGAGCTGCTTCCGGGAAGCCACCAACCGGTTCCAAGCAGCAGTCAGGACTTGTGCCTGGGCCTCTGCCACCAGGATGGAGGTAGCCTCGGCAGAACCTGCGCTGTTCCCAAGTGTCCCGGGCACCTACCGTCCTCTTGGTCCAAAACCATAGTCCCCAGGCGGCTCCAGCCAGGCGCGGGCAGAGGATGTAGAGGGACTCGCGGCTCGGACTGTTGCCCACGGGGCGCCTGCGCTGCTTTCCGCGGTCGCGCGTGGGCCCCGCGCCCCGCGGCCGCCGACGGGGGCGGACAGAGCTGCGCCCCGAGCGCAGCGCCGGGGGCAGGGAGCGCGGGAGGAGCCAGAGAGGGCGCGGCGCTCTGGGGGGCGGGTGCCGGGCGGGGCCGCAGCCGCGTGGGCTGAGCTGCTAGGACCCGGCCGGAGCCGAGCCGGAACCTGAACCCGAGCTAGGGCCGCGGAGCCTGGGCCAGAGCAGCCGCTGCAGCCGCGCGCGAGGGTCCCCTCTTGCAGTCTGCGGCGCTCGTTCTCAGCAGAGTGCAGCTTGCATTTCCCAGGGCCCCTCAGATTCCCCTGTTAATTAAATCAATTCATTATGCTCAGATCTGATTAGCGGCCCTTCCCCCCCTTTGAATCAATTATTCAATACACAAACATAATTGCTTGGGCCAGAGGTGCCCGCCATTAGCTTATTTAACTCCAAGGACACTAATTACCCGCAGGGCACGGGAACTTTTCTCATTAATTCTGACAAAACACAAAAGCACAGCCAGAGTGTGTGCATGTGAGGGACTCTGTGCATGTGTGTGTGTGTGTGTGTGTGTGTGTGTGTGTGTGTGTGCTTGTGTGACTGTATGCCTGAGTGAGGGATGTATAGGGTGGTGGGCCGCTGGGAGAGCTTACGTCCAGTGGGGAGGGTGGCATTTGTGCCATCGCATATGGGAGTGTGCAGTTTTCAACCCATGAACGTTCTGGTGTGAGTGTGGGTATCCAGCTCCACGTGTATCAGTCTGTGTCCGTGTGTGAGTTGAACTGGGTGTGGCTCTGGGTCTGGGACTATGGAGCAAGGTTGGAGACCCAGCACAGGAATGTGGAGTGCTTCTTTGCTTGACTTTGAGAATGTGACTTCCAGGCATACTACCTACCCTCTCCTTTTTCGTGATAGCCCAGCGATTGCAGCTACAAACCTGGAAAGCCCAGACTACAAAAGAGAAACTAGGCTGAGACAGCGAGGACAGAATGGGTGAGGCCGCTTGAGGCCACAATATCTACTCACTCCCCAGTCACCTGCTCCTGCCCTGTCTGAGCTTTGCTACATGCACCCCCAAGTTCTCACCCCATTCCACCCCTCCCAACTCCTTTACCCTTTCACTGCCCCTCCCCATCCAATAGTACCCTCACTCTCCAATGTAATATAAAAGCCCCCTCTTACACATAAGCTTGACACTGGGGCAACTGCACCCACCCCATCCTAGTTTTCCTCCAGTCTTAAAGCTGGAGAAAGGGTGTGCTTATGGTAGAGCAACTCTGCATTTTACCTCCCAGGAAATCTCTATTGAGGGAGCCAGGGAGAGAGCCCACAGAGGCAGGGACACAGAGGGTAATTGATTCCCCCAAATTAGGTTTCTGCTTTCCAAAGACTGGTATTGTTCGAGTTCTCAATGTGCACAGAGGTATTGAAGATTTCCTTTTTGTTTCCTCGGGCAATGAATGAGCTTAATCCATTTGGCTTTTATAAATCAGGAAACTAATATTCACTCCTTCCATGGAGGCTTAAAAAATTTAATTGGTGGGGGGGGGCTTAGTAGCCCTTATGCTCTACTCAAGCCCCCACTTATCAAAACACATTCTGATGGAGGGGCGGGGAGAAGGGGAGGGTCACACTGATCCTGCTGCCTTCCTCCATCTTTGCACATGGTCTCAAAGTGTCTGGGAAAGTTTCTGAAATTATTGCACAAATTATGTTCAATTTAATGATGAAAAGGAGGCTGCTCAGAGGGTGCCTCCAAATTGGCTGCTTAGATGCCTGGTAGTGCTGAGGCCCTGGGTGTACCCATGCCACAGCGGGTTTGCCAATTCCTTTTTCTCTCCAGCCTAAACAGTTCCAGAATTATCATCTTCCTGATGCCAAATGTTACCTTGTGCCTCTCCTGCCCTGACAATTTGGAGTGTGTGTGTGGGGGGGGGGTGCATAGAGAGTTGGCTCAGCAAGTAAAGACAGTTGCAGCCAAGTCTGGCAACTGGAGTTAGATCCTAGGGACCCATATGGCTGAAGAAGAAAATGAACTCTCATCGGGGGCCCTTTGACCTCCATATGTGCTCCATGGCATGAGTTCTCTGCCCCACCAACTAACTAAATAAATGTGATTTTAAAATTGAAGCAATCTTTCCTTATGCATGTGTGTGTGTGTGTATGTTCCTGTGTGTTTGTGTGTGCACCCGCAGGCATGTGTGCAGGTGCATGTGTACCTGTGTGCCTCGGTGCATGGCGATAGGCTCACACATCTGGAGGCCAGAGGACAATCTCAGGTGATGTGGTGGTTTGAATAGGAGTGGCCTCCATGGATTCATGTGTTTGAATGCATGGACCATAGGGAGGGGCGCTGTTAGGGGGTGTGGCCTTGTTGGAGTAAGTGTGTCACTGTGGGGCTGAGCTTTGCCCAGTGTGGATCAAGATGTAGAACTCTCAGGTCCTTCTGCAGCACCGAGTCTGCCTGCATGCTGCCATGTTCCCACCATAATGATAAGGGAGCATAAGCCAGCCCCAATTACATGTCTTTCTTTGTAAGAGCTGCTGTGGTCATGGCGTCTCTTCATAGCAATAAAACCCTAACTAAGACAGTCCCCCAGATACTGTCCACCTCCTTGGACACAAGGTCTCAACAATTAGACTAGACTGGCTGACCAATAAGCCCCCAGGGATTCTTCTGTCTCCCGGGTCCTCAGGCTTTTGAGGCAAGGATTTCACCAATTGAGCTATTCCCTGGGGCCCCCACACACAGTCTGCGATGGCTCCCATATTTAACAGATAAGCTTAGAAGTACTTCGTCTATCAGTTTAGGCTCTCTGTGTTCTGGGGGAACACCTGGTCACTACCGTGCCCCTTGCTTCAATTTAGACGATATTTATAATGTCCCCTCTCCTTGTACTCCTGCCTTGGTGACTCTTCATAAATATCCCTCTCCACAGAGATTCCTCCCTGCTTCTCACAGCCCTCCAAAGGGCTCCGCAGAGTGGCTGTGTACATGAAGGCTAAGGGTGCTCAGTGATGCTTTCATGAGTCTGTGGAGATGTGGGGGATGAGGTCAACCTTGAGGTCAGGGTTCAGCTCTCAATTCTGTTTCGGGGGGTGGGGGTGGGGGGGCAGGGCTGTGTATTTCAAAATGGAGGCTCAGAGGCAGAACACCAAGTTTTCCCAGAATGTCAAAGAGACAGCCTGGGACCAGAGCCCAATAACATATTTCTTCTAAAGGCCCGATATGTAAGGCTCTCTCTGTTTAGTTCCCTGTGTGACCAGGCAGGGCCACTGTCTAAAGTTGGAGCTAGCTAGTCATTGTACTTGGACATCTGGTGAAGGGGGCAATTAGTTCTGAAACTCCACCCTCCACTATCTAAGCCATATGCCTGGCATAGGTTGTACCTACCCCCAGGAAGGAAAGGCATCTTTTGATAATTTAGACAAAGCACCCTATGGGCTAGCATGGGGGACTCTGAATGAGGCCCTAACCTCTTTGCAGCCACCCTAACTGTGCCAAGAAGCTGTACGAACCTTAAGGAACCAGCTGAAAGGGAAGACAGAGAGACAGAGAAGCAGACACACACACACACACACACACACACACACACACACACACACACACACAGAGAGAGAGAGAGGGGGGGGGGTGGTGCTAACTGCCATAGAATACCACTACAACTGCATGTTAATGACAGCAGATAGCCAGCCCCGTCCTGCATTTGCACAGGGCTCCAGAACTTGGCGAAGGATGCTAAGTTCGCAGCTGGGACTGGCACAAGAGCAGGCCTGCCATAAGCACTGAGGTTTCTATAACATCGGGGAAGGAAACTGCAGGAGAGGCAATTCTCTGGGCTAGGCTGCAAGGCCTACCTGGGAGAAAGCAATGGCTTCAGAGGTGCCTCTAGGCTGAGAAGACAGTGGTGAAAATGAGAATCCAGGGTCACTGGGAACTCTAGTGTAAATCCCTAGCTGTTCCTAGAAGCTAAGGTGTTACCTTGCTGGGCCAACATGGAAAAGAGAAGGTAGGGACCAGCCACATGGTGGCTTTGGCTGCTCTGACTGTGAGGAGGCATCCGTCCTCCCAGCCCACCCAGCCCACCCAGGCCACCTCTCAGCCCTTGGATTGTCAGGAAATTGCTCTCTGGAACTTGAAATCTAGTGGCGTCCAGAGAGGACATTATAAAATGTCTTGCGTATTGTGGAGAAGATTGTCCTGGAAAGGAGAATTGGAGAAGCAAAATTTGGGGTAAATTATTGTAAGTGGGTAAGCCTGGCACTTGGCGTGTGTATAGTCTTTATGTTCCAATCTGCTTTTCACGCGCAACAGACATGGAGGGAAAGGCCTTGTCTGTAAGAATGGACCAGAACAGTAACAAGAGAACAGGCTCACTGCCCACTGCCCACTGCTCACTGCTCACTGCCCACTGCCCACTACCCACTGCCCACTGCTTACTGTCCACTGCCCACTGCCCACTGCTCACTGCTCACTGCCTACTGCTCACTGCCCACTGCTCACTGCCCACTGCCTACTGCTCACTGTCCACTGCCCACTGCTCACTGCTCACTGCCCACTGCCTACTGCTCACTGTCCACTGCCCACTGCTCACTGCTCACTGCCCACTGCCTACTGCTCACTGCCCACTGCCTACTGCTCACTGCCCACTGCCTACTGCTCACTGCCCACTGCCTACTGCTCACTGCTCACTGCCACTGCCCACTGCTCACTGTCCACTGCCTACTGCTCACTGTCCACTGCCCACTGCTCACTGTCCGCTACCCACTGCCCACTGCTCACTGCCCACTGCCTACTGCTCACTGCCCACTGCCTACTGCTCACTGCCCACTGCCTACTGCTCACTGCTCACTGCCACTGCCCACTACTCACTGTCCACTGCCTACTTCTCACTGCTCACTGTCCACTGCCTACTGCTCACTGCCCACTGCTCACTGCCCACTGCCTACTGCTCACTGCCCACTGCCCATTGCCCACTGCTCACTGCCCACTTCCCACTGCCTACTGCTCACTTCCCACTGCCCACTGCTCACTGCCCCCTGCCCACTGCTCACTGCCCACTTCCCACTGCTCACTGCCCACTGCCTACTGCCCACTGCTCACTACCCACTGCCCACTGCTCCTGGTGGCAATGGAGCCTCATGTATTCATATTTACAGAGGGAGGGAAGACAGTGAAGTTCCCTACTGCAAAACAGATTGTCTGAGTAAGTTAAAAAAAATAAAATAAAATACAACCAAATGCTGTTTACAAGAAATTCTCCCAAAACAAGGTGACAAAAAAGACCGAAAATAAAGCAAGGGGCGAAAACTATACCAAGCAAACGCAAGCAGAGAGGGAGTAGAAACAGCAATATTAATGTCAAGCAAAGCAAACTCCAAGGCTAGAAGTATAAATGGCTTGAAAATGAAGACATACGCTCCAGAGTTACTTCTGAATCAAAAATAAGAACAGACCTAAAATAGAAATCATCTAATAATGGAAATGACAACAGCAGCATACCATACAGAACCTATGAGACACAGCTGTAGTCAGAGGGGAAATCTATACCCTTAAATGCTTCTAATATCAAAAAGAAAATAGAAAACAAGGGGAGAAACTTAAAAGATCTATATACACAATATAAGAAATTAGAAAGAGGACAGAGAAAGGCTTTCTAGATGGTTCAGCTAGTCAAGGTGGGTAGCCTGCAAGCCCAAGGACCTGAGTTTGATCCCTGGTGCCCCCTGGGTAGAAAGAGAACTGGCTCCTGCAAGTACCCTCTGACATCTACACAGGCACTGAGGCATGCGCCCCTCCACTGCCAATAATTAAATTTTTTAAAATAAAAAATTCAAATAAGTCCATAAAATTCAGAAGGAAATCAGTCAAGTTAAAGTTAGAAAGTGGTAAAAAAAAATATCAAAATTAATAGTTAAGAAGAAAAATTAAAACCAAGTAGACCAACAAAATAGAAAAAAAATCTGGCTAAAAAATAAAAAAGCAAAGCAGGGACAGAACAGCACTAGCACAAGCAGGTTAAAGGCTTGCGATAGTCTTATGTATAAACCTGTGAGAGTCAACGTGAAAAGTTAGAGAAAATGGATACATGAAGCAACGGATGACAACCAAGCATAGAAATCAAAATCCACATTCAGCCAATAGATGGAAGAGAGTTAAAAAGAAATCAGCACTCTGTCATCAAAACATAGCAAGACTCCATACACTTCAGCAACCCCACTTTTGGATATACGCCCCCAAAGAACTGAAAACAACTTTCCCCAGCAGCATTATTTACAACAGCCAAAAGGTGGAAGCAATCCCAGAGACCACCAACAGCCACGTGGGTGAACTAAGTGTGGTACATCCATACACTGGAATAGTAGGCAGTCTTAAAAAAAAAAAAAAAGGAACATGCTACAACACGATGTGTTGGTTAGTGAAATAAACCAGTTACAAAACGGTAAATGCTGTTTGACTTTACAGTATGTAGAGCTTGGGGGTGTCTGGTGTACTCAGACTTAGAGAAAGCAGAATGGCTCCTGCCAGGGACTGGCAGGAGGGAGCAGGATGGAGTTCTTTGATACACACACTACTTCTGACTTTTGAGACAAAAAAAAAAAAAATGATTTCACAACTATATAAATATGAACAACCAACCTGTATAGCTAGTGGGTGTAGGGACAGTGGATATTATATATATATATATATATATACATATATATATATATATATTATCACAATTAAAACATTTTAAAGCTCAAAGCATATATCATATTATGGACATTTTCACACATTTTTAAAGCCCAATTTTAATGCTATTTAAACCATCCCAGGCAATATAAAAAGTTGGAGAGCTTCCTGGTTTGTTTTATGAGCTAGCAATTTCTTAATTCCCTAACCTTATAAAGATTGATTTTTAAAAGAAAAGGGGGGAAAAAATTACAGAACAGCTTGATAGGAGTATAAAGTCTGAAATAAGATATTAACCAACTGGAGATGGGGAAAGTGCCAACAAAAAAAGCATACTATAAAAGAGGCAGGTTTATTGTAACACTACAAACCTGAGTCAGCATCAGAAAAATCAACCTGCGTGAATACCCACATCAGTGACTAAAAGGACAGGAGACAGAAGTAACCCATGTCAAGAAATCAGCCCCAGCATGCTGGCACATGACGGGAGATGAAGGAAGGAGTTTGAGGTGTCCAAGGTCCACCTTAGCTACGTAGACAGTTTGTGGGGCTATCCTGGCCTATGTTACAGCTTGTCACAAGCCAAAATAAAAGCCAAGACTCACCATATTTAGCATGTATTGCTAATGAAATGTTCGACTGAAATAGAAAAAAAAACCCCACTTTATTGTGCAGTGCCTGGGTTCAAACCCAGGGACTCATGTGTGCTGACCACGTGCTCTACCATTGAAAGTGAACTAATGGGAACAAATAGTATTCTAGTACTAATAATTCTCAGCCTAATATCTAATGTTAGTAAACAGTCTCATTCTAATAACTAATGAGAGAAAATAGCCTCTTTTAAAAGACAAAATATGTTTACCTACAAGTTATGTCATTGTAGATCAAGAAAGTCCAATAAAAATTTTGCTTAAAAGCTACCATAATTAATTCAGTAATTGAGAAGGTGGCTAAACACGTAAGTAAAAAGAAAGTGTAGTCTTTCCCAAGTACAAATATAAAATTTTAAAATATATTACTTGTGACAAAGCAATTAAATACCCAGGAACTGTTTAAAAACAAGAACAATCAGGACAAATGTAAAGGTCTTCTTTGGAGAAAGTGACAAGATTATATTAAGGCATACGACAAGATATCTAAGCATATACAAAGTCACGCAAGAGGAAGGAAGGACGCAAGAAACAAAGAAAGAAAGAAAGTGTAAAAAGCAAAGATTGACATCTTGTGTCTTCCTTCCTCAATAGTTCTCCAGCTAATTTTTGGGGACAGAGTCTCTCACCGAACCAGAAGCTCGCCCACACAGCAGGCTGACGGGCCAGAAAGCTCCAAAGCTCCAGCTGTCTTTACCTCCCCAGAGCTGGGCTCACAGACATGAGCAGAGCACTTGCTGTTTCTCTATGGCTTCCCAGGATCCAAACTCAGGTTCTCATGTTTGTGCAGCAAGCACTATACCCACTAAACCATCGCACCAGCCCCTGATTAGCAATGTAGTCGAAAAATAATACATAGCTGTGGTGCGTACCCAAGGAAGGCCTGCGTAAGGGGCTTGTCTTATCAAGTAGCAAACTTGCTATAATGCCATCCATACTCTGAAGGTGTAAGCCAGAAGGGTGGACTGAATCAGAGAACTGAGAGCCGATGCATGGGTCCAATTATAAAAAAAATAAAATAAAATAAAATAAAATATGACAAAAGATTTAGTTCAACTAATTAGAAGAGAGAAACCAATCAATGGTATTGTCATTTGCAAAGATGTCTCCAAGGAGGGCATACATAATAAAAATGAACAAGCACCTGAAAAAGACTCTCAACCTCACTGGTCATCAGGGAAATGCTCTCAAAAGCCAAGGACCTTCCACCTCAAGCCCCATTCGGAGTCAGACAGGAGCTAGAGAGATTGCTCAAGAGGCAAGAGCACTTGCATCTCTGGCAGAGGACCTGGGTTATGTTCCCATCACCCACACAGCGGCTCACAACCACCCAGGCAATCCAACGCCTTCTTATGGCTTCTGTGAGCGCTGCATGTACTTACCGTACATGCAGGCAAAATTCTCATACACAGAAAATAAAAATAAATATTACAAAAAAAAAAAGCCCTCGGTAACAGATGTTGGGAAGAACAGCAATAGCAGAGAAACATCTCAACCTTGCCACATGGCTAGTGGGAACATCAAATGCTACAGCCACTCTGGAGAATGGACTGCTGGTGCCTCAAAAAGTGAAGCAGAGAGTCACTATCAGACCAGCAATTTCATATATATATATATATATATATATATATATATATATATATATATATATATATATATATACACACACACACACCCAGGACTGACATGGTGTATCTGGGTAAAACTCTGTTCATTAATGTTTATGGCGGCATTACTCACAAAAGCCAAAGATGGAGGGAAAGAGAATATCTATCAACTAAAAATGAATGTCACCTGGCCATAAAAAGGGATGCCATAAGATGCATGACTGTGAAAAGCGCAGTGTGAAGAAAGGTAGTCACACGGGCCACACAAGCAATTCTGTTTCTGTGAAGTACCCAGGGTTTTCCAGGGTGTGGAGAAAGAGGGCAGGTTAGTGGCAGCCCGGGACTGAGCGTAATGACTGGCTGATAGCTACAGGTGTGGAGTTCCATCTTGAGGTCACAGAATATCTGAAAGCAGACTCCGATGATCACCTATATGTCAACTGTGTACTTTAAAAGGGTACTATGAGGGGTGTGAATTACATCTCAATTAATGTCTCAAAAATGACCCTAATAAATGGCTGTGTCTTTTTTTTTTTTTTTTTAAGTTCGTACAGCCTGGGCTGGCCTGGAACTCACTATTGTAGCCAAAATAACTTCAAACTACTGATTCTTTCCCAAGTGAGCACTGTTGTGCCTAGCTCCATTCACCTTTAGAAATATGGGATTCCTACTTCCCTGAAATATAAAAATCTTATGCTTCAAGTGATCTGGATGATTTAAGAACAAAACACAAAAATGCTAGAAAAATATTAAGAGGAAAAAAATGTGTTTGAAAAATAAAGGCACAAATAATTTGTTGACAATAACAAAGCGCGGGGTCGTGGTGGTGGTGAGAATATTGTACAAACTTTTGGTTGATACTTAATTTGAGGACAGTTTTGCTACGAAACTCAGGCTGGCCTTGGAACGCCCAATCCTTGTGCCCTAGCCTTCAGATTTCTGGAATTATAGGCATGTACCACCACAATGGGCACCTGTTATTTTAAGACTTGGATGCCAAACAATAACATAAACAAAGAAAAAAATACAAGTAGGTTTCTGAGAAAATACTTGTTAAACTTGTGGGAATAAAAGAAAAACACTGCCGTCCACACAAAGTCTTGATGCAATTTGCAAAGGAGGAAAGCCCCAAAGAAAGTTAAACAGAGTACAAGGGGCCTCTCACAGCAGGAGGTTTCAAAGGCCCAGCAACTGCTTCCCTCATTACTCACCGGGAAAATGGCAAGTTAAAACAAAATAAGTTTTCATTATTCAAATTAATCAATTTTGAAACCAATGTAAAAGAGTAAAACATTCGTGTTTACTAAAACTTTGCTACTGAACAGTGCATCTGGCATGTTCTATTACAGTCTGGAGCAAAGGCGTCTGGGTGTGGTGTAATCTTCCTATAATCCCACACTTGGGATGGGGGTGGGGTGGGGTGATCAGGAATTCAAGGTCATCCTTGGCTACAAAGGGAGTTCTGGGCAGCCAGGGCTACAAAGTAAGAACCTGACTCCCCACAACAAACAAACAAAACCCTGAAAGCATTGCAGACTATCCTGTACCACAGAACCCTCAGGGATTTGAGCTGTGGCTCCCAAATGACAAAGCACACGTGGGATGTACTGAAGTGGGAAGTTGCTTGCAGAGCCAAAGGTGGTACTGTCCCATTGAAGAAACAGAAGAGGTGAGAGGCAGGGCTGCATCTCCTCAATTGTCAAAACTGAAGGCCTTAGCAGGGGGAAGAATGGAAGACAGGAGACGGGGCTGTTTAGAATCTTTGAATTATTCATAATGGCTAAAGGATTTAAAATTTTGATTAAAAACCAATTGAGATGTCCTTTGTTTTGTTTTGGTGTTTTGAGACAAGGCCCAAGCTGGCCTTCAAGTCATTGGGTAAACAAGGACATCCTTCAATTTGTGATGCCCCTGCCTCCACCTCCTGAGTGCCGGGGTTGCGAATACTATGTACATCTTACGCATCCCTGAAGACTGAAGCCGGAGCTTCGTGCGTGCACTCTATCAACCAAGCTGGGTGCTCAGTTCTTTGTGACACTCTTACTCCTGGTCACTGCTATGGCCCCATTCAGGACATGACTTTTTGCACATGACTGAAGCTCTGCTTATTGGCACCTCACATCCACTCCGAGCCGCAGTGGTTATAGCTCAGTACACAGCCAGGCAGAGCTTTTCAACCCTCAAGCCTGTAGAGGCTTCTCGTTCCCCTTTGGGGCAAGCAGCCCCCACCCCAGGCGTCTGCAGGTTCTACTTGATTCCTGACACCCCCTCCTTGCTCCAGTGATGCAGTGTATTGCCCCTATTGCAGGCTGTCCAAAACATTGCCCAGCTCCAGCCTTGCAGATGTTCTGTGTTTCTGACCTAGAATGTTCCTCCTCGCCTCATCCGGGCCACCTCTTGCTCACCCCTGAGGTCTGGGATTTAATGTCAGAATAGCCTGTCTCTGCAAGACTGGTCTAGATCTCTCTGTTATAGCCTCCCCCCCTACTCCCCCCCCCCCCAGTGCTTATCACAATGATCTAGTTAATTACACAGTTATTTGTATAATTATTTGTGTGACAGGGATAAAAGGAAAACTATTAAGCTGGAGGTATGCACAGCGTCTCTCCCACGCTCTGACTTGGGCAAGCCATGGTTCAGATGGGAGATGAGGTCAGGTGAGGTCTCTGCAGTCCAACCCATGTCAGAGATTCTGAACTTGACCTTGCCCTCCGTGCAGTACCACCTTTGCCCTCCACTTATTTCCCGCTGCACTTTGAAACATCTAGCCAACTAGCTTGTTCTGAGAATTGATTATAACAAAGGTCTCTAAGTTGCTGGAAGGAGCTAATAGGCTTCTTAAAAGCTGGGGCGCTCCTCTCCAGTGTCCGAACGGATTCATTCATGCAGCTTCTATTCTTCAGAGCTCTTCACCAAAGGTCACTGGAGCCCCCAACGGTCACCTCTGAGACTATAAATACCCAGCATCTGAGCTCCAGTATGACCTGGTGCTTTAGAATCCTTCCCTGATCCTCCCTTTTACACAGTGAGGGGTCACCTGTTCCCGTTCTTGTCGCCCCTGTCACCTGCCGGTTGAGGACTGGAGCCCTTCAGCGATCCAGGAGTCTGAGAGGCCAGATGTTGCCAAATGCTCCCGAGGCTGGTGCTGGTCGACAAACTTCATGGACTCCCGTGGATTGGTCCATGGAGCTGAGCGCTGTGACTCACTCCCAGAGAACAAGACAGTTTCCCGACAGGCTCACCAGAGTGAACACACCCACACACAGGTGGTCCCCTCCAAGCTACAGCCACATGTCCCAACAGCACGCACATCTCAGAAGCGGTCCTCCCCAATGCTGCAGGCAGGGGCTGCGGTGTGTGGAGCCAGCTGCTCCAGGGCACACCCTCCCAACTTATACCTTCCTTCCCATGTTTCCGCTAAGGTCTTCCTGTCCCATCTGTGACTCGTGAGCCAACAGACCGAAGGGATTTCTCTTTACCTTGCCCTGCCAAGTCCTAAGTGATGCAAATTTGGGAAAAAAGCCACCCCATTCTAAGAAGCCCACACTTCTCCGCAGTTGGTGCTACCCAGGGCTTGTCTGGGCCCCTCCGTGTCAGGCTTTGTGTCCCTGTATCGGGGCCACCTCTTGTGGTGAGTCACCGAGATATCTGAGTCCTGTCAGGGCCGGAGGTCATGATCAGCCATCACTCAGGGCCTGCACTAGACTTGCCCAAACTGAACAGATTGAGCCACCTGGGGCACAGGCTGCTAACTCAGTGTCAGAGCCAGCAAATGCAACCAAGGGGCATGCATCTTGGTGACAGTGACTAAAGCCTAGATCCCAATTCTCAGTCTCCTTGCCTCTTTCTGGGACAATCCTGACTGCTAACAGTACCCATCACACCTTCTTCCCCTTTCTCCTGCACATGGCTACTCAGCTAGAGACCCCACTTCCCAAGTCCCTTTTCAATAAGGCAGAGGTAGGTTAGTAACTCTTGTGTGTAAGCAGAATGGATCGGCTAGCTTCACCTCTCTTGCATATGAGACATTGCTTACTCAGGCCTTACTGTCCTCTCCTCCCCCCAGAGCAACATCGTAAGGAATACAGAGAAAGAAGATGGAAGGATGCTGGGCTCTTGAGTGACCTTATAAAGTAGCACTATCAATTTGGATTTTTTTTTTTGAGACAGTAAAAGATGCAGAAAAAGAAGATGGAAGGATGCTGGGCTCTTGAGTGACCTTATGGAGTAGCCCTATTGGATTTTTTTTTTTTTTTTGAGACAGTTTCATGTAGCCTGGAACTTGCTGTGATGCTGAAGCTGGTCTCAAACTCCTGATCCTCCTGTTTCTACCACCTTCCCAAACTTGGACTTAAACCTATTACAACTGAGAAAAATAAAGCTCCAATCCCTACTACTATAGTTTTGGCTCTCACTATCAAAAGGACTTTTTTTCTTAATGAATAAACTGGTCCTGATGTTCCATTAATAAAATCCCCTGGATATTTTCTTCTCATTTCAGAATTTTCAGGTTCTGTTCTGTGAAACTTCCTTACATTGGCCAACTACAGGAATTTGGCCTCAGCCTGGAGCTAAGGTTAAACCTGACATACCCACTCCTGTCCCCAGCTACCTCCACCTGTGTCTGGCTCCTTCCTTATTTCAAGAAATTCTCTAATGTTCACTCATGAGTCTCACCCTTGGAGAGATACAGGGTGACCTTCAGGAGGCCCAAGGGCTTTTGTTGTGGGCTGGGGCACAGGAAGGGCAGGCAGCCAAGATCAAGCGGATTAGTATAAACTATTCCTTCTCTGTCTAAGGTTGATTTGGATGTCAGGGCCTCCCTGGTGAGCTCAGACCATACCCC